>NC_143582.1:64993896-65336226 GCF_048544385.1 Mastigoproctus giganteus
GGGGACTGACTGACTGACCTCATTGAATAATAGAAGAAGGTGATTTAGAACCTGTGAGATTACTTCCAGGAAAACACAGCACAAATCTACCTAGCCATAAGAAAGATAGACAAATGGCACACAACACTCAACCTTAACAAGGATTTTGCACACAGCATTTAGGGATTATAACTTCTTGCTTCTTTAGCTGTGCTCTAAACTTCTCCATCATGCCCCGTACTGACAGTTTGAAGAAATTATTGGTCACAGCAGTAGCCTGCATTTCATTGGACATTGTACATACTACATAAGAAAAGTCATCAGCTATATTGAAGAATTGTATAGTGTCTAAGGATGAATATTTTGAATAACATTGTTGAATAATATTAAATTAAAATAGGTATTATTGAAATTTTTAAGATTTTCATTTACAGATATATCAGTAAATAAATTCTCTCAACAAGATTTAAGTTTCCCTTATGGTAGTTATTACAAAAAATCCTTGGCTATCTATCCCTATACAGTTTATATATCTAATCTTAAAGTTTTTTTGTTTTTTTTCACAAGTGCTATGCTCTTTTGATTTTATCTTCTGGACATTACTTTATAATGTAGAGAATTTGCATTCACAAAATAGTTAAATATTAATTGTTAGATCATTTAAGAAATGTTAAGTAGATTTAGTACATTACAGGTCAAATTCTCTAAATGAATAGTTTGTAATGCTTAAGTGTTTATGCACATCCATTAACAGGTTTTATGTATACAATGATATATGAGTTACGAACTAAGCCTTACCTTCAGTTATGATTATTTACATTTACAATTTAATGAATGTACGAGGTAATTTGTAAAAAAAAATGCAAATCTTTGTTAAAGCCTTAAAAATAATACAGGTGATATTATATTTAGTGTGAAAAACATGTTGTAAATCTCTTTTGTATAGAAATCATTGAATATTTAGGCATTATAACTTGTTTCTGAAGGTGCCTCCGCAGCCAGGTGGGCAGGAGCAGCAGTGCGTAGCACACGCTTCTTGATTAGACCGGGCTTCGAGCCCGTCACCACCAAATGCGGAGGATGCGGAAAGGTCAGGGAATGACTACCACATATCCCCGGAGCAATATGGCCTTAGTTGCTAATGCTCCTAAAAACCAAATAACAACAACTTGTTTCTGCTTGGTGGTCTGTGGTTGGAATGGTTTTCTTTGAATTGTGATAGTGCATCAACTGAAACTAGAGTGTGCTGCGTGAATATGATTTTAAAAAAAAACTAGAACATCAGGTATGTTGTGTTGACAACAGCTGAGAATGATTTTTAGAACAAAAAAAAAAAAGGAAGGTTATGGAAGTGCTGAGTTAAAATGTTAAGGAAAAAGCAGATATTATTTATGAATTTTCATTGGTTTTTTTGTGCCCTACTTCATGATGTCAGTAACACTACAAAAGTATGTTGAAATAGTTTGTTGCAAATATAAGTCAAGTATTTAAACTAATTTGTAATCCATTTTTAAAAGCTACTGGTGTTTTTTTCTGTCTACTTTGTGTTTTTTCTGTCTGGCTTTTTAGAAAACGTCATTGGTAGCTATTAACTGTAAGTTTTAATCACTGATTTATATGATTAGATTGGGTTAGGAAATCTTTTATTTCTTATTCCACTCCAAGATTTGTCCTTGCACACCGATTCTTTATCTGAACCACAGTTCTTGAAAAAATTGTTCTAAAGTTGTTCAGGATAAGAATATGGCATGTCACAACTGGCCTGTATCCAGATCTCTAGCTTTAGTTTCTGCCTGAGGCTAAGAACAATTGTCAGAAAGTTATTAATAAATTTGCACTCAATTTTTTATAAGGCTAGGCAAATTATCTCTTGATCAAATTGTTGTCCAGGCATCTTGTCATTATTCAAGCGTTATTAGCTACTTCTTCCATCTACCCATACCTCCACTTCAGTTATATTCTGATGCTTCTATAACCACAGCTGAAGCTAAAGCAGACTTATTATATCTTACTTTTTTTTCTATTACATTGATGATGTTGGTACATTGATGATGTTGGTACATCTTTGCATACCATACCACAACATTCTTCCTATTCAGTTCATTCCTTGTCATTTCAACAGAAAGGAGAATCTATGATCTTGATGCCAAGAAGTCTCTGAAATCTGATATATTTCAAAATTCTTTTAAACCACATGCTCTAGAGCAGGGGTCCCCAAACATTTAGAGAAGCAGGCCACATATGAATTTCTGGAATTTTTGGTGGGTCCGAGAAAATTCCTAATTACTGAAAACTACATTCGCTGTATAACTTTAATGTTATGCAGAGAAACAACACGTATACCTATCTATATCTACAAATTCAAAAATAAATCGATGGATATGTAATATAAAATATACCAGTTTGTTTATATCAAATTTTAATTATTACTTATTTATTGTACTAATCACAAAAATGCAGTTAGTAATACAACAAAATTATAATTAGTGCAATGAATGTGATTGTAGAGTGTGACTAAGTTTCTTAATATCAAGTTTTAAAGTACTACTTCCAATTCTTAAAAAGTCGTGTAGATGTGGATCAGTTACACATGATCGTATTTTTGATTTTACATATTTAATTTTAGAAAAGGTCTGCTCACATATACAGGGTGATTCACTACCAGTGCGACAAACTTGTAGGAGGTGTAGGGGGCACAAAGACGAATCGGAATCACATAGCATTGCAGGGTCCGAAATGCCTTAGTCATGCGGTAGAGGACGTTGAATGGGAGGGCGTGTGAACAGCGATCCCGCTGGAAGTCAGCATTTGCGAACCGGTTCCCGAGGCAGTAGGATGGACGAGTATTCAAACGTTGAACTGGCCGACATGCACCTCGCATATGGAGCTGCAGACTGTAACGGGCGCGCTGCTCTGCGCTTGTACCAGGAACGTTTCTCGCACAGGTGTGCTCCTCATCATACGATTTTTGCACGTGTGCACAGAAGGTTACGTGAGACTGGTTGTTTCACGAGAGGTACCATGAATCGAGAGCGAACGACGAGGACGCCAGACAATGAGGAGAATGTCCTACGTCTTGCAGAAGGCAATCCGAGTACTCGAGCGATAGGCCAACGATTGGGTATTTCCCAATCCATTGTATGGAGGATACTGTCAACAAACCAAATGAGTTCATACCATCTGCAACGCGTCCAATCATTGGAGCCCGCGGATTATCCACTCCGGAGGACTTTTGCTACTTGGTTTTTTCAACAGAAACGGTTCGCAAATGCTGACTTCCAGCGGGATCGCTGTTCACGCGACCTCCCGTTCAATGTCCTCTACCGCATGATGAAGGCATTTCGGACCCTGCAATGCTATGTGATTCCAATTTGTCTTTGTGCCCCCTACATCTCCTGCAAGTTTGTTGCACTGGTAGTGAATCACCCTGTATATGTACTTCCGAAAATTGATGTAACCTTTCTTGCAAAATTTTTAATTTTTGAATGATATTGAATAAAATTGAATTAGATTTTCATTTTTAAATATTGTATTCAGTGCATCATTAGATTGAAGATCTACCAACTCTAATTGTAAATTGTCATCAACACCTTTTAATTATTTTTAAAATCCGAAAATCTGGCCGCAAAGTTTTCCTGCAACAAACTAACGTTTTGAACAAAATTTTCATTGGAAAAATTAGAACTAGGTATATTTTTAGATAAATTATTGCAGCATGGAAAATGTGAAAAATTATTCCGAAGTAGTTGGCTTTTAAATAACTCCAGTTTTGTTTCAGATGCGTTGACATTATAATACAATTCATTGACAAGTTTGTCTCTTTCTTTGTAGTTTCATATTAAGAAAATTCAGGTGTTCACATATATCTGTTAAAAAGGCAAAGTTCCACAACCATTTGAGATCTGACAGTTCCGGAAGAGGTTCAATTTTTCGCTCATAAATAGATCTGTTTCGATCCTAAGTTCAAAAAATCGCTTCAGCACATTACCAAGACGCAACAATCGTTCTTCAGTGTGGTACAACAAATCAGCGTATTCAGCCTCAGTGGTTTCAAGAAAATGTTTGAATTGGCGATGATTCAGGCCAGTCAATAAAATTTACTGTTGATATTAACAGTTGACCGGACTAAATCTACCCCCAAATATTTTCTGCACAAAGACTGCTGGTGAATTATACAATGAAATTGCATTGGTTTTTTAATATTTTTACTCTCAAGATATTTATGAAGCTGACCCATGAACTCAATTTTAGTATAGACCATATTTTTAGCACCATCCATCGTAACTGATGATTGCAAACCCCAATTCAAATTGAGGCCATCAGTTGCTTGTGACACACTCAAAAATATATTTTCACCTGTTGTATCTTTCAAGCTTTTTAATGCCACTAGCTCTTCAGTTACTGCAAAATTTTGATTTAAACCCTGGACATAAATTAGTACAGGCACTGCCTGGCTTACGTAATACTTAACTTATGGAAATTCAACTTTACGTAAGTTTTTTCTGGCTGGTGCAAACTTTAAAAATTGTGAAAACGTATTTTGCATCCCGTAGGAATAAATGGAAGTATCATGAAAATATAATGTGAACCCAATAACACATTGTTTTTTTTTTTGTTTTTTTTTTTTTTTGTAATTTGTTCCAAGACCCCGAGAGTGAAAATTTCACTGTATAACTAAGCTATTTATCTCTCTAAAAGGTCATTTTTATAATGGAAACACATTTCTGGAGTTCACTGCCATAAAATAATAAAAACACTTTGCACTTTCCAGTTTATTGGGCTTTTCTGTTAGCAAAATCTTTTATAAACGGGTAGTAAACTTGATCTTATTGCATTTTTGATAATACCAATAACTGGAATTCTGTGTGTAAATGCATTATTTCAACATAATACGTTACGGTATTATGGTGAAATGAGTTCCCCTTCACCGAAATCTTCATTCCTGTTTACTTATTACAATGGTGAAGGGAAGGGATCAACGGAAAATGCAAGTACTGGCAATGCTAGGAAATGAAACAAAATTGATTTAGAAATGAAGATGATTAATTAAGAAGTATGGAACTGGACAGAGTTTGTCATCTATTGCATGGAATTAGATCTCGCTGCTTCAACAGTGAATACTATTTTAAGGGAAAGTGCACATGTAAAAGAACATGGATCATGATCTTTTACACATGCACTGTCAACAGTGATCACAAAATAACATTCAGGTGCTATATCGAAGATGGAAATGAGCAAAAGCAAGAAGTATTTGTGAAGATATTAAGGATAAGTACAGCGAACCCCAAGCCAAGTTCGTGGCAAGCAATGGGTGGTTTAATAGGTTCAAGCATTGCGCTGGTTTCCAAAACATTAAAGTATGTGGTGAAGTTGCCAGTGCCAATTCTGTAGCAGCAAAGAAATTTTGTGATGTTTTGGAAAAAACCCCTTCCAAATCTCCACAGCCTTCAACTTCTGCAGCAGTGTGCTTATCGACTAGAGTTAATTCTGGCAATGATGCTAGAAAGGTAAAACTTGCTGCCATTATGCCTGTCTCCTCTCTTTTTGTAATTTGATAATTTTGAAATTTTTGTAATTTTTTACACTTTTGTAATTTTTCCTGTGCATGAGATAAAAAAAATTAAATAAATAATTCTATTTACATGATTGTCGAACATTTCTTTTTTACTGCAATCAAATTCGGCATGTATAGTTTTGAGTGCTGCATAAGCATTTAGGGAAATTCCGACTTACGTAGAGTTCCGCAGAACGCAACCCTTACGCAAGTTGGGAGTGGCTATAATGGAACTTGTATGGCTTGTATCTTCACTCTCATCAATTGCTATTGAAAAATGCGTGAATTCACTAACTTTTTCGAGTTGATTTTGAACATTGGCTCCTAAATCTTCAGTTCTTCTTGTTACAGTTGATGAAGATAAACTTACAGATAATACAAAATTCTTTACTTTCTCAGGACATATGTCTGCAATTGCCAAATAAATTCATTTTACAAATTCTCCATCCATAAAGGCTCTTCCTTCTTCGGCAATGGTTTGGGAGGCTCGAAAACCAGCTCTAACTGCAGATAAATTTTGACGAGTAAAAGTTATAATCTTCTGTTGTTGATTTTGAAAAGTTTGGGTTAGTTCTTGAAGTTTTTTCTGCCACAAAGCTCTTTGAAATTTATCATAATTTGAGGCATGTTTTGTGGTGTAATGATGTTTTACTTTATATTCTTTCAGTGCTTTTTTTGGAACGGCACGCAACAGCACGGCATACCAGCACCTTTATTAACAGTGACGTGTGACATTTGGATGCAGTGCACTTCAAAATTTGTAATATTCCGTAAATTTTTTCCACATGTTTACCTACTATTCAAATAAGCTTAAAATTATTTAACTAAATTGGCATTTTTTACTGTCTATTTTTAATATATTTTCTATATAAAGCTGTATAACCATTTTTATAATTCTAAATTACTCAGTCGGGCCACTGTTTAACGAAGTCCTTTTATAGCGAATTATTTTGAATTCCCCTTGGAAGTTACATTTAAAATAGTTTCCACTGAGCGAAGAAAATTTTCATATAGCGAACAAATTAGGAGAGAATTAACTCAGTATGCCCTGTTCGCATTTCTGGCCTTCGGGCAATGTGTGCTGCTTCGCGAATTAAGAGAGCTAAAGCATTCTACAACTTAGTGATACAGTACCTGGTAAAACCTATCCTACCACCCGTCCCACATACGGAGAAGTCGCGCTGGTGAAGAGTGAGCAGTTCAAGGTATATTCTCAATGGGCTCTGGTCCACCTTCTACTGCAGTGTCCAATCTTTTCCCGTACAGGGGCCATATTCAAAAAAATTCAGTTATATTTCTTTAGTGTGTTACATTTTCCATATCTTGTTGCATGTAAAAGTAAAATTGAAAATATTCAAAACTTTTATTAAGTAGAATACACAATTACATTTACTGAACAAAATGTTTATTGAGAATTTTTTTTATAATTAACCAAATTTAAAATGCTGTTTTAGTTCACTATCCTCGCGGCCGTAGGTTGGACACCTCTGTGAATCAACTGTAAGCGCTCCGTTCTAGAATTAGAAAAGTGATTTTCTTTCACCCCTACAAATAATCATCTATTATTTTGCGGAAGTGCGTTGTCCACATTTTCCCTATCTCTGTTTACATGGTCACAGTACCTGAATATCTGAATGACATTGACATTTTGCACAGTTTCAAGAAAAATATCAAATTTAAGAACTAGTGACAGTACCGATGACGGGAGAAGAAAAACGAGGACAACAAATCCTTCTAAACATGAATTGGCATTTTGTGAAGGTGAAGTTAGAAAATTGTCAATTAGGTTACAGTTAAGTGAAAGAGATGCAATTCGTGGATTTCGGCGATACCTAATTGATAAGAAGATTTCAAAAGAATGAAGCATTTGATGAATGCTCTGAGTACGATACCAATTTCGTCGAGTGAATGTGAACGAGGATTTTCACAAATGAATCTGATCGCTAGTCCAACCAGTGCTTCATTGATGGCAAAAACAGTTTCTTACTGTTTTTTAAAACTGTAGGCCCACCGCTAACCCGCTTCGATCCAGCAAAATATGTCGATTCGTGGCTGCTTCGGAAAAGTCATTCAGCAACCGACACACAAAGAGGAAGAAAAGAAGTCGGCATAGGACAGGGGTCAGCAACCTGCGGCTCGCGAGCTGCATGCAGCTCTTTTAACATGTAACTGCGGCTCTTTAACTTTACAGATCACATGAAGCACAGTTTGAAATGGAGTTAGAGGACTTAAAAATCAAGGACATGTGGAGTGCAAGACTAAAATGCCTTAAAACTGAAATTGAGGATTTGGAGAAGCAAAAGGCTGCCCTTGCAATTCTACACAAATGGACGGTGATAGATGAGTTGAAAATGCAAGACCAACTTGGGTTGGATGCATGGAGTAACTTACCGGACACACACAAATTTGAAATATTTGCATTTGGACTTCACAGTTTTTGGTTCGACTTATTTCTGCGAACAAATATTTTTGAACATGAACTATATTAAAAATAAATCAAGAAACCGTCGTCTGAACAATGCGAGCATGTTTAAAGCCCAGCATGTTTAATTACGACATACTCGCATGATGTTGAGAGACTTGCTCAAGAAGTTCATCAGCAAAAGTCACATTAATTTGTACCTAATTGAATGTTTGTTACATTTTTTCAGTATTAATAAATAATATTTCAAAATATATTTTTAATAAACACCTTCCCACTCTATTCCATCGCACCCCTCCCAGCTTCAGCTGAGGTGCGGCTCTTCGGATTCTCTCTCTCTCTCTCTCTCTCTCTCTCTTTTTTTTTTTTTTTTTTTAAATTATATCAAACATGGCTCCACTCAAAACAGGTTACCGACCTTTGGCATAGGATGTCGTATGAGAACTTAATAAAAATTTGGAATATTCTACAAAAACTTTATTATGAAATAATTTTTACTTATATTATTATTTTTTACTTATTTTACTCACATTTTACTCATTTTTAACATACTTGAATAATAAATTTATGCTTAATAAGCTGTTAACATACTTAATTTATTGTTCTTATTCTAAAAACATTACTACTAAAGTAACAATATCAGAAAAAAAAAATTTTTTTTTTTCATATCCTTTTTAATTTTCAATTTTTCCTGATAGCAAAGAATGAGTACCGGCACCTGTTTTTTTACAAAAAAAGCACTGTATTCTTTGAACATCGACAAGGCTTCATTGCAAAAAAGATACGTCCAAGTATCATTGAGCTGTGCAAAAAAGTAATTAATTGGCCACCTTTCATTAAAAATGCAGCACTCAGCATCAACTTTTCTTTTTTCCGACAACTTCGAAATAATTTTTATGGGGTCACTGGAATAAAAAAAAAATACTCGTGAATATTGATGTAAGCAAGCACATAAAGGTTATTATTTTATTCATATCACTCTTATATCATGTGAACTTAATAATATATTTTATTATTCACAAAAGTTACACACATACACCAATCATTGCTGAAATAATTTACTTTTAATTTACTTTAATACTGTAAAATATACATAGAACTAATAAAATAACAAAACTTTTTTTTTTTTTAATTAATGTAGAATTAAAATAAAATCTATTTACAATAAATATAAAAAAATATATAAAATATATAAGAATTATGAGAAAATAAAAGTGATAAAATAATGAAACTAAAACCACTAAAATACCGATAAAATAATGAGACTAAAACCGCTAAAATCCCGAAGCTTTCAGAGTCATCCGCCTCCTTTCTCAACAGTAAGATTTTTTATGGTACAACACATCCTTAAATAACAGCAGGCTTACGGCTCTCAGCACATGGTTCCACAGGAGCATGGGCAGTATTCTCTTCATGCACACTGTAACCAGAAATGGCTTGGGAGCATGTCAGGCGAAACCGATCATCCCATCCAAGAATCACCGCCTCAAAAAGGGGAGGAATACGAATTCCCGTCTCTATTAATGGTATTGTTCTCAGAAGAACAAATCCACAAGCTCTCAAGCCACTTGCGATCCCAAAACCTATGTGCATGGTCAACGATGACAGCTTCGTCCAGGGAGATCTGATGATGCTTCTCCCAAAAATGTTCCGCTACAGCGGACTTCCCATAATCCGCAGATTTTATAGCATTCATGTGTTCCCCCAGACAATCTTTGAACCGCTGCCTCGTTTCACCAACATAACACTCCCCACAATCCGGGCATCTAATTTCATAAACAACCCCACTACTAACATCCCTTGGTATGGGGTCCTTAACCTGAGACACAACTGTGTGCAACCTCCGTCCCGGAAGTTGCACACATTGTGTCTGACAGTCACGTAATACACGTGCTATATGTTCTGTTAGGCCCGGATAGTAAGGAATGTATGCGGTGGCAACCGTTGTAAACGGCTCTCTTTGCTCAAACTCCACTCCTCTAATAGGTGCCTCCGTAGCCAGGTGGGAAGGAGCAGCAGTGCGTAACACATGCTTCTTGATTAGACCGGGTTCAAGCCCATTACCACCAAATACGGAGGATGCGGAAAGTTCAGGGAATGACCACCGCATATCCTGGAAAAACCAAATAACAACAACAACTCCTCTAATAAATTTGTCCAAAATCCTCTGGGGGGGGGGGTAACCACATTTCCTGAGGTCTGCTGTAACTCTTATAATTTCTATCCTCGGTGGTGCTGCAATGGGACCCAACCCTACCCAACAATGCCTTAATGACACTGTTCTTATGATGATTGGTTTGGGCCGTGTTATAGTGTGTATATTGGCCTCGGCACATGGGCTTCCTGTATACTCCAGTTTTTAGCCTGAGGCCTTCCCCCGTTCATTCAATTCACCTCCAAGGTAAATTGAATGAACGGGGAGAAGCTATTTAGAAAACTAAGTACCTCATCTTCTCTCCCCCTCCGAATAATTGTGAACGTATCATCAACATATCTTTTCCACGTGCGCATGGGAGAATTTAATTTATCAAAAATCCTGGTTTCCAGCTCCTCCATAGCTTAATTTACTATGATGGCACTGATGGGAGACCCCATTGCCGCACCATTAACCTGCTTGTACATTGTATCCTGGAACACCATAGTGGTGCTTGAAAGACAAAGCTCTACCCCCTTACAAATATCCTCTACATTTAAAGGAGTCCTATTACTTAAGGTGTTATCCTTTTCCAAAGCCATACGTGCACATCGCACCCCATGTTCAATGGGAATACACGTAAACAGGGACACCACATCAAAAGATATCATAGCCTTGCCTTCCTCTATGTTTTGATCCCTTACAAATCTCACAAATTCCTTACTGTCCCTAATGGTGAAAGTGGAAAGTACAACTATGGGTGAGATCAACTTTGCTAAAAACCTGGAAAGAGCCTGCGTAGGGCTACCTATAAAAGACACAATAGGTCTGAGCGGCACCCCCGCCTTATGGGTCTTTGGAAGGCCATAAAATCTGGGTAATTGGCATCCTGTTGCATGTAATGTCCAAAACACCTCCTTAGAAATCTTTCCCGCCTTCAGCCAAAGTTGTAAAATCTTGTTGACTTGTCGTTCTAAACCCACCATTAAAAGAACTTAGACAGGATGACAGAATCGTAGTCTTGCCAGCAGATCAACTGTAATATTAGATAAAGATGAATATTATAAAAAAGCCTTGGAACTTTTAAATGATAGTGCCACATACAAGGTTACCCGTAGAAATCCACTGGTGGGTTTAGAACGACAAGTCAACAAGATTTTACAACTTTGGCTGAAGGCGGGAAAGATTTCTAAGGAGGTGTTTTGGACATTACATGCAACGGGATGCCAATTACCCAGATTTTATGGCCTTCCAAAGACCCATAAGGCAGGGGTGCCGCTCAGACCCATTGTGTCTTTTATAGGTAGCCCTATGTATGCTCTTTCCAGGTTTTTAGCCAAGTTGATCTCACCCATAGTTGGACGTTCCACTTTCACCATTAGGGACAGTAAGGAATTTGTGAGATTTGTAAGGGATCAAAACATAGAGGTAGGCAAGGCTATGAGATCTTTTGATGTGGTGTCCCTGTTTACGTGTATTCCCATTGAACATGGGGTGCGATGTGCACGTGTGGCTTTGGAAAAGGATAACACCTTAAGTAATACGACTCCTTTAAGTGTAGAGGATATTTGTAAGGGGGTAGAGCTTTGTAAGGGGGTAGACAAGCACCATAGTGGTGCTTGAAAGACAAGCACCACTATGGTGTTCCAGGATACAATGTACAAGCAGGTTAATGGCGGCAATGGGGTCTCCCATCAGTGCCATCATAGTAAATTAAGTTATGGAGGAGCTGGAAACCAGGATTTTTGATAGATTAAATTCTCCTATGCGCACGTGGAAAAGATATGATGATGATACGTTCACAATTATTCGGAGGGGGAGAGAAGATGAGGTACTTAGTTTTCTAAATAGCATCTCCCAATCATTCAATTTACCTCGGAGGTGGAAGTAGGGGGTACCCTCCCTTTCCTTGATGTGTTGGTTTATAGGGAAGGCCTCAGGCTGAAAACTAGAGTATACAGGAAGCCCACATGCCAAGGCCAATATACACACTATAACACGGCCCAAACCAATCATCATAAGAACAGTGTCGTTAAGGCATTGTTGGATAGGGTTGGTTCCCATTGCAGCACCACCGAGGATAGAAATCAAGAAATTATACGAGTTACAGCGGACCTCAGGAAATGTGGTTACCCCCAGAGGATTTTGGACAAATTTATTAGAGGAGTGGAGTTTGAGCAAAGAGAGCCATTCACACCGGTTGCCACCGTATGCATTCCTTACTATCCAGGCCTAACGGAACATATAGCACGTGTATTACGTGACTGTCAGACACGCTGTGTGCAACTTCCGGGACGGAGGTTGCACACAGTTGTGTCTCAGGTAAAGGACCCCATACCAAGGGATGTTAGTAGTGGGGTTGTTTATGAGATTAGATGCTTGGATTGTGGGGAGTGTTATGTTGGTGAAATGAGGCGGCGGTTCAAAGATCATCTGGGGGAACACATGAATGTTATAAAACCTGCGGATTATGGGAAGTCCGCTGTAGCGGAACATTTTTTGGGAGAAGCATCATCAGATCTCCCCGGACAAAGCTGTCATCGTCGACCATGCACATAGGTTTTGGGACCCCAAGTGGCTTGAGAGCTTGTGGATTTGTTCTTCTGAGAACAATACCATTAACAGAGACAGGGGAATTCATATTCATCCCATCCCCTCTTTGAGGCAGTGATTCTCGGACGGGATGATCGGTTCCGCCTGGCAACCTCCCGAGCCATTTCCGGTTCCAGTGCACATGAAGAGAATACTGTCTATGCTCCTGTGGAACCACGTGCTGAGAGCCGTGAGCCTGCTGTTATTTAAGGATGTGTTGTACTGTAAAAAAATCTTACTGTTGAGAAAGGAGGCGGATGCCTCTGAAAGCTTCGGGATTTTAGCAGTTTTAGTCTCATTGTTTTATTGGTATTTTAGTGGTTTTAGTTTCATTATTTTATCGCTTTTATTTTCTCATAATTCTTATATATTTTATATATATTTTTATATTTATTGTAAATAGATTTTATTTTAATTCTACATTAATTTAAAGAAAAGTTTTGTTATTTTATTAGTTCTATGTATATTTTACAGTATTAAAGTAAATTAAAAGTAAATTATTTCAGCAACGATTGGTGTACATGTGTAATTTTTGTGAATATGAATTTTCCCAACCCCCAGAGGCCTATTTGAAGATATATTTTATTAGGCTGTTTGCCTAATAAACTACATTATTATAATGTAAAACTATATTATTAATTATAATATAGTTTAATAAGGTGATATTTCATGTACCCATCATCAGACCATGCTGTGGAGAGAACAGAAACGGCTACAAATTTGAATATTTTAGGATATTACAATTGCAATTACCAATATTACAATTTTCAAATTACAATTCTAAAGTATTAAGTTTTGAATTGCTGGTACAATTGAATTTAGAGATTAAGAAATCTACCGATGCTACCAGAAACATTACGTGCATACAGGCTGCCAGCAGTTAATTTATAGCAGAGGGATTAACTCCATTAACCGATAGGATAGGGTCCTGTTTTTATCCTGGATCCGGGGTTCTTGTGTAATAGAAGTCAGGGGTGACCTTTCTTCCCTTCTCTGGACATCAGGGTTTGTGTGCAGGCTGGTTTAGGATCTTATCGATACCAATCATCAGACCATGCTTCTGATGCCAGGTTTTATCCTGGATCTGAGATTCTTGTGTAGTGGAAGCCTAGGGTGACCTTTGCTCCCGTACTCTGAACATCAGGGCTGGTGTGCAGGCTGGCAAGGGATTAGGAAATCCCTAATTACAGTCTCTAACACCTATTGCTATTTAATGACAGGGTTAAGATTAATGGATTCTTTTAACGATGTTTCAAAGAATAGCTTTGAGTGGAAATAACAGAATTAATATCTGACAAGGCTAAGCTGACGACACAGAAGCGTCAACACTATTAATCAACCGACAAATGTTAAAATATGCTGTAAAATTTTGTTGTGATCTAATATAAACATTAATTTTTATGATCTAATTGAAATATCGCGTGCCGGATAAAATTCTTTCTCAGGCCAGATCCAGCCCATGGGCTGTAGTTTGGGGACCCCTGCTGTAGAGTTAAATCCTCTTTTTGCATTGCTTTTTTACTCTCTTATGTCACTGACATTTTTCTGCATAGAAATTATCAGCCAGTTCCTAAAATAAGGTATCAGATTTCACCATTCAAGTTGTCTTATTGTTGGACGTACTGCAACTTCTTCCAGAGTAATGGAGAAATCTGTAAACTCTTAACATTCTCTTGAAAGCTTCCATGTAATTGATGGTTGCCAATAGCAATTCTGGCAGTGTCAATCCCTTGGTGATATAATGGTTTGTTACTCATTTTTAGACAAATTCCATGGAAAATGGAGAGGAACTCAAGCAGTTCATCTCAACTTTTTTTGATTTTCAATCATGTGTCGCGTAGACTTCCAAGAATTCTTCCATCTTACGGTATAGCATCTGATTTTTGAAATTGGATATCCAGTTTTCTCTCTGAGTGCTTGTTGCATGTGATGGTGGATGGTTCTCATCTTCCAACTTCTCAGCTAATACTGGAGTTCAACAAGGTTCTGTTTAATTCTGGTATTATTCGAATAAGTGTGAAGTTTAGTTCAGTAATAGTATGAGCTTACCATAGAGAAAAAGGGAGAAAACTGTATTTGTTTTTTAACAATTTAAAATATAATTCAATGGCTATTCGTTTTAAATACATAGAATCTTTCATGTTTCATTTCTCACCTAATCCATTACTGAATTTGACCTTCCATTAATGAAAAAAATTTAATCAGAGCATAGAGTTAAAATGGGAATCGTGGGCAATTTTCTCTATTTGGCATATCAGAGTTTTCTGTATATAAGTATATTATTATTTCTCAATAACTTATTCAGCAATAGCAATACATAATTTAGCATCTCTACTTCTCTCCCATTGTTCATCTCAATTTCTTCAAAGCCTAAAAGTTTGTAGATATGTGGTGGTGTGAGGTAATGGGTATATTCTAGCTTGGTCATCCCATCTCTCTCTCTCTCTCTCTCTCTCTCTCTCTCTCTCTCTCTCTCTCTCTCTCCCCTCCCTCCCTCCCCCATGAGAAAAAAATCCGTAGACTAGAAATTGGTGGGTTATATTTTGTAAATGTATCACTCCTATAACGATGCATATATTTTATTGCATAATGACTTTTATTTATTCTTAATGGGGTAGGGTATTAAAAATACTCGTAAAAACATTTCAATATATTAAATGAGATGTTTTTATGAGGTGTTAAGTATAGTTAACTATATTCACTATTTTCAGGAACACAGTATTGAATTAAAACAGATTTTTTTTATGCATAAATGTAAAAATATAAAACCAAAAAAAAATAAATAAATAAAAATTCAGAGTTTAAAAATATATATATTATGATGGCATGTCATTACAGTTCATTTTCCTAGAAAACTGAAGTAATCCACAAAATCCTACTTCATATTTATATTTCTTTTTACCATATCAGATTTATTTAATTAAAAAAGAAGTATAAATTTTTTGAACTTTGTTTTTCTAGCATCAAACAAGCAAGTTCTGATAGAGCTGGGTGTTATTGAAAAAATTCTTCCCATGGTTTCCATAGAGACATTTCCTGTTGTGTTCAAGCTTCTGGGTACTCTGCGCATGCTGGTAGATAAGCAAGGTATTTATCTATTTCCAAAGGCATCATATTAAATAGGTATAAAATTACATATTGCTTTTTATGATAACTTTGATTGTATTGGGATCAGCAAAAGATGGAAGAAACATAATTTTGCTAACTTTCTGTCAAAGTAGTGGGGTGGTAGTTTGTTCCAGGGTCAGTCATCTTCTGGCTGAAAGTAAATACACTGATGAAAACAATTAAAGAATCACAGCACAATCCATTGGATAATATGCTTTGTGATATCAGACTGAGGTGCTGATGTAAGTTACTAAGTTCTTCATGCTTATACTACTCAACCATATTGATGCAGCTCATTTGTGCTGCAAAAGACAATGCACCCGTCCATTACATTGTTTTCAGATGCTTCATCTGAAAACAGTGTCTCATACAGATTTTCTTGAGTCTGCCACTTGGAGAGTCATTGTGAGGCTGGAGGTGGGACATTCACAATGGTGGGTTGCAGCATGATTTGGTGTATGTGTGTGACAATGTATAACATCAGTAGGTTTTAGTATCAGTTCCAAGAAATGATGCCATTCATAGATGTCAGGGTCATAGAGTATCAACAATGCTGCAATCAGCACTTGAATGTTACCCAGAAACCCAGACATTTTGCAGCAGTGACAGGGACACTGTCAACCAGAACTACAAAAAATCATCTGGATAGATATGGACTTTATGTGAGATCTGTGGTGTATATTCCATTGAGTGCTTGACATTGTAGCAAAAGATTGTGAGCACTTGAATGTCATAATTGAACTGAGGAATGGTACAGTGTAATCTTCACAGATGAATTCAGTATTGCCTGCAGTCAGATTTTCTTTAGGTCCTTCTGTGGCATGAGAGAGGAATACAGAATAACCCCGTATATCTATAGGAACAGTGTGGGGTAGCATTAGTCTCTGGTCGTGCAGACCACACCATTAGGAACAGAACCTTGACCACACACACATGTATAGAGATGAGATACTGTAACTTTTGTCTTTCCTTAAGCTGGTGCTGTTGGTGAAGAATTCATTCTTATTGATGACAACACTCAACTTCATAGGGCATAGCTGGTCAACAGTATGTTAAGATGAGGGTATGATCCATATTATGCCATTATTAACATGTGGGATGCCTTAGGAAGATGTATTACAGATCATCTAGACCCGTCAACTGTCTAATGACACTTAATCAGCTAGAAAGAGCTTAAGAAGAGTGGGATGTTGTGTAATCAGTATCTCATTGATACTTTGATTTTATCAATGCATTGTATATATGAAATGTGCCTGGCTAATATTGCTAAGGGCCATACTCTATACATGGAAGACTGCTGCACAAATTGGAGCAGTGTGGCATTGGAGGCAAATTGCTGCTATGGATAAGGGGATGGTTGAGTGGCAGAAGACAGAGAGTGGTAATCAACGGACACTGCTCAACGTGGACTAATGTTATTAGTGGAGTTCCTCAGGGATCAGTGTTGGGTCCGTCGTTGTTTTTGGTGTTTATGAATGATATTGATGATGGGATATCAAGTTTAATGTCCAAGTTTGCAGATGATACAAAGGTTGGCAGGGTTGTTAAGGACACCACTGACACTATGCTGCTGCAACAGGATCTGGAAAGGTTGAACAGATGGGCTGAGAGGTGGCAAATGGAGTTTAACATTGACAAATGTAAAGTACTACACATGGGAAACAGCAACCCCAGAGCAACGTATCAACTCTGTGGTACTACACTGACAGTGGTGGAGAATGAAAAGGACCTGGGGTAATTGTGCAGGCAGATATGAAGTTCTCTGAGCAGTGCAGACGAGCTGCAAGAGTAGCTCATGGTGTCTTGTCAATGATATACAGGAATTTTTCTAGCAGGGATAAGGAGGTGATTATTCCCTTGTATAAGGCAATGGTTAGGCCACATCTTGAGTACTGTATACAGGTCTGGAGGCCTCATTTCAAGAAGGATGTAGAGCTGCTGGAACGGGTACAGAGAAGGGCAACAAGATTAGTGAATGGAACAAAGGGTTGCTCTTACGAAGAAAGGCTTAAGTTTTGCAAATTACAGAGTCTGGAGACTAGGCGCCGGCGAGGTGATCTGATAGAGGTGTATAAGGCTTTGAATGGTTTGAGCATGCTCAATGCCAATGGGATTCTTCATCTTTCTCAGAATAATCAGCTCAGAGGGCATAAATTCAAATTGAGGAAGGATGGATGTCGGATAGATGTGTGGAAATTTGCCTTTGGCCAGCGGGTGGTTGGTTGGTGGAACCGACTTCCATCACTTGTTGTTGAAGTTGATAGCCTAAACAAATTTAAGGCTCAACTGGACAGGTATTTCGAGCGAACGGAGGGGTGAAATGGGAGTGGTGTGTTTTTTTTTTTTTTTTTTTTTTTTTTTTTTTTTTGGCTGATGCTGAATAAGCTTGCTTTCTTGCATCATATGCCTCTACTAATGCTAAAGTCAGCGCCTCCATAGCCAGGTGGGAAGGAGCAGCAGCAGTGCGTAGCACACGCTTCTTGATTAGACTGGGGTTCGAGCCTGTCACCACCAAATACGGAGGATGCGGAAAGGTCAGGGAATGACCACTGCATATCCCGGAGCAATATGGCCTTAGTTGCTAATGCTCCTAAAAACCAACAGTACTAAAGTCATTGTCTGTGCACATGTGGTGACAAATGTGCACAGTCATTGTCTCTCCACAATGGTGACAAAAACCATATTCCAGTAAAGTTGCAGTTATTGTTTACTCTGTAGTTGCTTTGAAAATTTTTGGTGCACACACCGATCAAAACTTAGTTTCATTAACAGCAAGAGGTGCATATGTTATCATATTTACAAAAACATCATTTGCACGTGTTGTGATCCTTCTAATTGTTTTGATCCATGCATCTGCTTTCCCCTAATCTATCTACAGTTAGCCTTAAGAATTTATGGCTTCCCTTCCTTGCTGGTCTTAGTCACTTCAGAGAAAGGGTGGGGAGATAAAATATCGGCATTCAGCTTATTCATGCTTTTAAAAGAATTCTGAAAGGGAAAGAGGGGTGCGGATGGCAGAGCCTGAAGAGTATCTAACTGCAAAGTGAGTTGATTCAGGTTTTCACCTCAATGAAGTCATCTTGCCTCCCAACCCCTCTTTCCCTTGCACTCCTGATTAGTTTTGTTCTTTACACCCTTTCAGGGAGATACACATCCTTCTCAAAATTCAGCCTCCAAACTATTATATACATGGTTTTGATCAAAAGGTTTGGTGAATGATTTTATAATTCTTGAACACGTAGTAGCTAAAAGTGGGACTACAGTGACATCTTTTGAGCATGTGCATAAGTTTTAGCTTGTTATGTGTAAGTCTAGTTGGAACTGCTTTGATTGAACACTTTTTTAAATTAATTAATTTATTTATTGTGTGCATTGAAAATGATGAGACTTGAAAAATGTACCAACTCTAAATTTTGTTGCCAACTTGAAAAGTCAGCTACAGAAATACATGAAATGCTTGCTACAGAAATGATGAGGGGGAAAGGAGGGCAAAAAAACAGTTTTCAAGTGGTTTCAAGGGTTTTATGAAGGTAATTTTTTGCTTGACGATAAATATCAAGATGAATATTGCTGATCAACTGTTAACATCTTGAAACACTTAAAACATAATCTTAAAACAGATTGGCTGCTGACCATTCAAAAATTTGCCAAGGAGACATCTCTTTCATTTGATTTGGTTCAGGCCATTTTAACTGAGGATTTCAGCACGAGTCAAGTGAGTGCCTGGCCAGATTTTTCCTGCACATTCTCACTCAAGGTCAAAGATAGCATCCAGTCCTCATTTCATCTAAGTTAATTGAGCAAGTTGTGTCAGATCTGGCACATTTAACAAAAATTATTACAGGTAACAAGCATTGTACAGGGTGGTGTAAAAGTAATGCCCCTTTTTTATTTTTATACTTGAAATGTTTATTTCAAATAACTACTTAATTTTTGGCTTTTTTCTGTTCTTATTAATTTTTTTGTTTTCTTATTTTCTGTTTCAAATTTGAAATATAATTTTATTCAACATCACCCTAAATGAACATGGATTATCGTTTAACAAAGGAACAAAGAGTGGCAGCAGTTATTACCAAAACAACAATAATGGAGCTAAATCTGCTCGTTATTTAGCAGAAGAATTTAATATTCAGAAAGTTCAAAGTCATAATGTCATAAGGCTAGTCAAAAAATTTGAAGAAACCGAACTTGTAAATGATGCAAAAAAATCAGGAAGGCCAGTATTGGCAACAACGGCAGAAAAGTTAGATGAATTAAGACAATCATTAGTGCGAACTACTCAAAAATCTAATTGATGTCTGTCTGCAGAGTTGGGTATTAATAAAAGTAGTGTTCTTCAGCTCTTATTAAAAGAGAACACGATAAAGCCTTGCATTCCTCAGGTGCTACAAAGTTTGCATGATGGTGATCAAGACAGGAGGTCAGAATTTTCTTGAACAAAGTTTGTGAAGATGGGGACTTTCCTGATAAGATATAGTGGTCAGATGAAGCGACCTTCAAACTGAGCAGGCATGTTAATCATCATAATTGTGTGTATTGGTCCGATGTAAACTCCAATGTTACTTAGGAAAAAGATCTTAACCTATCAGGAAACACAGTCTGGGCAGTCATCTTATCCATGGGAATAATAGGTCTAATGTTGTTGGATGAGACTGTTAATCAGTATAATTATGTACAGACGTTACAGATTGAATTTTGGCCTAGCGTTCATGATCAAATTAATGTTTTTTTCCAGCAGGACGGTGCCCCATCCCATTATGGGGTTAAGGTTAGGAATGGTTAAATCTCAATTTCACAGACAAGTTAGGATGACAAGACAAGTTAGGCTAGGATGACGTAGTTACATTGAGTGGCTACCACGATCACCAGATCTATCCTTTCTTGATTTCTGTCTGTGGGTTGTAATGAAAGATATTGTCTACAGGGTAAAACTAAGAACAATGTCTGAATTAAAACAAACAATTCAGGACAAATTTCTGAAGTTGACATTGTAATGCGTATGAGGGCTTGTAGTATTAGTAATAGAAAAGGCATGTGATGCAAGAAACCAAGCGTATGTAGCTTATGTAGCTCATATGCTTGCTTTCACATACAATTTCACACACCCATTCCCTCGAGAAATTTATCCAGTTCCTTCTTGAATTTATTTAAGCTATCAACTTCCACAACAACAACACATGGAAGTTTGTTACAGCAATCAACTACACGCTGGCTAAAGGCAAATTTCCACATACCTATTCTACGACTATCTTTCCTCAATTTCAATTTATGCCCCCTCAGGTTCGTAATCTGAGCAAGCGGAAGAATCCCATCAGAATTCAGCATGCTCAACCCATTTAAGGCCTTATATACCACAATGGGATCACCTTGCAGGTGCTTAGTCTCCAGCCACTGAATTTTCAGAACTTAAGCCTTTCTCGGTAAGTGAACCCCTTCATTCCCCTCACCAGTCTTGTTGCCTTTCTCGGTAAGTGAACCCCTTCATTCCCCCTCACCAGTCTTGTTTCCTTTCTCGGTAAGTGAACCCCTTCATTCCCCTCACCAGTCTCGTTGCCTTTCTCTGTACACACTCAAGCAACTCTACATCCTTCCTAAAATGAGGCCTTCAGACCTGTATGCAGTACTCAAGGCGTGGCCTGACCACTACCTTATACAAAATGATAATCACCTCCTTTTCCCTACTAGCAAAATTCCTGTATATCATTGACAATACCCCATGACCTGCTGGCAGCCTGTCTGCATTGCTCAGAAAACTTCATATCTGCTTCACAATTACTCCCAGGTCTTTTTCATTTTGTGCAACCCTAAGTGTATTACCACACAGTTATTACATTTCTCTGGGATTATTTCTACCCATATGCAGTACAGTAGACAGTCGAAATAATGGCACATTGAGATTGGATGTTTACATACAGCACAGATTAGCATTAGCATTAGACTAAGTTCAATAGCAAAGCTTAATTAGCATTAGTTAGTAAAGCAAATTAGTAAAGCATTAGTTGAGACGTGATGCAAGAAAGCAAGCTTATTAACATCAAACAAAAAAAAAAAAAAAACCTTCCCGTTTCATCCATCCGGTCACTCCAAATGTTTATCTAGTTCAGCCTTAAATTTATTTAAGCTCCACAACAACAGATGGAAGTCTGTTCCAGCAATCTACCCCCTTGGCTAAAGGCAAATTTCCGAAAATCTATTCTACGACTGTCTTTCCTAAATTTGAATCTATGCCCCCTCAGGTTCTTAATCTGAGCAAGTGGAAGTATCCCATCAGTGTTGAGCCTGTTTAAACAATTCCAGGCCTTATACACCTCAGTCAGATCACCTTGCAGGTGCCTAGTCTCCAGATACCGCAACTTTTTAACATTACCATTCGCATTAGTAGAGGCATATGATGCAAAAAAGCCAGTTATGCAGCATCAGCCAAAAAAAAAAAAAAAAAAAAAACCTGCTCCCATTTCACCCCTCCCTTCGTTCCAAATACCTGTCCAACTCAGCCTTAAATTTATTTAGGCTATCAACTTCCACAACAAAAGATGGAAGTCTGTTCCGCCAATCAACTACCCGCTGGCTAAAGGCAAACTTCCACACATCTATCCTACAACTGTCTTTCCTCAATTTGAATTTATACCCACTCAGGTGATTATTCTGAGCAAGAGGAAGAATCCCATCAGCATTGAGCATGCTCAAACCATTCAAGGCTTTATACACCTCAAACAGATCACCTCACAGGTGCCTAGTCTCCAGACACTGTAATCTGCAAAACATAAGCTTCTCTTCGTAAGAGCAACCCTTTGTTCCATTTACTAATCTTGTTACCCTTCTCTGTACTCATTCCAACAGCTCTACATCCTTCTTAAAATGACCTGTAATCAGTAGTCAAGGGTGTGGCCTGACCATTGCCTTATACAAGGGGATAATCACCTCCTTATCCCTGCTAGAAAAATTCCTGTATATCATTGACAAGACACTATGAGCTACACTTGCAGACCATCTGTACTACTCAGAAAACTTCATATCTGCCTGCACAATTACCACCAGGTCCTTTTTTGTTCTCTACCACTGTCAGTGTAGTACCACACATTTGTCAATGTTAAACTTCATTTGCCACTTCTCAGCCCATCTTCTCAACTTTTCTAGATCCTGTTGCAGCAGCATACTGTCATTAGTGTCCTTAACAACCCTGCCAACCTTCGTATCGTCTGCAAACTTGGACAATAAGCCTGATATACCATCATCAATATCATTTATAAATACAGAAAACAACAATGGACCCAACACCGAACCCTGAGGGACTCCACTAATAACATTAGTCCCCGAAGAGCAGTGTCCATTGATTACCACTCTGTCTTCTCCCACTCAACCATCCCTTTATCCATAGCAAAAATTTGCCTCCAGTGCCACACTGCTCCAATTTGTGCTGCAGTCTTCCATGTGCTACAGTATCAAAAGCCTTTCTAAGATCCAAATATATGATATCAAAGTTGTTCCCTCCATCTAGTTCTTTTGTGGCCACATCATAGTATCCAATCAAATTTTTCAGACAAGACTTCCCCTTAACAAAACCATGCTGTGTCTGAGCTATAACTGAAGTCTTGTCTAGATGATCCTGTAGTGCTTCTTTAACCTGTGCCTCTATTAATTTCCCTGGAACATAAGTTAAACTAACAGGTATATAATTACTTGTGTTGCCCTTTGATCATCCTTTGTGAAATGGGGTCACATTTGCACATCTCCAGTCTAAGGAAGCTCTCATAATTATGGCTAAGGGTTTTCTTACTTCCTTTGCTGCCTCCTTTAATATAAATGGATAGATCCCATTCACCCCGGGTACTTTTTTATGTTTATCTTCAACAATTTCTCCTCGACTTTCCTCTCAGTTATTACAAAATCATCTAGCTCACTCCCAGAATTTAATTCACCTCTGGCATTTCCCTCCCTGAATAACTCCTCATGTGTGAATGTAGATGCAAAATACTCAATTAGTTTGTTAGCCAACTGAGCAGGATTATCAACATTTGAACCATCAATATCCAGTAGACCAATCTACTGGATATTGATGGTTCTGATCAATCTGATTCATCCCTTTCCTTCTAGAGTTTACATAGGTAAAGAACTCTTTGCTGTTTTTCTTTGCATCGTTTGCCAAAGATTCGTCATAATCTGCCTTTGCCTGCCTAATCTACTTTGTAACTTGGTTACAGACCAGCTTATATCTATCATAGGCTTCCGTCACCCATTAATTTATAATGTATCCCACACATTTTTCTTCTCTGCCACATGTCTCATTAGTTCATCTGACATCCATTTAGGCCTAAACCTTGAACAATATTTCTTAGTTGTTATGAAAAGCATAGTAGCTTCCAAGATTAATTCTTTGAATGCTTCCCATTTTGAATTTGCTGTTGGTAACATTATCAGTTGGTTCCACCGTATAAAATTTAAATACTGTCTCTGACCTCCGTAGTCGCCTTTACGAAAGCAAAAACACTCTCCTTTACCCCTGATGGTAGTTACCTCTTTGAGCAAATTGCACTTCAGCATACTGTTATCACTACCACCTAGTGTTTCCTTTATCTGCAGATTCTTAATGCATGAAGAATCGCTACTGATTATCAGATCAAGAGTATTACTCCCTCTATTTGCCTTCCGAACATGCTGGTGTAGGAAATAATCATCCAATAAATCCACAAAAGCCTTGCTAGTGTGAGAGTGACCAACTCACAAATTCCAGTCAATATCTGGGAAATTAAAATCCCCCATTATAAGACTCTGATTTACTGGCCCACTCTGTTTCCCTGTACAGTTTCTTATTATAGTCATCATCAGAATCTTTAGGCCTATAACACACTCCTCTCAATTTTGATCTCCCAGTGCTTATGTCACACCAAACTGACTCGACACTGCACTTTCCAGCGATGTCGACTGGCTGCACTTCCTTGGATTTTATGTGTTTCTTAACTAATCGCATAACCTCTCCTCCTTCCTATCCTGTCTATCCTTCCTATACACATTGTACTCCCCAAATTCCAGTTCTGCATTCCTTATATCTGTGTGACACCACGTCTCTGATATCCCAATAATATCTTCCTTTGATGTTTTGACCAACACCTCATATTCATCAAATTTATTTACCAAACTCCTAGCATTGGTGTACACGCAAGTATACATGCACCTGTTCCTATTCTTAGCTATCCTAACACAACCCATGTGTTTACTTGTACCACAATGACTCCCAGCAGTCTCTGAAATACCCTGCATCTTGTTTTCCAGGCTGCTGCTCAATTGCATTCTAATAGAAGCAGTGCAAGAATCACTTTCACCTCTGGCAGCAGCTACTGTTAATTTATTAGTCCTTGTATCCCCCCAAGCTAGCAGTTTGCCGACCCACCTAACACTGCCTTGATAACATCAGCAAATATTCTTGCACCCTTTCTATTTAAGTGTATCCATCCCTATAGAAGCAGTCTCTCCTGTTAACAAGTACAGACCAGGCTGGAAAAAATTCTAGTCCTTGAGCCTTGCACAATCTTTCCAGGGCCGAATCGATTGACAAAGCTCTCATCAATTACTCCCTCCTATCGTGTCTGGGCAGAATTGGAGACACTTTCAAATTCAACCCTAATTCACGGCTTTTTTTTAACAGTGACCTGTAGTTAAGTAATTCCGCCGGTCTCCTACTCTTAATATCATTAGTGCCAATGTGTACGAGAGTATCATCCTTTGTGCCCTTAAAAAATGATATCTGCTCTACAGTGTCATCAACCTTTGCCCCTGGCAGACATACTAATGATATTAAGAGTAGGAGACCGGCAGAATTACTTAACAAGTACAGGTCACTGTTGAACAAAAGCCGAGAATTAGGGTTGAATTTGAAAGTGTCTGCAATTCTGCCCAGACACGATAGGAGGGAGTATATGATGAGAGCCTTGTCGATCAATTCGGCCCTGGAAAGATTGTGCAAGGCTCAAGGGGTAGAATTTTTTTCAGCCTGAACTGTACTTGTTAACAGGAGAGATTGCTTCTACAGGGATGGGATACACTTAAATAGAAAGGGTGCAAGAATATTTGCTGATGCTATCGAGGCAGTGTTAGGTGGGTCGGAAAACTGCTAGCCTGGGGGAGACAAAGACCAATAGATTGACAGTAGCCACTGGCAGAGGTGAAAGAGATTCTTGCACTGCTTCTATTAGAATGAGCAGAAGCCTGAAAAACAAGATGCATGATATTTCAGAGACTGCTGGGAGCCATTGCGGTACAAGTAAACACATGGGTTGTGTTAGGGGTAGCTAAGAATAGAAACAGGTGCAGGTATACTTGTGTGTACACCAATGCTAGGAGTTTAGTAAATAAATTTGATGAATTTGAGGTATTGCTCAAAACATCAAAGGCAGATATTGTTGGGATATCAGAGACGTGGTGTCACACAGATATAAGGGATGCAGAACTGGAATTTGGGGAGTACAACGTCTACAGAAAGAATAGACAGGATAGGAAGGGGGGAGCGGTTATGCTATTAGTTAAGAAACACATAAAAACCAAGGAAGTGAAGCCAGTCGACATCGCTGGACAGTGCAGTGTTGAGTCAGTTTGGTGTGACATAAGCATTGGGAGATCAAAATTGAGAGTAGGAGTATGCTATAGGCCTAATGACTCTGATGAGTATAATAAGAAACTGTACAGGGAAATAGAGTGGGCCAGTAAATCAGAGAGTCTTATAATGGGAGATTTTAATTTCCCAGATATTGACTGGAATTTGGGGGCTGGTCACTCACACACTAACAGGGCTTTTGTGGATTTATTGGATGATTGTTTTCTACATCAGCATGTTCGGGAGGCAACTAGAGGGAGTAATACTCTTGATTTGATTATCAGCAGTGATTCTTCATGCATTAAGAATCTGCAGATAAATGAACCACTAGGTGGCAGTGATCACAGTGTGCTGAAGTGGGATTTACTCAAAGAGGTAACTACGATTAGGGGTAAAGGGAAGGGTTATTGCTTCCGTAAAGGCGACTACGATGGACTGAGACAGTATTTAAATTCTATACAGTGGGACCAACTGATGATGTTACCAACAGCAAATTCAAAATGGGAAGCATTCAAAGAACTTATCTTGGAAGCTACTAGGCTTTACATACCAACTAAGAAATATTGTCCAACGTTTAGGTCAAAATGGATGTCAGATGAACTAATGAGGCATATGGCAGAGAAGAAAAATGCATGGGATACTTACAAATTAACACATGACACAGAAGCCTATGATAGATACAAGTTGATATGCAACCAAGTTACAAAGGAGGTTAGGCAGGCGAAGGCAGAAAACGAGAAATCCTTGGCAAGGGATGCAAAGAAAAACAGCAAAGAGTTCTTTACTTATGTAAACTCTAGAAGGAAGGGGATGAATCAGATTGGTCCACTTGATATTGATGGGTCAACTGTTGATGATCCTGCTCAGGTAGCTAACAAACTAAATGAATATTTTGCATCGACATTCACACATGAGGAGTTATTCAGCGAGGGGAATGCCAGAGGTGTATTCAACTCTAGCAGTAAGCTACAGAATCTTGAAATAACTGGGAGTAAAGTGGAGGAGAAACTGTTGAAGATAAACACAAGAAAGGCACCCGGGGTGGATGGGATCTATCCAGTTATATTAAAGGAGGCAGCAAAGGAAGTAAGCAAACATTTAGCCATAATTATGAGAGCTTCCTTGGACTCAGGGGAGGTACCCATAGACTGGAAATGTGCAAATGTGACCCCAATTCACAAAGGAGGATCAAAGGCTGACACAAGTAATTATAGACCTGTGAGCTTAACTTCTGTTCCAGGAAAATTAATGGAGGCACTGGTTAAAGAAGCACTGCAGGATCATTTAGACAAGACTTCAGTTATAGCTCGGACACAGCATGGTTTTGTTAAGGGGAAGTCTTGCCTGACCAATTTGATTGGATACTATGATGCAGTCACAAAAGAACTGAATGCAGGGAATAGCTTTGATATTATATACTTGGATCTTAGAAAGGCTTTTGATACTGTTGCACATGGAAGACTGCTACACAAATTGGAGCAGTGTGACATTGGAGGCAAATTGCTGCTATGGATAAAGGGGTGGTTGAGGGGGAGAAGACAGAGAGTGGTAATCAATGGACACTGCTCATCGTGGACTAATGTTATTAGTGGAGTCCCTCAGGGTTCAGTGTTGGGTCCATTATTGTTTTCTGTATTTATAAATGATATTGATGATGGTATATCAAGCTTAATGTCCAAGTTTGCAGATGATACAAAGTTGGCAGGGTTGTCAAGGACACTACTGACACTATGCTGCTGCAGCAGGATCTGGAAAGGTTGAGCAGATGGGTTGAGAGGTGGCAAATGAAGTTTAACATTGACAAATGTAAAGTACTACACATGGGAAACAGCAACCCCAGAGCAACGTATCAACTCTGTGGTACTACACTGAAAGTGGTAGAGAATGAAAGGGACTTGGGGGTGGTTGTGCAGGCAGATATGAAGTTCTCTGAGCAGTGCAGACAGGCTGCAAGAGTAGCTCATGGAGTATTGTCAATGATATACAGGAATTTTCCAGCAGGGATAAGGAGGTGATTATTCCCTTGTATAAGGCAATGGTCAGGCCACACCTAGAGTACTGTATACAGGTCTGGAGGCCTCATTTCAAGAAGGATGTAGAGCTGCTGGAACGAGTACAGAGAAGGGCAACAAGATTAGTGAATGGAACAAAAAGGGTGCTCTTACGAAGAAAGGCTTAAGTTTTGCAAATTACAGTGGTTGGAGACTAGGCACCAGCGAGGTGATCTGATAGAGGTGTATAAAGCCTTGAATGGTTTGAGCATGCTCAATGCTGATGGGATTCTTCCTCTAGCTCAGAATAATCACCTGAGAGGGCATAAATTCAAATTGAGGAAAGACAGATGTAGGAAAGACGTGAGGAAATTTGCCTTTAGCCAGTGGGTGGTTGGTTGGTGGAACAGACTTCCATCCCTTGTCGTGGAAGTTGATAGCCTAAATAAGTTTAAGGCTCAGCTGGACAGGTATTTTGAACGAACAGAGGGGTGAAGTGGAAGTGTGTTTTTTTTTTTTTTTTGGCTGATGCTGCATAAGCTTGCTTTCTTGCATCAAATGCCTCTACTAATGCTAATACATGGTCCTGTTCCACCTATCCTTTTCACATACTATGTTCCCCATTTCCCTGACAAGTCAATAGAGTCACCGACAACAACGACAACTTGCAGAACTTAAGCCTCTCTTGGTAAGAGCACCTCTTTGTTCCTCTCACCAATCTTGTTGCCCTTCTCTGTACTCATTCTAGCAAATCTACATCCTTCCTAAAATGAGACCTCCAGACCTGTACGCAGAACTCAAGGTGTGGCCTGACCATTGCCTTATACAAAGGGATAATCACCTCCTTCTCTCTGCTAGAAAAATTCCCATATATCATTGACAAAATTCCATAACTTGTTCTAGCCACCTGTCTGCACTGCTCAGAGAACTTCATATCTGACTGCACAATTACTCCCAAGTCTTTTTCGTTCTCCTTGAGTGTAATACCACACGGTTGGTATGTTTCTCTTGGGTTACTGCTACCCATATGTAGTAATTGCATTTGTCAATGTTAAACTTTAGTTTTCACTTCTCAGCCTATCTGCCTAACTTTGATCCAGCCCGTGACCACCAAATACGGAGGATGCGGAAAGATCAGGGAATGACCACCACATATCTCTGGAGCAATATGGCCTTAGTTGCTAATGCTCCTAAAAACCAAATAACAACAACAGCCTAACTTTTCTAGATCCTGTTGCGGTAGCCTACTGTCTTTAACAACCCTGCCAACCTTTGTATTATCTGCAAACTTAGACATTAAGCTTGATATACCTTCATCGATATCATTGATAAATACACAAAACAACGAGGGGCCCAGCTCCGAACCCTGTGGGAATTCCACTAATAACATTAGTCCACATAGAGCAGTGTCCATTTATTACCACTTTCTGCCTTCTCCCACTTAATCATCCCTTTATCCATTGCAGCACTTGCCCTTACTGCTGTACTTAATGCCATACTGCTCCAATTTGTAAAGCAGTCTTCAACGTGCAACAGTATCAAAAGCTTTTCTGAAATCCAAATATTATCAAAGTTATTTTTTGCATCCAGTTCCTTTGTGACCCCATCATAGTATCCAATCTGATATCTTGCAGTGCCGAAAAAGGGAACATGGCAAGGCAAGTCACATTACTTTTTTGTTTAAACTCACCCTTTTGGAAGTGAATTCTGTTCTGATATCACGGATTATAGCGCTGTTTTACATTTATTTTAAATTAAAAACCGCTTGCTATGGCTCCTAAAGTTAATAAACCTCGTACAGAGAAGAAAAGAAGAATAATTAAGAACATTATAGTTTAGCGACAAACTTCATATAATAATAGAAAATAGAACGAAGTAGGAGTGTATTAATGGCAGAATGTAACATTGGATCGACAATATGTTTATGTTTTTTATATGCAGATAATAAAATTGTATTCCTAATCTCTCTATTTTTTATTTAGCCTCATTATTTCTGCATTAAATATATTAAAATTAAATCTTTCTAGATAATGGAAAAAGGTGCCGTTATTCTTAAAGTCTACTGTACTTTGCATCTGTCAGTGTTAAACATCAGTTGCCACTTCTTAGCCCATCTGCCCAACTTTTCTAGATCCTGTGGCAGTAGCACACTGCCATTACTGTCATTAATAACCCTGCCAACCTTTGTGTCATCTGCATACTTGAACATTAAGCCTGATATCATTGATAAATAAACAAAACAAAAGCGGGCCCAACACCGAACCCTGGAGGCTCCACTAATAACATTAGTCCACGAAGAGCAGCGTACATTGATTACCACTGTTGTCTCCCACTCAACCACCCTTCTATCCTTTGTAACAACTTGCCCTTAATACCATACTGCTCCAATTTGTAGAGTAGTCTTCCATGTGCAACAGTATCAAAAGCTTTCCTGAAATCCGACGGTATGATATCAAAATTATTTTTTGCATCGAGTTCCTTTGTAACCATATCATAGTATCCAGTCAAATTGGTCAGACAAGAATTTCCCTTAACAAACTCATACTGTGTCTGAATTATTACTACAGTATTATCTAGATGATCCTGCAATGCGTCTTTCACCAGTGACTATTATTTTCCCCGGAATAGAAGTTAAATAGTCTGTAATTACGCGTGTTACCTTTTGATTCCCATTTGTGAATTGGAGATACATTTTCACATCTCTAGTTCGTGGGCAGTTCTCCTGAGCCCAAGGATGCTCTCATAATTATGGTAGAGGGTTTGCTTACTTCCTTTGCCACCTCCTTTAATATAACTGGATAGTTCCCATCCATCCCAGTTGCCTTTCGTCTGTTTATCTTCAACAATTTCTCCTCCACTTTGCTCTCAATTATTACTAAATCATTAAGCTCCCTGTTTAATGAGTTTAATAAGCTTCTGTCCTTCAATTTCGTAAAGAATTTCTCATGTGTGAATGTAGATGCAAAATACTCATTCAGTTTGTCAGCTATCTGAGCAGGATCATCAACAGTCAAACCATTGATATCATGTGGGCCAATCTGATTCATCCCCTTCCTTCTAGAGTTTATATAAGTAAAGAAGTCCTTGCTGTTTATATAAGAAAAAAAAAAAAGTCCTTTGCCAAAGATTTCTTGTAATCTACCTTCGCTTGCCTAATTTCCTTTGTGGCTTGATTGCAGATTAGCTTATATCTGCCATAGCCGACCGGGCTAGCCGAGTGGGTAAAGTACCTGCCCGGCAACCCAAGGTCGCGGGTTCGATTCCCGCCTCGGGCTTGGATCAAAGTACTGCAAAAACCTTGGGAGGTGCAATATGGCCATAGAAGCCGATGCGCCAACAACTACCAAATCAAAAAAAAAAAAAAAAAAAAAAAAAATATCTGCCATAGGCATCTGCGTCGCCTGATAAGTTATATGCATCCCATGCATTTTTCTTCTCTGCCACGAGTCTCATTAGTTCATCTGACATCCATTTAAGCCTAAACCTTGAACAGTATTTCTTAATTGGTATGAAAAGCCTAGTAACTTCCACGATTAATTCCTTGAATGCTTCCCATTTAGAATTTTCTGTTGGTAACATCATCAGTTGCTCCCACTGTACAGAATTTAAAAACTGTTTGAGACCACTGTAGTTACCTTTACGAAATTTTATAATTAATAATATATTATTAATTAATAATTGATATATAATTAATGGTGAAATTTTATAATTACGTTATTTAGTGTTATAGCAAGGGTTGAAGTTTGTATTGAACAAGGGGGGACATTTTGAACATTTTTTGTAGATTTTAGCATTCTGCTACATAAAAGAGCATATTAAACATTAGATGACAGTGTTTGAGTTTGTTTAATAAAGGAAATCGTTAAAAATTTATAAGAATAACTATCAAGAATTTGTAAAATAAATAAAAATGAAAAAGGGCATTTCTTTCGGTACCACCCTGTATTTATGGATATGCCTGAGAGATCAGGGGTATCCCCCCCCCCCAGTGAAAAGCAGTGTTATCGCCAAGGTGTCCAAATCACATGTGAGGGTGTCTGGATCTGTGGTTTGTTATAATGGTGATCAGGTACGATAGTGTAATGAAACCAATCTTTAAATTCTAGTTAACAGTGGAAATTCCTGTATGGTACCTTTTTTAACTTACACGCTTAATATCAGTTTAAACACTCAGTAAAACAATTCCACTACTGTAAATCCTTAGGTTAAACATAATTTAGAGAAAGAGTGCAATGGCCATTTGCAGGGAGCAATTGTAGAATTGAACAGTCAGCGATTGTAGAATTAAATATTCCTTAAAAAAGACCACTCTCTTAAATCAATTGGTAGATTTAACTGTTCATTTGATAAAACAATACTTACATAACTCTTTATTTGTGACTGAAAAGGGACTCCAATAAAAAAAAGAAAAAAAAGTCAATTGCCTGAAGTGCTGAGTTTCAATTATTGAGGATTAGCATTTATATACAGGCACTCCCCAGCTTATGTAATACTCGACTTACGGAAATTCAACTTTATGTAAGTTTTTTCCAGCTGGTGCAAACTTAAAAATATCGTGGAAATGTATTTCGCATCCCGTAGGAATAAATGGAGGTATCGTGAAAATATCGTAATGTAAACCAGATAACACAATTTTTGGTAATTCGTTCCAAGACCTCCTACCAAGTTGACATTTTCGCTATATAACTAAACTATTTATCTCAATAAAGGGCCATTTTTCAATTCCTACTATTAGTTCACACTCTCCCTATATATATTTATATATCTTGTTCAAATTTTCAATCGTTAATAAAATACTTTTTATTCATCCACTCAAGTTCAAATAAATTTTTTTAAACTTGTAGTGGATGACACTTGATGTTAATAGTTTTTTTCAAATATTAATTCATTAATTAAATTTAATTAATTAATTTTAGTTTTATATGGGAGAAAAAAATTTCTCTTATATAAGATATTTAGCAGGATATAAATTTAGGAATAAATACCGTCAGTGGCGAAGCGTATAGATCGCTGGAAAAAAATTTCTTTTTCAGATTCTTTTTTCATTCTGGGTTCTAGTCTGAGTCAAGGAGGGAACAAAATGGAAAATGAAACATGTGAATAAAAATAATAGTCCAACATCATATATAGAAAGGAAAATGGAAAATTGCAAGGAAATTCGCTTTCTATTTTGCCACTTAATATTGTGATTCTGTCATATGTATATACATATTTATATTAATTGTAATTATTTAATAAAAATTAACTAAAATAAAATTTTTCTTTGTTGACCTAAGTAGGAATTGACTTTAAAATTTTTTTTTTTATATTACTTGTTATAATGGTAATTGCACTACACATCATTATCATATGTTCCGTTATAAGAATCCATTTTGAATGCCTTTATGTATTTTTCTAAACCACGTTTCTGGAGGTCACTACCATAAAACAATTTGCACTTTCCAGTTTATTGGACTTTTCTGTTAGCGCAGCCATAAACGGGTGGTAAACTTGAACTTATTGCATTTTTGATAATACCCACAACTGGAATTCTGTGGATTTTTACGTTACAGTATTATGGTGAAGTGAGTTCCCCTTCACTGAAATGTTCAATCATGTAAAAAACATAGATAAATTTTCAGAATCTTCTCTTCATTCCTATTTACTTATTCCAATGGTGAAGGGAAAGGGACCAATGGAAAGTGCAAGTGCTGGCAGTGCTAGGAAACGAAACAAAATTAATTTAGAAATGAAGATGATTAATTAAGAAGTACAAAGCAGGACAAAGTTTGTCATCTATTGCATGGAATTAGGTCTCGCTGCTTCAACAGTGAATACTATTTTAAGGGATAGTGCACGTGTAAAAGAACATGTTAACGGATCAATGCATTTAAGATCAACAGTGATCACAAAACAGCATTCAGGTGCTCTATCGAAGATGGAAAAGCTATTAATAATATGGATGGAAAATCAGATTCACAAGCAAATTCCCCGAGTCCAATGGCCCTAGAAGCAAAAGCAAGAAGTATTTATGAAGATATTAAGGATAAGTACAGCAAACCCCAAGCCAAGTTCATGGCAAGCAACGGGTGGTTTAATAGGTTCAAGCATTGCGCTGGTTTCCAAAGCATTATAGTATGTGGTGAAGTTGCCAGTGCCGATTCTGCAGCAGCAGAAAAATTTTGTGATGTTTTGAAAAAAAAACCCTTCTAAATCTCCACAGCCCTCAACCACCACAGCAGCATGCTTATTAGCTGGAGAGTTAATTCTGGTAACGATGCTCTAAAGGTAAAACTTTCTGACATTATGCCTGTCTCCTCTCTCTTTTTGGAATTTTATAATTTTGAAATTTTCGTAATTTTTTACATTTTTGTAATTTTTCCTCTGCATCAGATAAAAAAATTGAATAAATAATTCTATTTACATGTTCGTCGAACATTTTTTTTTTTTTTTTTGCTTCAATCAAATTCAGTGCGCATAGTTGTGAGTGCTACATAAGCATTTAGGGAAATTCCGACTTATGTAAAATTCGACTTATGTAGAGTTTTGCGGAAAGCATCCCTTACGTAAGTTGGGGAATGGCTATATATATATATATATATATATTGTTTTTTTGCTCATTGAGTAATTTTAAAATAACACATGGAGAGATTTAAAAAAAAGAAACAAAGAAAAAAAGAAATACAAATACCTTATAGTGAACAAAATTTCATTTATAAAGTTTATCGAATTATAAAAATTATGAAATTAACAGGTAATAACTGGGCACACCAGTGATTTTATTTTCCTTCTCACGTACACCTCTAATGAAGTGAAAAGTTAGCCCATTTATAACTGTAAAATCATCAAGAAATAATTCATGATTATTCACTCTTTGATGCAATCTTTATTTTCATTCTTTTCAACACAACTGTGGAAAATCCATTTTTTATATTAAAAACAAATATTTTTACGGAATCTAGCTTTCTATAATGACCATGTGAATATTAAGATAGTTTATTTAGCTATTAACTAAATCACTATACACTAAGGTAACATTTCAGAAACCTTGCCAGAACCCATCCTCAGATCATACATAGGCTGTTGCCATCCTCCTGCTTGCCAAATGTCTCAATTTCGAGAGATTGTTAATGCATCCTTCTACCAAGATGGTTTAAAACAATTGACAGACTACATTGCATGATTTTGCAATATCATTTGCCATCCAGCAGTGTTTGACTAACAGAAATATTCCCATCATGCTACCCTCCACACGTTATTCACTGTGTTGGGTAACAAGCAACTTTTAGCTGTTCCCAAAATTGAAACAGGACATGAAAGGGAAATAATTTAAGTCAATTCATGAAATATAACTAGATGTGATTGTACTAGTGTTGGTATTACAGAGTTTCTCTGTCTTTTCTTTTCACAAAAAAAAAAAAAAAAAGTATTACTACTTTTTTTTTTAGTAGCATTCACAAAAGTATATTTCCAAAAATGTTTTGATCAGTGGTAGAAATGATGGAACAAGTGTGGTTGAAGGAGATTATATTGAAGAATATTAACAATTGTAAACATTTATCATCAAATAACATTAATTATTTGCAAAATATACGAAACTTTTTTTTTGGGAAGAACTAAAAAAAATGTGCACTAGCTATATTTTCCTCTTACTACAAACCAGTGATTCTCAGTTGGGGCATTTCAGATATTTGGTTTGTCATACTGATAGTAGGAGTGCTACTGCAGAGCCCAACATTAGTAAACTAGGTGAGTAACATCAGCCTCAGGGATCTCATTTGAATTATTTATAATTGCATTATACTTGAAATTCATTTTATTTCTATTATAAATACCTATGATATAAACATATTGATTAAATATAATATCTATAAATTCTTGAGTTTTTTTTTGGTTGTGATAGAACTATCACAACCAAAAAATCTTATCTTCTTATCAAATAGTTATTAGATTAACATAGTTATGCATGTTTATTTAAAAAAAAAAAATCTTAGAAATTTGTGGAGGCACTATTCATGAAATTTGTGCACATGGTAAATATTTCTTCACCTAGTTTTAATGCAGGAAAATTGCTTTGGTTTTCATGAAGCAGGCAGTGGACTCAAAAGTTGGGAACCACTGTTGTAGATGTGGGAGTACTTATTCTGCAGGCCTTTTAAGTCATTCCTTCTAGCATCCTTTGGACCATTTCAGAAAGTTCAATGTCCTTTAGTTGTGGCTAAAGAAAAATTGAAACGGAGTATTTCAAATGCATCCTCACAATAGGCTTATACAGTGGAATTATTTCAATAGTTTAATAAGTAATCAACAGGACACTATGGGTTCTCATATCCTCATTTACACTGCACAAAACTTAATGCCTGCTTGGATTGTAAATTCAAAATCCCTTTCTTCCTCTGCTGTTTTTCATTCACCCTTCCAAGTGTACTTATTTTAGGACTTTGACTTCCCAAGTATGAAATCTTGCATATTACAGCATTTAAACATAGTTACCACCTCACCTGACCATTCTTGGAGTGCTGCTTGGTACTAGTTATTAATCACTTTCCTCATCTGCACATAATGTGCAAATTTTGATGTTGCACTATCTATCAGAGACATTCTTGTCTGGGGATACAGACACTGATCCCCAAAGCAACCCACTTGAAACTCTAACCCATTGCAAAGAGCAATCATTAATTACAGCCCTTTATATCCTGCAGTATAGCCATTCCATGATACATCCTAAAGATCTTACCTGTGATTCCAGTATGTTCCAGCTTACACAACAGTCTTTCTTGTGGGACTGAGTTAAATGCTTTGCTAAAGTCCAAACAGACACTGTCATTGCTATTTTCTGCATCCAACTTTTGAACATCACTATCATAATAGTTCGGATGAGTCAAACAAAATTTTATCTTTAAACAATGCTGTGTTTATTCTCTTAAGAAACTATTTCTGTCTGGATATACTGCATCGAATTCATAATCATTGCCTCTGTTCCATGTCATTGATTTTTCATTGCTCAGATCAATAGCTACATTGTGAAGGCACTTTCATTTAAAAATCCGTGTGTAGTAGCTGTTTAATTCATCAACTACTTCAGCTGAATTGTCAATGGCTATACCATATTTATCACACAAGAATCTGATCTGATTTGCATTTTTCTTATTTGTACTTATGTACATGTAAAAACTGCTTTCCCTCTTTTTTCCCTTCACTAGTGATTTCTCTTACCCAGATTTTGACAACCTGACTGTTACTCTCATGCTGTTACAGATCACTTATAACTATTATATGCTTCTGAGCTTTTTGCCACTTTATAATAGTGCCATGCTTTACTTCATTTAACATTTAACTAGCCAGTTCCTTATTCATCCACCTCCACAGTATCATTAAAGTATTCCATAATTCATCTGTATTTTCCCTTCACCATGCAGTCTTTACAATTGCTGGAGGTCATGTAGTACCTTAGATTGTAATAGTTAGCTTTCCTGAAATTAGCCCCCACCACCTTGCCTCATTGTCACCTTTAACAAAAGAAAACCTACTCATCATGAGCATCCTCCTTAGTACTCCATGATCACTCATGGAGTGCTAAGGTGGATGATCTAATGGTTCCAGTGCTGTCAACCCTTTGATACTATCAAGGTTGCTGGCGACAATTCAGGTCCAGAATATTCTTACAGTTGGTAATTTTCCTAATTTGCTTATATAAATAACAATCATCTAAGTGACTAAATTTTGTTGTCCAAGGTCTGTTTTACTCCTGATTTCTCCAGTCTGTATAGGTCAGATTGAAATTTTCAATAACATGGTATTGCACTTACTCTTCTATTCCATCTGCATATAGAGGCTCTCAGTGTAGTCTTCTGTTCTGTAGCATATTGCAGCTATGTTGCCCAGATTACCACCATTTGCTTCCTGCCTCCTCACATCATACAAATTTGTGCTGGGATGTGTTTTGAATCTGTGAATGCTCTTGCCTCACACAGCTTAGTTTTGACAAGCCTTCCCAACTCTCTTCATCTCTCCTTTATAAATACATTATATGCATCATATCAAAACTCATTCTGGGTAGCACAAACTTCTCATTGGCCCTGTTATGTCAGCATGAGTGCCAACCAGGAGTATAAACTCTCCCATTTTATTAGCAACATTGACAATGCGAGGTTTTAGAGATCTTCAAGTACCGTGTTAAGTAAAGGATAGCGAATGCTTAAAAAGCGGTACTCACCTTGAATTAATCTGTGATGGCTTACTTAGACAGCGTAGTTAATATTTAGGTTGAATTGTTAAGTTGAAGGAAATTAAAAGGGCGGACATAGGTAAATGTTGACTGCACCACTCAAACCTTAAAATTCTAAATTCCAAACTCCCCTTCAATCTTTCCCCAATTTGGAACCTCTCGCGATTAAAGTTCCCACATGTCAAAAAAGGCATCACGAGAGTATAATTTATTTCTTAAATACCACGCACATTCACTCTCCACACATTGCCAACTGAAGACGTTTTAACCAACGAAAGTCCCCGTAACGACTATTGGCTTCACTGTATTCACCTATTTAGTTTTAAATTATTTGTTTGCTTCTTTTACTTCAATGACAACCAAGGATTGGATGTGTACACTTCTGTTTCCTTGCGCCTATTTTAACTCTGTCAACACTTACCTACGTCCCCCCTTTTAATTTCCTTCAACTTAACAATTCAACCTAAATATTAACTACGCTGCCTAAGTAAGCCATCGCAGATTAATTCAAGGTGAGTACCGCGTTTTAAGCATTCTCTTATCCTTTATTAGCAAATTGTTATTGACATTGTTATAACCTCTGTTTGCATTAACTACCCTGTATTTTTTAATATCTGAACACATCCTTTAAATGTTTAAATTTGTAATCCTAGTTTTAGGTTCTCACTCATTTGAAGTCGCACTATCCTCCACACACTCATTGTGGAAGGCTTATGTGGCTTCTCAAAGGCCCCTGAGATCTATGCAAATGTTAAATTCATCTATGTCATTATTATGTACATGTAAAAACTGCTTTCTCTCTTTGTTCCCTTCACTAGTGATTTCTCTTACCCAGATTTTGACAGCCTGACCATTAATGTCATGCTGTTACAGATCACTTAACTATTATATGCTTCTGAGCTCTTCATCGCTTTATAACAGTGTCATACTTTACTTCGTTTAACATTTAACTAGCAACATTAAAAATGTCATTAGTAAAATAATAAGAAGAGTTTACCTCAATATAGTGCGTAGAACACTTCTGTGCGTAGAAGTGAGGTAAACTCCTCATATTATTTTACTAATATTATTATCAACGTAGAACATATTGAGTAGTACAGCTCTGACTCATACTATCTAATTAAAAATGTTAAAAAAATGTCTTCCTCAACTAGGAATTTCTCTGACCCATAAGGTCTCACTGACATCAGCACCACCCTTGCACCATCTCTGTATAAAATATGTCTATTTAGTGAGCAGACTACAATAATAAAAATTTCCACTTGAAAGCCTTTCAAGAATACTTCATTCTTAAGTTGATCTATAAAGCTTTCAGTGTAAAGCCTTTCCTATTATGTCTGGGCAGAATTGCAGGCACAAACATATTCTGATATCTTGTTGACACCATATTTCCAGCATGCTCCTTTGTTTCTACCTGTTTGAATAGTCTATTTGTGTGCTGTTAATGTTGTTAGTTCCCATATGAATAATAGTATTCTCTTTAAAGCTCTCATTTTTGCAGGAAATTTCTTACAATAGAATCTCATACTAAAATTGTCATTTTTGAACAAAATCAGTCTATAATTGACAACTTTCTCCTCATGACTGAATCAGGAGTGTGTGTTCTTAATTTCCTTTCACTCTACGGCATCAATTTGCTTCTTCAGTGATGCAGTTTCAACGACCAATACACCAAGTTTCGGTTCACCACACTGTGCACACATCTGGAATATAGGAGAGCATCGTTAGCTGAAGTAGGGTTATCTACAAAAGTGACCTTGAAATACATGCTACAGGTTACACAAACAGTGATTCGTGGGGGGATTGCCTAAGTCATCACTCTATTCCCGAGTGCCAAGTTCACTAATTCAGGCAACCTCTTGGTGATTATTTGGTATGCGAATTATTATAAATAGATTCCATTTTTTTGGGGGGTTTTGAAACTTCTTAAAGTTTGTATAAGAGTAACACTTAACAATAAGGAATTTGCTTATATGTTAAAATGTGGACACAACACCTAAAGGGCAATCACCTTTCTGTATACTAATTAGTTATTAACCTTTCCTTCTTCACTTGGTCATTAGGTAACACTGCTTCAGCCTCCACAGCAGAAAGGAACAAATGTCCTTTGACATCAAATACCTAGACATGGCCCAAACAACCAGAAATGTGAGGAAATTAGTAGAGGCATGGCAGAAAGACATACCAACTTACATCATATCCTTTCACCAAGGTACCTCATCATTCACTCTATGAATGAACAATCCACAGGAAAAATTATCCCCTTCCCTCATGCAAAAATATTTAAAAAACATTTTTGCATACCAGAACACTGATGGCAGGAAAAAAAATGAAATCAAGTGATGACCTACAAGTTGAAATATCTAGTCTGCGACAGTCACAGTGGCTAACTAATCCAAATTATGACACTTGGTGGAATTCTAGTAACACATCATGCTACCCTAAATACCTCAAAAGTAGTCATCTCAGAAGGGGATCTCCTCATAAAGCTTGCTACCTGAGCTGCATACATTCATATGTTCATACATTCAAATAAATTATACTCTCGTGATGCCTTTTTTGACATGTGGGAACTTTAATCGCGAGAGGTTCCAAATTGGGGAAAGATTGAAGGGGAGTTTGGAATTTAGAATTTTAAGGTTTGAAATTTTAAGGTACTTCAAGTGCCAGAACTTTAAACATTCACAAATGGCCTGCCATGGTGCCCTTGCATGCCCTTGGTGTGGTGGAAAGGACCACAAAATTACACCATGTTCAACTACAAAACCCACCTGCATTAATTGCCATGGAGAGCACCCTGTATACTCATGTTTCTTCTTGAGTTCCAATGGAATGCTTCTTGACAATATATGTTGAAAAAGTTTCCAAGAAATATTAAACTGGAACTAAAACAGAAATGACTATGCCACCAAAAGAGTTATTTATGCCCATGCCCACTGTTTACCGGGTTCTGAGAAACTTGCATAGAATACTCAGTCAGCTGCACTTCAATATCACTAACTCTTAGTGCCCCAGCATTGCAGATATTGAGTGATAAAGACCCAGTAAAACAGAAAACCCATGCACCAATGGCAGTACAAGAGAAAATGGATGTTGAAGCCAAGGAGGTACCTGATGAATCAGTTTTGGAACTCTTTTGCTGAAGAAGAAATGGACACAAAACAGTATCCATACTTCCCCAAAAAAGAAAAACCCAAGAATGAGAAAAGCCTTCAGCACTTTGGAAGTTCACTGATAGATCCACCAAGCCTAAATAATGGCTCTGTTCCTGCAGTAGAATTGATTCTGGCAAAATAACATCAAGGCACTGCTGCTAAAGCATGAACCAGTCTGCTTTTGCTTACAGGAGACTAAAGGCAAATGATGCCCCCCATGCATAACTATCATTTGTAGGGATAGAATTGCGGATGGCCCTGCTCATGGACGAGTCTCCTCATGGGCAACAAGACCCCATTTTGGCCTCTGCTGCTTACACCTAGCATAAAAGAGGTAGCAATTTGCCTTACAGTGAGTTTTTTTTATTTATTAATGGTTTTCAAATAGCTATCATAGAGCATATGCTCACTAACAATGATCTCTTTCTTATAAATTTTGGAAGAGACACCTTCCACATGCCTATGCATATGTTTTCTGCCATTGAACTTCATATTTGCTTCTCTTCTCTCCTTTGTTCACTTCCATATGATTACCTTCTTACATAGTTGGAGATGTCCTTCCTTTTAGGCTATTTTGATGGAAGATTGATCAACCTGACTGGAATGCCTTCCAACAGCTGACAAAGTCAGTTTAAAATAAAATCATGTACATGTCCATAATAAAATCATGTACATCACAGTAAGTATCATCCATGCAGCTGCAATTGCAATTCCAAAATCATCTACCCAGTTTCCACCATTTCTCAAACCATGGTGGAATGTAGAATCACATTGCAAAAAAAAAGGCACAAAACAAAGCCTGGGAAATATTCCAAAGATATCCCACCACAGCTAATTTGATAGCCTTTAAGCATACCTGTAAAGCATGTTATGTCCGATGTCAGAGGCAAAAGGAATTCCTGTATTACCCAGTCGACCAGCTCCAAGGGGGTCTGGGACAAAATGTAAAATGAACAATAACACTTTGTCTGACTGCACAGTTACTCCCAGGTCTTTTTCATTTTACACTACCCTGAGTGGAAAATGAAATCCTGTTAGTATATTAATCTGGGATTACTGCTACCCATATGTAGTACCTTGCATTTGTCACTGTTAAACTTCAACTGCTATTTCTCAGCCATTTGCCTAATTTTTGAGATCTTTTTGAAGTAGCTTATCCTGATTACTGTCATTAGCCACCCTGGAAACCTTTGTATCATCTGCAAACTTATACTTTAAGACTGATTTTCCTTCATCAATAAATATAGAAAACAACAATGGGCCCAGCACTAAACCATTAATAACCTTTCTTTCTTCTCCCACTCACCCATGCCATCGTCCAGAGCAGAAACTTGCCCTTAATTCCACACTGCTACGGTTTGTACAGCAGTCTTTTATCTGCAACAGTATCAGAAGCTTTCCTGAAATCCATGTATATGACATCAGAATTGTGTTATGCATCTAGTTCCTTTGTTACTGTATCATAGTATTCAATCAAATTGGTTACACAAGATACAGTAACAAAGGAACTAGATGCATAACACAATTTGACTCTCTTAGTAAACTGGAAATACATTCACACATCTCCAATCCATAGGGATTGAAGACTTCCCCTGAATCCAAAGATGTCATCATAATTACCTCATTTGCTGCCTCCCTTAATATAATTGGAAGATCCGTACACCCCATCCATTTTTTTATGTTAAGCTTCAATTTCTCTTCTACTTTCCTCTCAGTTATTCAAAATTGTTTAGCTCCCTTGTAGAGCTTGATAAACTTCCGATATTCCTTTCCCTAAAGAATTTCTCGTATGAATGTAAATCATTGTGAGGTCATTAGTAATTGCAAAAGCCTCAGCATCACAACCAGCTGGATCGATCTGTGTGACTAGAAAATGGAAGCCAGCTGGAGTTCTGAACTTTAAAATTGGCAAGGAAAATTACCTGACTTTTAGGAAAGTTGGATTGGAGAAAGTCAAGTTGCAAAGATAGGAAGTCAAAGAGTTCCAAGTGATTAGTGGAGTTGGGAGAATGGTAGAAACAACAGATGAATTTGACAGAATGAGGTATAGAGATTTTAAGCCAGAGAATATCAAAAAGAGGAGATACCAAATTACCAAGTCTTTGACAGGGAATCAATCGCCAGCTGGCAATTGATTGTTGGAACAAACTTCCATCTGTGTTGTGGACGTGGATAGTTTCAGTAAAATCATGGAAGAACTAGACACATTATTGGATGGAATGGACAAGTGATATGGGAAATTATTATGTTTTTTTTCCTGGCTGATGCTTTATAAGCATGCTCTCTTGCCTTATTTGGTTCTGGTAATACTAATATGTTCGAAATTTTTTAATGGTTTTGGTGTTATTATTTTATTTATTTATTTTTATTTTTTATTTTTTTGGCTGGTGCAACAGATGTCTTGGGTTTCCTTGCAATTGAGGAAAGACAGTTGCATAATAGATGTGCTGAAATTGCCTTTAGCCAGCAAGTGGTTGATTGCTATAACAAGTTTCCATCTGTTGTTGTGGAAGTTGATAGCTTAAATAGATTCAAGGAAGAACTGGACAAACTTTTGGAATGAATGAATAGGTGAAATGGAAAGATTTTTTTTTTTTTTTTTGTCTGATGCTGTATAAGCTTGCTTTCTTGCATCATATGCCACTGCTAATGTTTTTTGACAAACATAGTGTGACTCACAAGGAATTTGTACCTGAAGAGGGGGGGGGGGGAGAGAGAGAGAGAGAGAGAGAGAGAGAGAGAGAGAGAGAGAGAGAGAGAGAGAGAGAGAGAGAGTCATTGCTGCATTCTATATAGTTTCAGTATATAATATATTCTATATATATATATACTGAAGTGCATTTCCTGAGTGAGGCTACAATTTCGAGAGAAAGGTAGCTGTTCTTGTTGCATGACAATGCCCCCACCCATTCCACACTTGTTGTGGAGACATTTCTGAAGAAATATGGCTCTATAAGATCATCATACTCTCATGATCTATCACCAGCAGGCTTCTAAGGTGAAAAATGCCCTCAAAGGAAAGAGATTTCAGAATATTAAAGACATAAAGAAAAATATAACTGCCAAACTGAACATCATCTCTTTGGACACTTTCGCTGGCTCTTTTCAGAAACTTTTAGAGTGGTGTAGTAAGTGTATTCAATCAAGAGGTGATTACTTTGAGTAAAAATAAAACCATTTTGAGCTCCTTCACTTTGTGTTCTCTTTATTGTGCCAGTCCAGGAACTTTATTGCCACCCCTCGTATATTCCACATTAAATCTGGGATCTAGAGTAATTAATTTGACATTGATTGTCTCAAGTATGACCTTATTCTTGTGGGTAATTTGAATATTAAACATTTGGTTAGCTGACTCGATAGCTTTCTAAGCTTTATAAACCCACCTCAATACTTGTATACCCACCAAGCCTTACAACATACCCACTCCAGTTCCAGTAGTTTTCATCATTCCAGGAGGGAATCTAACAGGTAAGCCTTCTCAGTATTTCTGAGGTTATTAATTGTACATTCTTAACTGTGATATTTCAGTAATTATTTTCTGTATTTTTCTGAGGTTAAATTTTCTTTCGGCAATCGCCAGTTTATTACAATTCCTTCCCTATAACTTTGTTAAGAACCAAGAGTACCTCATCCCAAAACTCCTGTTTCTTACAGGTATGGTATAGGTAATCTTCATTTAAGACATCATCTTCCCCCACTTTTCCCCTTTCACCCACAAGGGTAACGCAATGATTTCAATAATTATGTTAAGTAATTTTTATATTACTGTGTATATAATTAATGTAATTATATTAATTATAATTAATTTCTAACTTGGGCTATTATTTTAACTCACTTTATAGGCCTCATGATGGGAAATGGTGACTTCTTGAAACGCCGCCAAACTGTTTAAGTGTTTCTATTGAGGTGTGTTCAATTAATTTTGTAACATTTTCAATAAAACATCTTAATCTTTACACATGGTAGATTAGTGTCACTGAATTTCATATTCACAAGAAATCACATTGCTTAATTCTAATTGTTTTCTACAATTAAATGCATTTTTTGCAAATTTAGAGAGGTCTTGTGAATCTCAGGGTTCCTCAATAGATGTTTTCTTCATTTTTGATGTTTTCTTCAGTCACAGGACTAGTAACTATCTCCAGGGGTAGCCTAAGATTACATAATTAACACATCCATAAATAATTTTTATAACTGTCTGTAGTTGTCCACAGCTACATGCTCAGTTAACTTTCAAACCCAGCTGAAATAATTTTTCATTTATAGATACATGACCCAAACAAGAATTTTTTTGTATCCAATCCAAATTGCAACCAAGCATTGGCTTTCAAATTTACAAAATTTATATCAGAATGAAATCTAAAAGTATTTCTTCCTTTCTCTAGATTTATCTTTGGCTTTGTGCTCAATATAAAACTCATCAGTCTCAGGACAAGTTGTTACTACAAATATTGAAATATTCCAATTGCTATTTACCTTATTGTTTTATGCACCATTGATAGGTCTGTAGGTGGCTTACCTGTGTGATATGAAGGATCAGTAGAGATAATATGGCAAGCATGGATGATCGAGAAGAGATGACCCTTTTGAGCTGAAATTAGATAACAAGCCATCGCTACTCCTCCTGTCATTCTCTAATCTGATGCTTGATAAACCACATTAGGCACAAATATACATTCATACATTAAATTCATAACATAATTTCAGACCTCACTATATTCTAATGTTTTTTATGTTAGAAAAAAATCTTTTACTGTCTTTTCAGTACTTAACACATTCAATTAATGACAAATCTTTTAACAAAAATTACTCCTGAATATTTTAATTAACTAACTCTCCACAGATATGACAACTGGCTCATTCTGACCAGTGTTTAATTTATGATAATATTATGGTATTATTACATATTATAATATAATATGTACTATATACTCTGTCAAAAACCCAATGTGTCAAATGCAATTTTATGATTATTATGAAGGCACTACAGGATTCAAACTTGTTTGCAGCAGATGAACAGTTGGGGTAACCTTGTGCAAGTTGATGTGAATTGGGAAATCTCAGTGTTAATTGTATACTGAGTTGTTGATTAAAGTTTACAAGGTGGGAACTGATTTAATTATTATTATTATTATTTTTTTGTTGTTGCATGGTCCTGTTGTCCATATATAATAATCACGTTAAGCTACAGGAATGTATAGAAATTATCTTGTTTGTAGACAAGAAGGATGGACACAAAGAGAGATTGTTGCAAAAGTTAATAACAAATCATTTGGAAAAAAATTCAGTATCTTAATATGCAAATGGGAAAACTTTTTAAAAAAATTAAATGGAACAGGTTCAGTTATTGATAAATCCCTTTCTGGGCATCCCACCATACCAGAGCAGATTCAAGAAGTAATTGTGGTGAAGGTTCATGCAAGTCATAGAAAATCAATTAGGCCTATGGCTGCTGAACTGGATATTCCAAAGAGTGCAGCTCAAAAGTCTTTCATGCACAGATGTTTCACCCATCCAAACTCCAACTCCATCACCACCTTTCAGAAGATGATCCAGTCAGATGAGCCGAATTATATGTGGATTTTAGACCAACTTGATGATAATACTAGTTTCTGAAGGGAGTCTTGTTTTCTGGCAAGGCAACTTTTATGTGAATTAGCAAAATCCCATTGGTACTCTGGAAGTAAGTAAGTAACAAGAAGCAGAGAAGTTGGCCCCAGGTGTCAAGCATTCTGTGGACAAGTGATCTTAGTGCATTCATTAAAGCGAACTTTCTAAAGAGCTTTTGCCATATGCAGATTCTTTTTTGTTCTGAATACCATTTTCCTAATTTTCTTTTGGTAGCTCTTTTGCACTACAAGAAGTGGGCAAAGGCCCAGAAAGGAAAGACACCTTCTGTTTCTTTTTCTTTTATTGCTAGCACAACTAACAGCCACTTGGTCACCTTGTGGTACTGCTCCTGCCTCCCTGTGGCAAGGCCAGAAACCTGGATGGAAAAGTTATTCTTCCAGGACTAAAAGGAGCAATCATGGAAACAGGAAATTTCCTTCTGTTAAAGACTTATCTGCAAAAACTCAATTGTGAAAATCCGGCCAAAAAGAAAATGAAAACAGATGTGTCTCAAACAGAATTTCCAACTTTCTTTATACAGCATTCACTAACTAATCAGTCGCTAGGTACACTGTCATCTTTCTGTATTCAGAAATACTTATAAAGTGTAACCAGCTCACCTAAAATTGTACGAATACTTAAATCTGGTCACTTATTAGTCAAAACCATCAGCCCAGGCATTCTGAGTCTCTCCTGAAACTTAGGTCATGTGGTGGGGTTGCTGCCAAGGTATTTCCTCATGCCACCCTTAACACCTCCCAAGGTGTCATTTCCGAATGGGACCTTTTAAATGTTGCAGATTGTTCAAGAACTGCAGAACCAGTTCAAGCAAAGAGAATAATGTTCAAGAAAGATGGAGAATTTGTTGCCCCTATCCAACATTCTGCTCTTTGGATTGCCCTAGGTTCATACAGAACATTCCCAATTCAAAGTCAAAATTGAAGTTGAAGCTCATGAACCTCCCCTCAGTATTAGAAGAAAGATGTTACCAATGAACTACTCAGCTAAAATTAAAAGCCTACCCATTCATCCTACATAGAGCACTACTGTGTGATCCGCAGTGGACAACCGACTATGAATACAAACCCAAAACAATCTGACCTACTGATATCAGATTACAGAACCTATCGAAATGCCAGAATGTTCACTTCCATAATATCATCAGAGATTTGAGAGATTCGATCCCCTCCTGGATCACCTTTACGCATTCTTGTGAATATTACTTTGAGAAATGGGAAAAGGGTGCTGTGGCAGCTATTCATCATCATCATCAGCCATTTTCAATCCACTGCAGGATGAAGGCCTCTCCAGCAACTTTCCAGTTCCTTCTGTTTTGAGCACTGGCCATCCATTTACTACTCAAAAACTCATGAATTTCATCTATCCATCTCTGCCTTTGTCTTCCAGGTTTTCTTCTAGCTCCTCTTGGGTACCATTCTGTTATTTTCTTAGTCCATCTGTCATCATGTCTTCGAGCTATGTGTCCTGCCCAAGACCATTTTAGTTCTTTAGTTTTGATAAGAATGTTCTTTACTTGAGTTTGCTGCCTAATCCATGTGTTTCTCTTCTTATCTAACAGTCTGATTCCCAATATAATTCGTTCCATTCTTCGCTGTGTAGTTCTTAGCTTCTCTTCCATTCTTTTGGTGAGTGCCCAAGTTTCACTTCTATAAGTCATGGTGGGGAGTATACATTGATTCATTATTTTACGTTTCAGACAAACTGGGATATTGCCCTTCAGTATGTGACTATATTTCCTGAATGCTATCCATCCAAAATTTATTCTTCTCTTGACTTCCAGCCATTTATCATTATTACAGCTAATAACTTGTCCCAGATAAGTATATGACTCCACCTTTTCAATTACTGCTCCTTCAATCATTATTTCCCTTTCCGTGGCATACTTGTTCATCATTACTTTTGTTTTAGCCATATTCATCTTTAGTCCAAAATCCTTACTAACTGTGCATAACTGATTAAGATTTTCCTCTAATTCTTTGGGATCGTGGCTTATGACCACAATGTCATCTGCAAATCGTAAATGGTTTAGGTACTCTCCGTTCACATTGACTCCTTTCTGCGACCAGTCTAATCTTCTGAAAGCTTCCTCAAGGGCAGCAGTAAACAGCTTCGGAGATATTGTGTCTCCTTGTCGAACTCCTTTCTCGATTTTAAATTTGCTACTGTCTTTGTCTAGTCTAATAAAGGATGTAGCACTCTCATATATTTTCTTCAAAATCATAATATATGGAGTATCTATGCCTTGTCTTTCCAGTGCATTATGCCTTATGCCGAAACATTGCCTTATGCTGTATGGAGTCAAATGCCTTTTCATAATCCACAAATGCCAGGCATAATGGTGTTTTATATTCATTTGCTTTCTCCATTAGCTGTGATATTACGTGAAGTGATCCATAGTTGAGAATCCTGTCCTAAAGCCAGCTTGCTCTTTTGGTTGATTCTCATCAAGTATTCTTTCTAATCTGTTAGTAATGACCCTTGTGAACAACTTGTAGATATGGGATAACAAGCTAATTGGTCTATAATTTCCAATTTCTGATTTATCTCCTTTCTTATGCAGCAAAACTATGATTGCATTATTCCACTGCTTAGGCATCACACCTTTTCTAATGCACTTTGTGAAGAGCCTTGCCAGTTTTTGTGTTATGTCTCTTCCTCCCAATTTTAACAACTCTACAGTAACTTCATCTTCCCCCGGGGCTTTCCGATTCTTCATTTCTAATCTGTTAATAATGACCCTTGTGAACAACTTGTAGATATGGGATAACAAGCTAATTGGTCTATAATTTCCAATTTCTGATTTATCTCCTTTCTTATGCAGCAAAACTATGATTGCATTATTCCACTGCTTAGGCATCACACCTTTTCTAATGCACTTTGTGAAGAGCCTTGCCAGTTTTTGTATTATGTCTCTTCCTCCCAATTTTAACAACTCTACAGTAACTTCATCTTCCCCCGGGGCTTTCCGATTCTTCATTTTCTTCAATGCATGTTCTACCTCATCAGGAAGAATATCGGGTATGTCGTATGTGTTGCTACTTTGCAATCCATCTTCCCCACTGCTGGTATCATTCCCTCGCTCCTTGTATAATTCTCTATAGTAGTCTTCTGCTATTTGAATTATGCCTTCTCTGCTGTTTATAAGTACACCATCGCTATTCTTCAGTTTCAGTATCATTTGTCTTTCTGTATTACTGCTCATGGCTGCTGATTTAAATCCTTTGTTTTCCCTTAATGCTTGTTCTACTTTTCTTGTGTTAAATCTTCTTATGTCCTCTCTGAGTCTCTTTCTAATGGCTTTGCATAACTCAGTATACTCAATTTTCTCCCTGTCAGTGTTTTTCTTGCTTTTCATTTGTCGTCTTTGGTTCATTATGACAAGTGTTTCTTGACTAATTTTTTCTTCTTTGGATTTCTGTTTCCCTATAGGTTTCTTGGGCTTTATCACTTTCAGAAAGTTGTAATATTCCTCGTCGATATCTTGGTCCTGAGCAGTCTGCAGAAGCTCAAACTTGTTCTTAAGTTCCAGTACATACTGCTTTTTCTCCTCCTCTGCTATTTCAAAGACCTTTGTATTATTTACTCGAGTCAGTTTTTTCCTTTCCTTTCCTACATCTATATCAAGTGTGCATCTTACCATTCTGTGATCACTTCCAACATTTACCTTATTCAGGACGGTAACATCATTCACAATATATCTTCTGTTAGTGAGGATGAAGTCGATTTCATTAGTTGTTAATCCATTTGGACTCTTCCATGTCCACTTTCTGTTCACCCTTTTCTTGAAAAAAGTGTTCATTACTGACATTCCTTGAGATTCTGCAAATTCCACAAGTCTTCCACCTCTTTTATTTCTTTCACCAATTCCAAAATTTCCTATAGTTCCTCTTTCTGCGCTGTTTTGCCTTTTTCCAACCTTAGCATTGAAGTCCCCCATAATAATAGTGTAGTGGGTTTTCTGCTCATCTAGAAGACTCTCAATTTCAGTGTACATTTCTTCAACCTCTTCATCGTCATGGCTCGATGTTGGTGCATAAATCATTATAATCTTTAGCTTGTACCTCTTAGAAATCTTGAGGATTAGTCTTGACACCCTTGGTGATGTACTTTTGAATTCCAAAATGTTGTTTTTAAAATCTTTATGGACCAGAAACCCAACTCCACCTTCACTCCTTTCACTGTTTCCATTGGTGTACAACAGATTTCCACTTGATAAACTTATAAGTGATTCATTTCTTCTTCTAATGCACTAGTGGCACTTCTAGTGGCAGCTATTAACATCCAATAACTACATCTTGTTCATATACGATATTATTCCCACATTTGTAAGATCTACAAATTTGTAAGTTGATGGTTCAAAGTCTGACAATTAAGTCGGTGTAGCTGCTGTCTTCCCTAATCAAACTGTTTCTATTTCACTTCTAGCTGAATACAGCAATTATACTGCTGTTATTAAGCTTGCCCTGGAAAATATTTCACTCCTATCATTCAATAAAACTATAGTGTATACACAGATTCCAAGTGTGAATACACAGATACACAATACACAGATTCCTCTTAGCTCTCAAAAACACCTCACCTTACAATCCTTTGTTAAAGGTCATAAGACAATAGCCAATACAGCTTCATGGGCATCAGCTAACTATTATTTTCTCTTGGATCCCAGGTCACAGTGGTGGCAGTAGTAGTAATGGAAAATGATGCAAGATAGCAAGCTTATATAGCATCAGCAAAAAAAAAAAAAAAAAAAAAAACCACATTTCACCCATTCATACCCTCCAAGAATTTGTCTAGTTCTCCCTTGAATTTATTCAACCCATCCACTTTAACAACAGCAGATGGAAGTCTCTCTTACAATCAACCACCTACTGGCTGAAGGCAAACTTCTGCACATCTATCCTGCAACCATCCTTCTTCAACTTGAATTTACTGCCCTTTATGCATGTAGTTTCAGCAAGTGAAAGAATACGATTAACATTTAGCTTACTCAATCCTTTTAAGGCTTTAACACCTCAATCAGATCTCCCTGCATGTGCCTAGTCTCAAACCCTGCAGTTTGCAGAACTGAATCGTTTCTAAGTAACAGCACCCTTTTGTTTCCTTCACCAATCTGGTTGCCCTTCTCTGCACCCATTCCAGCCGATCTACATCTTTTCTAAAGTGAGGCCTCCAGACCTGTATACAGTACTCAAGATGCAGCCTAACCATGGCCTTATACAAAGGGATTTTCTATAAGGAATAAAGAATACACTTTATTCCCTATAGCAAAGCTTCTGTATAGCATTGAGAAAACCACATGAGTTGTTCTGACAGCATGTTATTAGCACTCAGAGAATTTCATGTCTGACTGCCCAATTACCCCCAGGTCTTTTTCATTCTCCACTACCCTGAGTGTAGTACCACAGTTATTGTGGAGTTACTGCTACCCTTGTGCAGTACCTTACATTTGTCAATATTAAACTTCAATACTGCAATCACAGCTTGGATTTGTCTGCCATTTCTCAGCCCATCGACCCAATTTTCCTAGATCTTGTTGCAGTAGCCCACTCTGAATACTGTCATTAACCACTCTGCAGATTTTGACATTGAGCCTGATATACCTTCATCAGTGTCATTGATAAATATTGAAAACAACAATGGACCCAGCACCGAACCCTGGGGAACTCTACTAATAACATTAGTACATGAAGAACAGTGCCTGTTGATAACCACTCTGTCTTCTTCCACTTAACCATCCCTTTATCCATAGCTGTAACTTGCCCTTAATGCCAAATTTTGTACAGTTTGTACAACAATCTTTTAAGTGAAACAGTATCAAAAGCCTTCCTGAAATCCAAGTATATGATATCAAAATTATTTTTTGCATCCAATTTCTTGTTCACTGCATCATAGTAACCTATCAGATTGGTTAGACTAGATAGCCCCCTTGACAAATCCATGCTGTGATTGCAGTATAATTGCAATCTAACTGCATTGCTTCTTTAACCACAGATTCCATTATTATTCTTGGAACGAATGTTAAGTTAACAGGACTGTAATTACTCAAATTGCCTTTTGATCCCCCCCCTTATGAATTGGGAATATATTCACACATCTCTAGTCCATAGGGACCTTGCCTGAATCCAAGATTCTCTCATAATTATGGCTAATGACTTGCTCACCTCCTTTGCTGCCTCCCTTAATATAATTGGATAGATTCCATCTGACCCAGATATCTTTTTATGTCCACCCTCAAAAATTTCTTCTCCACTTCCCTTTCAGTTATCACAGTCATTTAGCTCCTTGTTAGAGTTTGATAAACTTCTGGTATCCTCTTCCCTAAAGAATTCCTCATATGTGAATGTAGATACAAAATACCTATTCAGTTTGTTTGCAATCTGAGCAGGGTCATGAACAGTTAACCCATAGACATAAAGTGGCCCAGTCTGATTCAAACTCTTTCTTCTGCCATTAATATAAGCATAGAAATCTTTGCTGTTTTTATTTGCATTCTTTGCCTGAGACTTCTTATAATCTTCTTTAGCTTGTCTAACTTCCTTTGTGTCTTGATTACAGACTAATTTATATCTACCATAGGCTTCTGTATCACCTGATAATTTATATGCATCCCACGCACCTTTCTTCTCTGCCATGTGTCTCAGTAGTTTATCTGACATCCAATTAGGTTTAAACCTTGAACAGTATTTCTTTGTTGGTGTGAAAAGCTTAGTAGCTTCTTCGATTACTTCCCTGAATAATTCCCATTTAGAATTTGCTGTTGGAACATCACCAGTTGGTCCCACGGCACACAATTTAAAAACTGTCTGAGCCTCTGTAGTCACCCTTACAAAAGCAAAAGCTTTCTCCTTTACTGCTGATAGTAGTTATGTTTTTAATTAAATTCCACATTGTTACACTGTGATCGCTGCCACCCAGTGAGTCTTCTACCTGCAGATTCTTTATGCATGAACAATCACTGCTAATAACCAGATCAAGAGTATTGCTTAGTATTCCAGGAAATGAGATGTGCTGATGCTGCTGCAAAACATCCCTCCAGCATAGCCTCAACAAACGATATGATCCCATATACTGATTTTAAATTCAATATACCATAAATGTGTGTGGAACAATGGACATTTCTTGGAAAAAGCAAACACACAACAATCTGTTTCAAAACCAAAATTATGGACTTCCTTAAAAATAGAAAATAATTACTCTTGGTCAGAATCTAAATAGACCATACTCACCTCACTTATCTGTTTCTGCTCGCAGGAAATGATCCTCCGCAGTGTATGTACTGCTTGCATCCTCTATCAGTAAAGCACATACTTATTGAATATAGCATTGTTCAACAATGCCCAACAGTATACTTTCAACTCCCTTCTTCAAATAGGTCTCTGGGGTTGGGTATATTCATACTATGATTTTTAGCATTTCTCACCAACCATTGAAGTAAAAACGAAAACCAAAATCTTAAAAAGCTTTATATTTAAATTTACAATAAATTTACAGTAGATCAAACAAAACACAATAAGTGTGATTATACAAATAAAATGTTACTGATAATAAAATACTGAATTAAGATAGGATAAAACAAATGTAGTTTACAGTGAATGTACAAATAAAATGATAATAAAATACTGGATTAAAATGCAATAAAATATTCTAGATTAAAAGCGCTAAAATAACTGAAGCTTTCAAAGGCTTCTGCCTTCTTCCTCAACAGTGCACTTCTATTCTGCGGTGCCTCATTAAATACCAGCAGGTTTACGTTGCGTCTCACGTAAACGTGTACTGTTCCCGTACATGTTGGAACCAGAAGTGGCTCAGGAGCGTTCCAGGCGAAAACGTTCATCCCCTCCAAGGATTACCGCCTCAAAGAGGGGATGAATGCCTGTCTTTATTTATATTATTCTCAATAGAACTAATTCGTAGGCTCTCGAGCCACTTGCGGTCCCAAAATCTATGTGCCCGATCAGTGATGACTGCTTCGTCCCGGGAGATATGATGTTGCTTCTCCCAAAAATGTTCAGCTACGGCGGATTTACCATAATCCGCATTTCTTATCGCGTTTTCAACTCCCTTTCAAATCTACAAGAACCTTTGTTACTTGAAGTCAATGGTAATGACTCAGAATTCTCCCAATTTTTCTCCTACCTAATGCAAACTCAAATGTATGACCAAATCTAATTGCTCCCAGAGTAATCATGTGTAAACTCACTCACTCTGGTAGGTGCAATATGGCCTAAGTAGCCCCTGTGTCAGAAACTTCGATAACAGCAGCAACTGCAGAGAAATTTATGGTTTGGTGTGATGTATTGAATTTAAACATAGTTGGATCGTTTTTGTTTAAGAGCACTGTAACTAGGGACGATTACTTGAGCATGCTTCGTAATGAGTTAATGCCTCCACTTGATGGCTTAGAAGGCAAACTTGTCTGATTTATATAAGGTGGCACAGCACACACATTATGCACTTCTTGTCCAACACTGGTTGGATAAAAATTTCCCTTGCTGGATAAGCTAAAGAATAGTAGTGGAATATCCCCCTAAATAGCCGGATCTGAATCCCTTGGACTTTGGAATTATTTAAAGTTGAAAGTTTATTCAGTAAAAAATAAGACTTGGAAGGGGCTAAGGATAAAATCATACATGCAATTGCATTTATCAGTGCTGACATATTGGAAAATATAAATACTTGTAATCTAAGATTTCATCTGTGTAAAGTGTAGAATCATTTGATTAATAATAGATTCAAAAAATTATGTTTCACAGATATTTTCTCCACCACTTCTTCAGCAAATCCTTCTGTTACACCAGAACGGAAATGATTGAACTGCAACAATGTCAGTTTGGTCTCTTGGTGAAGTTCGTTACTGAACGTGACATGAGTCATTAGTGGTTTTGATGAACTTGATTCTGGCATGCCCATGGGGGCTCACAAAAAATGGTGGTATACAGCATGAGCATCTGTCTGGTATACGGTAAATGTGTTGACAAACAGCAGGATGGCTGCTGATATATAGTAAAGCATGCTTTAGTTTAGTGACTCTCCCAGTGGTGCATTTAAATCACTTGGGACACTAAAGCATTTTAGGGTTTTGGGGCTCCACAGCTGCTACTAAACTTTATTTAAAGTCACACATTTGAATATCTATAAATATTTAAATATTATACAGTTATCTATGGCATATGACAGCTCATTATCCAGGGTCTGTATTGCAATAATTACATTATCTTTTTAAAATAAAAAATTTCCTTTCTTAAATAAAAATTGTTTCGGGCATCATTATTTCAAATTTTTTTCCCTTCCACCTTTCTCTATAAGGAACTGTATACAGATATTTTGTCTGTGTCCCATGGATTTTTTAGTGGGCCTCTGCTAATAATAGCCCGAGAATTAGAAATACATTAATAAATAAGTAATTCTTGCACTGCTTCTATTGAGACATGAAGCAGCCTGGAAAGCAAGGTGTTGAGGATTACAAAGTCAGCTGTAAATCCTCATGGGAGAAGCAAATACTTGGGCTGAATTAAGGTTAGGAGCAGAAACAGGTGTATGCATGTACATTTGAATGTACACTAAAGTTCAGGAGTAGAGTAAATAAATTCGACAAATTTGAAGTACTGGTTAGGTCAGTGGTGTCCAACCTTTCCCATACAGGGGCCATATTCAAAGTTAGATTTGTTTCGTGGGCCGCACAGAGTGATTCGAGAAAAAATTGTGTCTCATGTTTTCTATATCTTGTCACTCGTAAAAGTTTTTTCTTTTTTCTTTTTTTTTTCATACTATATATTAAAAAAATGCAAATTTCCAGCACTTTTATGTACAACAAATCTATGTCAGTGATTTATTTTTTAGATTTTATTAAAATTATAAAAATATGACTTACTTTTTTTTTTTTTTTAAATACTTTACATTTGTTTCCTTTTGAAATACTTCACTTTTGTTTTAAAAAAAAAAAAACTTTACTTTTGCTTTTAAATGGGTGCCTCTGTAGCTAGGTGGGCAGGAGCGACAGTGCATAGCACACGCTTCTTGGTTAGACCGGGGTTTGAGCCCGTGACCACCAAATATGGAAGATGCGGAAAGGTCAGGGGAATGTCCACCTGAGTAATATGGCCTTAGTTGCTAATGCTCCTAAAAACCAAATAACAACAACAACAACAGCTTTTAAATGCTCATTTTAGAAAATTTACAACCTGAAAATGATCACTGCTTTTCAATATTAAGGTGAATAAATAAATATAATGATAAACCTGAAATTGAAGTATTCAAAAATTTTATTAAGTACAATACATAATAACATTTACTGGACAAAACTTAACATTTAATGAGATGATTGAGGCTGGATATTTTTAAATAATTTTTCAAAATTTGGTTGCAAATTTGTGACGTCAATCTCAATACATAATGAAGATTATGTCTTGATGGTATTTCTCAGTGGAGCTCCAGGCCCTGATGGTATTTCTCAGTGGAGCTCCAGGCCCTGATGGTGTTTCTCCACGTGTTCTCAAAACCTCGCTCCTGAACTTACTCCTCTTCTATGCCACCTGTATTCACTTTCTTATTCCAAAGGTGTTTTTCCTTCTGCTTGGAAATTTGCTCATATCCAACCAGTTCCTAAAAAGGGTGACAAATCCCTCCCATCAAATTACTTCTACTCTTTCTAAAGTAATGGAGAAATCGCTTAACCATCAACTCTTCAACTATCTAGAAACCTTACGTCTGATCAATGATTGCCAGTATGGATTCCGTCAGTGTCAATCCACTGGTGACAATCTGGCCTATGTTACCAATTTATGGACAAATTCAATGGAAAAGTTCGGTGAAACACAAGCAGTTGCTCTTGACATCTCAAAGGCTTTCGATTGTGTTTGGCATAAAGATCTTCTAAACAAGCTTCCATCTTATGGTTTGTCAACTGTTCTTTGTAATTGGTTATCTAGTGGTAGATGGCTCTCTGTCTTCTAACTTCACTACTAATTCTGGTGTTTCCCAAGGTTCAGTTCTTTCCCTCCATTCTTTTCCTTTTGTATATTAATGACCTTCTTTCATTGATCGGAAATCCTATTCATAGTTTTGCTGATGATAGCGCATTGCATTCCACTTTCCAGTTTGAGAAACCTTGCCCTGCTCAATCAGCTTCAACTTCTTGAATATCTGCCATAAATTCCTTAAATGCTGATCTCCGGGTAATTTTCCAGTGGGGCAAAGACAACTTAGTTGATTTCAATCCTTCTAAAACTCAGTCTTGTCTTATATCTCGCAAAAAGGATTCTTCTGCTCCTATGCTTATCTTTGGTGACACTCTGATTTCTAGGCAAGGTGATATATCTCTTTTGGGGATTACCCTGACTTCTAATCTCTCTTGGCACATGCACATTGCAAATATTGCTTCCTCTGCATCTAAAAAACTTGGTTTTTCTCTTTTGCTCTCGGAGTTACTTTTCTTCCAAACAGCTGTTCACTCTATACAAATCGCAAATCCGCCCTACCATGGAATATTGTTCCCACATCTGGGGCAGTGCCCCCAAAACCTCTCTTAGGCTTCTAGATTCCATTCAGAAGAGGGCAGTTAGGTTAATTAATGACTTATCTCTAACAGAGTCTCTCCACTCTCTGTTTCATGGACTGTTTCTGCTGCATGCCTTTTCTACAGATACTTCTGTGGGCACTGTTCTTCTGAATTGACTTTTATAATTCCTGCTCTCTCTCTTTCAAAACAGTCCGAACACGTGCCGCCAACAGCAACATCCATTTACTATCCAACTTCAAACGCACATAACCAACTTTTCATCTTCCTTGTTTATTCATTCAACTACCGTTTTCTGGAACAACCTTCCTGAAAATTACAGTCTACAGAAGTTTGTCTAATGTCAACAAATATCTTCTTTCATCTTCTCAACCTCCAACCCATGCACGGTACTAAGTACTATAGGTTCTAATACCTCTCGTGTTTGGAGTTTTCATTAAAAAAAAAAAAAAAATGCTCATCTGTTATTCTGTTTCTTTTTAAATATTTATTTGATTTTACGAGTGAAAAAAGTCTGCTTGCAAACATATGTTGATCTAAACAAAGTAGCCATTTTCATGGCATTTTCTTTTATTAGCGGAAAATCTTCAGATGGAAAAACCTTGTAGAATTCAAATAGTTTATTTTTGCAGTCTATATTCTTATTTTTAAATCATATTTTGGCTTGAAGATCAATAATTTCAAGTTGCAATCTGGGATTGTAGTTTTCAAGCACAGAAGTAAGTCGGTTCTCAAACAAAAGCTTATGTTTTTTCATGGGATTTTATATCAGAAAATCGACTTTCAAACTTGTCAAAAAGTAATTGTAATACCAAAAGGCAACGATTCTTTGGAAATGGGTTTCTCCCTTAGCTCAGTACAACATTCAAAGTGAATAAATTGTCTTGCTTGACTAGGATTTAAATAATAGCAACTTAATTCTGAAATGATTTGATGTCACCAAACAAATCAGACCAATTTTCCTTTCCCTTGTAGTTTTAAATGACTAGAAATGTATGTATGAATTGCAAGATCAAACAGTCACTCCATATTTGATAGTTATTTTATTGGTTTCCCTTTTTCTGTGTTGAAACATTTGGCGACGTTTCAACAGCCACATGAAGACCATGAGATCTTGTAAAATGTACAGTTGAAATAACCACATCCATAACGTGTTGGAGATCCAATACTTTCCCATAAAGAGCTTCTTGATGCATAATGCAGTGAATTCCAATTGGAGTTTCAGCTCCAATATCTATCATTTTCTTGGTTATTCTACCCATGAGCCCAATGTTTTTACCAATAATATTTTTTGCACCACCAGTTGTGACTCCTACCAGATTTTTAATATTTAATCCTAACTTTTCGACAGATTGGCAAAATTTTCAAAAATATTTTCACCTGTAGTTGTTCTGCACATACTCTGTAGATCAGTTAAATCTTCAACTGGTACAAAATTATCATTAATTCCACGTATGAAGATGAAGAGTTGGGCTGTGTCATTTACATCAGATTGTCATCCAGTGCCACACAAATATTTCATTTGTTTTATGTTTTCCAAAAGTTGTTCGAACAGATTCTTTCCAATATGTTCTACTCTTTGCATAATTGTTTGTTGAGACAAACTAATGTCTTGTATCATTGTTCATTTCTCCGGATGAATTTCTTCCACAATTTTTAACAAACAACGCTTAACAAATTCACCATCATTGAATGGGTTACTTTGAAAAGCGATCAAATGTGCAACTTGATAACTGGCACGTACAGCAGATAAATTTCTTGACTGATACGTTTTCAGTTTCTTTTGTTGTTTTCTTAATTCGTTTTGTAACTTTGTACACTTTTCTTTTCGCAGCACTCTATGTTGATCACAAGATTTATGATTGGAATCAGTGTCGTTTTAAATTATATTCTTTAAAAACTCACACAGTCTCCTGACACACCAAACACACTGCTTTTTCGTGGTAATCAATGAAGACATTGCCTTCAGTCCACCTTGGATCAAAAACATGACACTCCAAATCGATTTTCCCCTTTTGGAACATTTTTAAGAATGATTTTTATTTAATTCAATACAAATTAATAATTAATTCAATGCAATGAACAAGCTATATCAAAATACATATGACTGCACTGAACCACATGTACCTATTTGATACAGTTGAGCTGGACGCTTGAATGCCGGTACATGCAGTGGCGATCGATGCTGTTTTAGTTCACTTTCCGCACGGGCCTTATAAAAATTATTCACGGGCCGTGGGTTGGGCACCACTAGGTTAGGTCATCAAATGTAGACACTATAGGTTATTGGAGACATGGTGCCACCTGGGCATAGGGAGTGCAGAATTTGAATATGGTGCATACGATATATACAGAAAAACATACAGGATGAGGGGGTGGAGCGTTAATCTCTTGGTGAAGAATACATAGAATTGAAGGCAGTGTGACCAGTGTAATGTTAAGTTAGTTTGGGTAACATAAGCACCAGGGAAAACAAATATTATAAGCCTGAGAACTATGATGAACAACTATATAGACAATGGAATGGGCTAGTAAATCAAAATGTCTTATAATGAAGATTTTAACTTCCATATATTGACTACAACGTGTCGGTTGGTTACTCACACAGCAGAACTTTGCTGAATTTATTGGACGGCTGCTTCCTACACCAGCATTTTAGAGAAGCAACAAGGGAAAGCACTGCTCCTGATTTGATTATCAACAGTCTCTCTTCATAGAATAGCGTCCTTTGGTAGCTTGATCTCACCCACCACCAGACTATCTGCATTGGTGCATTTGGAACATCTGTGCAAAGTCTGTATGTCGAAGTAAATGAACCGCCCTTGTCGCTTCAACGAAAACAGTTGTCTCTACAATATGCTTTTAAGCTGAACACCTTGCCAAACTACCCCACATGGACATCCGTTTTTGAGCCACAATGGGAAAATCTTTATAAAACGCGTCAGGCTGCCAACGGTCCATTCGGTATACGTGTCCAAGTGCTACTCAGAGAGCTGAACCTCCTAGTAGACCAGGTTGTACTATCATCCAAGCAGCCCTTTCCACCCTGGCATGCTCTAACTCCATCGTGTGCCTTCTTATTCAAAAACCGGACAAAGTCTGATACTCTACCTGCTGTCTACCTTCAGCTCTATTCACAACACCGAGCTGAACATTCTGACTTCGTCAGAAAGTCAGAATCATGCGTTGGATCTGCAGCTGTCTATGCAGCATATACACTGAAGAACTGCATGCTGTAGAGTTAGCTTTGGACCACATTAAAACTTGCCAACATAATAACACCAGTGGTTTATTATATATACCGATTCATTGAGTGTGCTTTATCTGCGATGAGACACATTACTCATCCAATCCTGTCCTGGGTTCTGCAGATGTTACACACCCTCTATGAAGCTAGTTTCGATTTCCGCTTCTGCTGGATCCTCAGCCACATCGGGGTTAAAGGAAACGATTTGGCTGACAATGCAGCCAAATCAGCCACCCTGTTGAATAATCTTAGCCTGTCAGTTCCCTATACAGACTACAGGCAAATAATCCAACAAGATATATTCGCAGTGGTAAGACTCGTGGCACGGGCAAGTAGCCTATAATCAAATCATGGCAGTCTAGTTTATGCAGGATTCGTAAAGAGGCAATTGTTCTTGCTCGGCTCTGCATAGGACAATGTCATCTGACATTCTTTTCTGCTAAGGGCCGATGACATTCCTGTGTGCGAGCAATGTGACACCATTTTATCTGTCAAGCATGTTTTAACAGACTGTCCAGTTTTTAGAAGTGCACGTTCTATTGCTTTTAGCCATTTGATGAGCCATATACACTCAGTCAGATTTTATCTGACATTGACCGTGTGTCAGCAGTTTTTAACTTTTTACGTGCTATTAATATGTACAGACATATATAAAATTTGGAAAGATATATTTTTTACCCTTATATTGCCTTTTACTTATTTATATACAACTATACAACTTCTGACGAGGTAGCCTTTTTCGTGGGTTACCAAAATCTTAATCTTTTTTGTAAATTTAAATTATTCCTGGCACATTATAACCTTTAATGTTTTTGTGCCATAAAAAACGAAAATCAAAAAAAAAATCTCTCTCTTGATTCATTAAGAATCTCCAGATAAAGAAAGCTTTAAGTGGCCTAATGCTTTCTTTCAATAGAAACAGTACCAATCTCTAAATTTATATCCATGGCAGTGCATTATTTAAAAGTAGATAATCAAAATCTTGTTTTCATTTGACTTGTCTTATATTCAACTATTGGATTGTGGGGGCTCTTGCTCGTACCTCAGAGAGAACGAGCACCTATTTTGCATTTTGATCGGTTGCTTTAATTGTTATTTGATTGGTTGTTTAATGTCTTCCCTTTTTTGTGTGTTTGGACCTTTAATGTTTTGTTCATGTGGGACTCAGTTTTGACTTAGACATACCTAAGATCTGTTGGTTTGAAATAGTCTGATAGTTAATCCCACATGCTAGGTCACCACCTATTGCCCCCCACACACACATCTTCCTCTCTCTCAAGTCCAAATGGTTGTTTACACATTACAGAAACTGTATGTATTTGGATGTATGCATGCACACAACATTTATGCATATGCACATAAAGAATATAAACAAAGTGCACGCTGAAGAAGAGAGAACATCATTTCTTGAAAATTCTGCACATATATATATATTTTTAGTTGGATCCATACACTAGCGTTTTCTTAATTAAGGTTCCTAGCCCATAGATGGTCTTTCTTCAGAATGTATAGTTTCAGTAAAAGCTATTTAAAGCACTTTAAGAGAATGACTACCTAGTATATAGAACTTTATTGGCCGTTAATAAAAACATTGGGAGGTAAGGAATTAGTGAAACTGCTATCATATATTGTGATTTGTAATAAAGATTTTACTTGAAGTCCACTTTATTTTTAATGAATGTGTTTAGGCTTTAATAAATGAATGTATCCCTTTTAAGGTAATCCCACAGAAGTAATTCTGCTGAGGAATACTTCTTTGGGAACCATTAGTTAATCTATTCTTAAAGCTGCATTATTATGTTGCATTTAAAGGTTAATATGTTATAGAAATAAGTACAAATAGTAATAATATAGCTTATTTTAATATCTCCCTTTTTATTATAGAGAATGTTGCAGTTACTCTGGGTCAAAACGAGTCATTTATAAAAAGAGTGGTTAACTGGTGCACTACAGATGATCATCCAGGTGTTAAAGGTAAATTATAGCTTAAATTCAATTTAATGGTGTGGCCTTGTAATTTACATTTAGGGTATTTCGCCCCCCCCCCCCCTTTTTATCTCAGAGGCGCCTCCATAGCCAGGTGGGAAGGAGCAGTAGTGCGTAGCACACGCTTCTTGATTGGACCGGGGTTCGAGCCCGTCACCACCAAATACGGAGGATGCGGAAAGGTCAGGGAATGACCACCCCATATTCCCCCGGAGCAATATGGCCTTAGTTGCTAATGCTCCTAAAAACCAAATAACAAACCTTTTTATCTCAGAAAAGAACTAACTATAATTTTTTACTTGGAATAAAGTACTGAATTACATGCATTAACATAAGAGGTATATTTTGTTTTTGTGTTTTTATCGTCAGTCTGTTCATTTTTTATACTTCTTCACTGCTTCAAAATTCATCTCACCTATAAAGTAAATAAGATCATACCATAGAATATGTATGGAGAAATTGTTGAGCAAATAGTGTATTTCTTGAAGAGTTCATCTTATATTTCTAAATAAAGAAAGAAAATATTCCACTTGGTGTTAAAATGGCAGAATGATACAGGGAAGCAAAGCTTATGTGACATCTACTATTAAAAAGTAGTTTATCTTTAGTTTCGTCATTTATCTACTTCCAAAGCTACATAAAGTTTGTTAATTCTGTAAGACTAGGTGATAATATGTTTCAGTAGTTGTTTAATTAAATCAATTTTATTTTACAATTAGTTTGCGGTTATCTTTCCTTAATTTGAATTGATATTGCCTTGCTTGCATAGCCCATAATCACGCATTTGTATGGAACATATTACATAGTGGCACACATTGATGGCCTGAGTTGCTGCTGTGCTGTGCTATGCTATAAGAATCACTAACAGCTTTGTTATCCTAGGGAGTAAAAAAATGCATGCCACAATTAAGTTTGCTCAACCTTTTTTAACCTTTCCCAGAGTGAGTTTTTTTTGCCTTTTGTGACTTGAGAGGTGAGTTTTCACTGGTGGGCTCTATGGAGTGATAATGAAATTTTTAACTTAATAATATTGAAAACCTTTGTACATAAATGCTTTGAATATTAATTTGACCTGGTTGCATATCAAAGTGCAATAATTTCAAAAATCAAATCAGAATTAAAAAAATAATAATAAAATAAAACTATAAAACTTGTCACTTCATTTTGGATGTAATACTATCTTCTACATCTATTTATACACCTTGATTCACTTTCATCAACTTTTGATCTGAATTAGAAAGAATTTTGTCTTTTATAAGCCAACATTGAATGACAGTTGCTGGCCAGTATGATCACTACCCATTTAACAGAAGTGGTAATTTGATATGGACTGGCACAGCAGTAGAGATGAACTTGCAGATTTAATACAACAGTATGACCCAGTAGGCATGTGCCTGCAAGAGACATACTTGAACTCACAGGTTTCTCCCAAGTTTCAGAAAACTATACCATTTATAGATGAGATACAAGGTGTGGCCATTAAATAATGAGACTGCAAGCACAGCCACTATACACACCAAGCACCACCTGTGAAGCAAAGGCATAGCAGCTGAAATTTTTAACAAAACTGAAGAAAACACCAACTGAAAGTTATGAGTTGTTACATAAAGTTTATAACTATATAGTATCAGTGTAAATACACCATAGTTAACCCATAAATTTTAACTACGTAAGTAGCGTAGAAGGCATCGTTATAATTGTATCTCATATTGTGGTTGCCTTCACAATGAGATAGCAGTATTGCACTACTTCAAATAAATAACGCTTCTCTAGTAGAGAAGACTACTGTTATTTATTTTCAGAGGATACCACCACCCTGACGATCGTTTCGAAGCTATTGGGCTTCATCATCAGTGGGCGGGCAGGTACCCTGATAAAACAACATGCCATCACGGTTGCGAAGTTATATCCACAATATAACTTTGCAACTGTGATGTCATGTTGGTAGTTAATTCACAATAGGTAGTTAATTCACATCCACAATAGTTAATTACCAAAACCCATAAGAATTATGCCTTGTGCATTTCATTTTCAAATTATATTTTTACCAACACCCTTTGGCATCTCTCATATTGTGGATATAACTTCGCAACCATGATGGCATGTTGTATTACCAGGATACCTGCCCGCCCACTGATGATGAAGCCCAATAGCTTTGAAACGATCATCTGGGTGATGGTATCCTCTGAAAATAAATAACAGTAGTCTTCTCTACTAGAGAAGCATTATTTATTTGAAGTAGTGCAATACTGCTATCTCGTCGTGAAGGCAACCACAATATGAGATACAATTAAAACGATGCCTTCTATGCTACTTACGTAGTTCAAATTTATGGGTTAACTATGGTGTATCTACACCGATACTATATAGTTAATTACCAAAACCCATAAGAATTATGCCTTGTGCATTTCATTTTCAAATAAAGTTTATAAGGACGATACTATGTCAAGAGCTCACATATTTGAATGGAAAAAAGATTTTTAGAAGGAAGAGAGAATGTGGAAGACAATGAATGACTGGTCATTTGTTATCTATGAAAACGTGAACTGAGTAAGGACGCTGATCATTGAAGAAATGATCATTGTTTAAGCATTAAACAAAGGTAGACAAATTTTAACTGAAAATTTAGGGATGAGAAAAGTGTGTGCCAAGATGGCAGCAGAAATTTTGAATAAAAATCAAAAAATGAGAAGACTCCAATTTTGTGAAGATGTTTTGGGAAAAAAAAAATTAAGAAGATCCAGATGACTTTCTGAGTATTGTAATTATTTGTGATGAAAGTTGGCTGTTCCAGTATAACCCAGAAACTAAAAGATAGTTGATGCATGGAAGACAAAACAATCCTCCAGACCACAAAAAGCAAGAATGTCAAAAGCAAAACTGAAAACCATGCGTCTTGTTTTCTTTGATATTAAAGGGTTTATTATGGTTGAATCAATCCCACAAAATCAGACTGTCAATGAAACGTACTACATTGAAGTTTTGACAAGGCTGTGTTAAAAAATTCAAGGGAAGAAACTTGGATTATGGAAAGGTGGTTGGATGCTCCAGCATGCAATTCCCTCTCTGTTTATCAGTTTCTGGCCAAAAACCAAACCTCTGTATGTGAGCATGCACTCTACTTGCCAGACCTAGCATTTTTTGACTTTTTTCTCTTCCCTAAACTGAAAAAATATACTTAAGGGAATCCATTTTCACTGTTATAAAGAATTCCAGAACTAGGGGCCATAAATTTAAATTACAGGGGAAGAGGTTTAGACTAGATTGTAGGAAGTTTTTTTTTTGGCCAGCAAGTTGTTGGTTACTGGAACAAGTTGACTCTGCAGGTAGTGGAGGTTGATAGTTTGAAGAAATTCAAAGGTCAACTGGATAGTTTCCTCATATAGGTAACTATATGGGGATATGCATAATTTGTATTTTCTTATCTACTTTTTTTTTGGCTAGTGCAGCAAAAGCCTGTGGATCCTTCACTCTATAGCTATACTAATACTTAATACTTTCTGTAAAGGAAGGAAATACGACTGCTGCACCCCATTGATTAACAGATTTGGCTTCATCTGTGTATATTCTACCTTTAAGCAAATTCTCTGAAGTGTGACCAGTGAGTAGTTTTTGTAAGCTTTGAGGTGACAAAATAATCTTATCCCATTTTGACAAGAAGTTATCACAGCAGGGAATAATCATCTCCTACAGCAGATCAGTTATATCGGCATCCTTGATGAATGCTGTCCAGATTGGGGTTCCAGTTGTACAGCATTCTTTAAGTTGAAATTTCACAGGTGAAGGTTCTCTAGGTTTGGCTTTGTAAAAATCAAAGTACTAACTGCCATAAAGGTATTTCCAAATAGGGTGTATACGGAGGTGTTTTATTTTTATTGTATAAAAACCTAATAGGATTTGTTGTCTGAGCAATAGTGGAAGTTCATTTGTCTCTAATATAAGCTTTGCAATGGGGAAGTTCTAAAAGCCCAAGGCTGTCAAAAAAAAAGAAAGAAAGAAACTGAATGGTGTTAAGATATTGCAAAATGCTTTTCCTGGCTAAAGCATATATTAGGGACCCATAATCCAGCTGTGTTCTGATTAGTGCTTTATATAAATGAAGTAGTGGTTTTCTGTCTGTACACCAAGATGATGGAACTGTGATATTTTCCATTTAAGACCTTTTTGTTGTCTATATATTACATTCAGAACTGTCTTTTGTCATAGTGGAAGAAAATTTTATCCAAGTTTCTTGTTCGGCCATCCTTTTAACTTTTCAGGATTAATCTTTAAGTGCCTGTAAGTAATTGAGATATTTACAAAAATGATTTCAAGCTTTGGTCTTCCTCGTTTTGGCAAGAGAGCAGTCAGCAGTATTCCATCAGTAATTGTAGTTCTCATTTATTTCTTCACTATTTTAGTATTGTAATAGGAGGAGCAGTAACTAATATTTGTTGATGATATGTTCAATGACATCTTCAATGGAGGAGGATTGAATAATGTGATCCACAGGTTTGATGTATTTTGAGCATTTTATTCCAGTCAGTTTTATGAATGTTCCAGTTAATATGGCATGCAGGGTGAGTGGTCGCCTGCATTTTGGTGAACAGATAACATGGAAGTGGTCACTGCTGTGTGGATAATATAATGCTGTCTATTCACTTGAATCAGTAGTAGAGAGAGAGAGAGAGAGAGAGAGAGAGAGAGAGAGAGAGAGAGAGAGAGAGAGATTCTTACTTCAATATGTTCTGTTACTATTTACAATATAGCTTGTTGAGCAATATATTTGGAGGGTGAGCCTGTCATTCTGTATTTCTATAAAGGTGTGACTATTATTAATCTTCTGTAAACCCTTTTAACACTTTGGTCTTTTTCAATTCCTACTATTAGTTCACTCTCTCCCTATATATATATATATCTTGTTCAAATTTTCAATCGTTAATAAAATACTTTTTATTCATCCACACAAGTTCAAATAAATTTTTTTAAACTTGTAGTGGATGACACTTGATGTTAATACAGTTTTTTCAAATATTAAATCATTAATTAAATTTAATTAATTAATTTTAGTTTTATATGGGAGAAAAAATTTCTCTTATATAAGATATTTAGCAGGATATAAATTTAGGAATAAATACCGTCAGTGGCGAAGCGTGTAGATCGCTGGAAAAAAATTTCTTTTTCAGATTCTTTTTTCATTCTGGGTTCTAGTCTGAGTCAAGGAGGGAACAAAATGGAAAATGAAACATGTGAATAAAAATATAGTCCAACACCATATATAGAAAGGAAAATGGAAAATTGCAAGGAAATTCGCTTTCTATTTTGCCACTTAATATTGTGATTCTGTCATATGTATATACATATTTATATTAATTGTAATTATTTAATAAAAAGTAACTAAAATAAAAATTTTCTTTGTTGACCTAAGTAGGAATTGACTTTAAAAATTTTTTTTTTATATTACTTGTTTTTTTTTTAAATTTTTTTTATTGTGTTTTTCAAGTATGGGGATCTCATCTGAAAAAAGACATTGAGCTTCTTGAAAGGGTCCAAAGATTGGCAACTCTAATGGTGATATGAGCAGAAGGATGACCATATGAGGAATGTGTCTAATTATGTGGGCTATAGAGCTTGGCAATCAGGCACCTCAGAGGTGATCTGATTGAGGTTTATAATGCTCTGAGAGTAATTAGTAAAAATGAATGAAGGTGGAAGTCTCACTGTTGTAAAGAATTCCAGAACTAGGGGTCATAAATTCAAATTACAGGGCTTGAGGTTTCGATTAGATTGTAGGAAGTTTTATTTTAGCCAGCAAGTCGTTAATAGCTGGAACAAGTTGCCCTCGTAGGTAGTTGTGGCTGACAGTAGCTCCGTAGCCGGTTGACCATTGAATAAATTCAAAGGTCAACTGGATACTTGCCTGTGCTGTGTGAGGAGGGTAGCATATAATTTGCATTTTTTTATCTACTTTGGTTCCCCCCCCCCAGTGCAACAAAAGCCTGTGGCATCCTTGCACTATATGGTGAATACTGTTATTGTTATTACTGTTGATGGGCTGAGTCAAATGCTTTGCTAAAATCCAAATAAACTATATCGAAATTGTTCCCTGCATCCAACTAATCAGTAACTATCAAAACATTTTACTATGTTAGTTAAACGTGATTTCCCCTTAGCAAAACCATGTTGTATGTTCTTCAGAATGCCATTTCTTTTAAATGTCCCTGGATTGCACTTTTAACCATTCCCGCTAAAACTTTCCCTACCTCTGAAGTCAGACTAACCAGTCTGTAGTTACTGACTTCACTCTTAGAACCATCATGTATTGATGATATATTGGCACTTCTCCAATCTAAAGGAATCTTTCCAGAATTCAATGAGATCCTCACAATTAACCCCACTTGTTCAGCACTGGCCATCTCCCTCAAAATTACTGGATATATGCTATCAACTCCAGGAGTCTTACTTGTTTGAGAGTTCCCACACACACACACACAGTACACAAGGGTCTGATCTGATTCAATTTCTTCTTTGTATTCACATACACGAAAAATTCCTTGTTCCCATTCTCTGTTCTCCTTAGCCAGTGCTTTCTCATACTCAGCCTTCACCTGCCTTTGTGGTACTGTTACAGATCAATTTGTAGCTGTTATAGGCTTCAGTACTTTCCATCTCTCTGTAACGTTCTCATACTGTCTTTTTCTACTCTGTTAGGCCAACTAGCTCCGTATTCATCTATATCAGCATCTTCCTTGTGCAGTGTTTTCTTAATGGTATATATGCATTCGTGGCTTTTGTGATTTTTGCTTTAAAGGTATTCCATAATTCAAATGTATTCACCCTCTCTCTCTCTCTGCAATATGCCCAATTAATAGATGCCATATAATGCCTTAAATTGTCATGGTCCCCTCTTCTAAAATTAAATACCATGCCTTTAACTACTATGTCTTTCACCATCTTCCAAATGGTCGCGTGATGACTATCTGCCCATGGTTCCTGTACTTTAAGCTCCATGATGTCATCTTATTTGTAATGATGAAGTCGAGAATATTCTCACCCCTTTGTATTTTCTCCAACATGTTGGTAAAAATAATAATTATCTAGTTTATTTAAAAATTTTGTTCTCCATGGTGAATTTTCCTCCCACTTATTCCAATCAATTAGAGGCAGATTGAAGTCACCTATAATAAGAAATTCACACTTGCTTGCCCATTCCATCTGCATTTAGAGACTCTCGTCATTCTCTTCACAATCTTCTGGTCTGTAGATTACTCCCACTCTCATCATACCATTGCTTCCAACTAACTCACACCACACAGATTCTATGCTAGTAGATATAACATCTGACTCAGCAAAAATTATTTTCGTGCTTAGGCTGCTTTTGATAAGAAGCATGACCCAACCACCCCTTTTGCCTTTCTCTATTTTTCTTAAATACATTATATGTATCCTAGTGGAACTTGTCATTCCCAGATTCCTGGTGGCATCACATTTCTGTTATAGTGGAATAGTATTTAGGGTCAGGTGCCACCAGTGCTTCCCCACATCTGTGCTGTATGTACTCTGTGATGGAATGCAGAACAACTGCAAAAGCCAGAAAAAAGTGTTGTATCAGGTTTATGTGGTATTGTGTTTTGTTCTGTTGTTCAGTTTCTGGCTGCTTGGCTGCAGGGCCCCTAGTGGGACCTTTACTTTGTTTGCCACCACCACTGGGTGGTGAGCCAGACTGCCCATCATATTCTGGCTAGCCTCTGCCAGGGTAGCCTGAGCTTCTTGACAGAGACCAATAAAAAATAATAATAATAAAAAAGAAGAAGAGGCAAAAAAAAAAAAAAAAAAAGCAGAAAGTGTGAAGGTTGCATGGAGAGATAGCGAAGGTAGGCCCAAATGAGAGTGAAGCTTCGGATGGCTTGAAAGAGAAGTTAGGCCACCCAAAGAGGGAAGAGTAAGGGTAGGGGAAAGGGAATAAAAGCCATGGGGGCAGGTGTCCCCCACATGATTGCCAGAGGCTGAGGCATAAAACTGTGTGAAAACCTGAGATGAAATGAAAAAAGTTTTGCATGATGCTACAAAAATGGTTAACTTTATTACACAAAGACCAGTTCACTCGAGAATGTTTAAAAAAACTGTGTGAAAACCTGGACAAAGCACGTAAATCTCCTGCTACATACAGAAATCCAGTGGCTTAATAGAAGAAAAGTTCTCAACAGGGTTTTGATCTCACACAAGAACCTCGACAATCCCACACCAGATGGTGCCAGCTGAATCCTATCCCTGAGGGTTTGCAAGTTGATCCCGCATTCCGGAGAGTGCCAGCAATCCTACCTATACAGGTTCACAATTTATTCCTGCACTCCAGTGCCAGCAGCCCCATATGGCAGTGCACAATAGGACCGCGTTCATTTGGTTGGGTCCATTCTCAGTTTTTTGACGTGAGATAGGGGAGGCCGTTAATAGTTGACGTCATCAGCCTATATTGCAGGTTGATGAAGTCAATCTCTCCCTCCCGAATTATCTCCCCCAATGTTGTAAACATTGCAAAATGTGGATTGTGTAGGTTAGAAGTGAATTGTATTGTGCAATTTAAAAAAAGGTAGCTAAGCTTAACCACCTGTGGTTTTTTTTTTTTTGTTTTTCCCTGTTCAAGAAAAGTTGGCTAAAAAGTTATTTTTAGTTTTAAATAGGGAAAAAAACTACTCTTGCACATATCACACCTCATTAGCATCTTGTATAGTAGAAATTTGTGATAAGACTTTTAGGCCTCCTGGGATAAGGTAAAAAAATCAAGTAGGAAATTAAAAAAAAAAAAGGAAAAACTGAAGTTTCCTCTACCTACACTACTGACTTGCATTAGAGTTGATATCGTTTTGTGGGAAGGGGGAACCACACAAAAAGAGTATGCTAATAAGCTGACCAAAATAAACAGATCCACAGAAAAATATCATTCTCTACTCAAAAGCACATTGACAATTATTATTGGATTATTATATCTACAACTTACTGATCACACTAACATACCGTGAGCTGTAGATATAATAATTTTTATGCAGGGGTTCCCTGAGACCTGAAAGGGTTTCAGGTTCAAGGTTGAGAAAGGCGGGGCTAGACAATCAATAAACTTGTGGCTCACAATGGGAGTGTATTTCCATCTGCATCACATTGTCCTTGGACTTTGTATTGTAAGTGGTTCTTCTAACAACCATTATTTAAATGAAATTTGAACTTAAGATAGATTACAAAATTTAAATTTACAATGTATTCCAGAATTTAAATCAACAAATTATTACAGAAATTAAACTATACACAAAACTTTATCCACTAGTGAAGTTAAAATTTAGCTACCAAAGTTACTGAATTAAAATAAGCAGAACTACTTATAGAAAAGGTAAGGATTAAATTTATGAAATATCATAAAAAGTAAATTCACAAAATTACTGTAATAAAATTTACTTAATTATTGAAATAAGATTTAAAAATCATAGAAATAAAAACAAACTTTAAACAAAAATTTTGTCTACTAGACACCTGATGCTAATCCTCTTCAGTAAGCACTCCGGAGCCACTTAAAACATGTCTATTCTCTCTTATTGCCTACAATGGAATGATTAAAATATGCAGCCCTTCTTTATGGCCTGCTGTATTTTCTGGAAAATAAAGACTTTTTTTTTTTTTTTTTTTTTTTGGAAAATGTTGCCCAAAATTCCCTTGCATCTCCTGTGGTTAAAAGGTATACCAGATGCAGTTATGTTATTATCTCTAGTGGTTGTTAGAGAAAGTATGGCCAAAACATCAGGGGAACCTGGAAAAAAAATCTATCTTTTTAGTGTGCTACCATTTCAGATCACACGTAATAGATGTAACAAAAGGACGGTTAAGTAATTGAGTGTGCAACCATTTCAGATCACATGTAATAGAGGTAATAAAAGGACAGTTACTGAATTAAACATTGTGTTGGCTGTGATTCTAGGAGATGTTGGCTAGCAGCCACTAGATATATCAATTAAGAAGCCCTTTAAAATTATTCATGCATGAGAAGTGGAACAACTGGATGGAGGCACTGAATCACAGTACAGCAACAGACCAAATGAAGTGACCAGCAATTTCACAAGCTTAATAATGGGTGAAAATGTGGGAGTAAGTGAAACACAAGACGGTTGCTGTCTTTTAAGTAATTTGAAATTAGCACTGTGCTTGGTGGCACCAAAGATTTTACATTTTTGAAAAAAGCAAATGTTCAGACTATGATATTAGGAATAGATGAGTGTAAATCACCCAAAAATTCATGTTTTGGAAAGTTTTACTCATGTTGAGTAAAACTCACCATGAATTTTTGGTGGTCTACAACAAATAAAAGTTGTTTTCTCCACTGACATTTTCTTTACTAATCACTTATGAATCTGTGGTTTAAATATTAAAATAAAATACTTTCTCTCAAAATTTGCCTTGTAAAATGTGGTTGCTCCTTATGGTCCAGTGTGCTTTATCATTCAGACAATACAGTATTCTCTATTCTTCCATCCAGTATTAAAATAAATCTAACCTTGCCTTCATCATTGCCAAAAGCATGTTAAGGAAATAACCTTTTGCTGGATAGCAGGACACTAGTATTTTAGGAAATAAAAGAGCAGACTGTGTAGCTAAAATATCAGTAGATTTGTTCCAACCGTTTTCTGTACTTCCTTACATCAATTTAAAAGTGTCATTCACAAAACATAAACATGCAGTGTTTAATGGACCCAGGTGTGGAGAGAACAGTTCAGTAACAAACTCTTCCAGGTCAAAAATAAATTACAAATATGTTCATCTAACTACTGATGAAACCCACAAGAGGAAGTAATGTTAAAATGATTACAAATTGGCTGTACATATACCACTTACCTCCAATTTATTCATTGGACAATAGGGCCTCCTCATTGTATATCATGCTACACACAGTTTACTGTTAAATAAATATTAGTATCAGTAGTAGCAAATGATGCAAGAAAACCAACTCCTACAGCACCAGCAAAAAAAAAAAAAAAAACTTCCCATATCACTTGTCCATCCACTCTTAATTTCCCTAGTTCTTCCTTAAATTTATTCAGACTAACTACTTCCAAAGTACCACATAGAAATTTATTCCAATTATCCACTGACTGAAAGCAAATTTATTCACATCTATGCTGCAAACTTCCTTTTTCAAATTTAAATTCAAATTTAAAAATTAAATTTTAATTTCAAATTTGAGGAAGGATGCTTTGGGGAATTAAATTTAATTTTAATTTGATTTCAAGAATTAAAATTTAAATTTATGCCCCCTCGTGCGTGTGTGTGTGTTGGCTGAGCATAAAATAGGATATTATCAGCATTTAGCTTACTCGATATGTCAGTGCTTTCAACACCTGAATCAGATCTCATTGCAGGTGCCTAGTTTCCAGATGATACAATATGCACAAATGAAGACTTTATTTGTAAGCATACTCTTTTATTACCCTCACAAATCTTGTTTCCCTTTTTTTGCACCTGTTTCAACAGATCAGCATCCTTCCTAAAATGATTTTCCAGACTTGTATACAGTATAAATGATGTGGTATAATCACCTGCTTACTGCTGCTGCAAAATTCCTGAATATCATTGAAAAACTCCACCAACTGTCCTGGCAGCCCTCTGTGCTGCTCAGAAAACTTAATCTTTGACTGCTCAATTATTCCTAGTTCTTCATTCTCCATTACCTTCAACATTGCTCCACACAGTTGGTATGAATTCTGGGTTGGGCTACATCCATTCAATGCAGTACATTTCTTTGTACGAAAGTTTGGTGCATGACAATTTGGTTTGTGACAGTTTAGTGTATGAGACAATTTGGTATTTGACATTTCACTATAAATGATAATTGGTGAATGACAATTATCATTTATTGACTTGTTATACTCTCCAAATTGATGGCTGACAATTTGGAGAGTATAACAAGTCAGTGAATTCTGTGTGAAAATTCACTGCATGACAAAGCAAGAAAGACAATGCAGTCTTTTAACATACTGTTCTGTAAATTATTGGTTTACTGACCATGATGAATTCTTCATTGATTTCTCATCTGTATGTGATACACTGAATTGTGATTGCCACCAGTTGTCGTTCATTAAATTGTTATATACCACGTTGTCACATATAGTGAAATGTTAAGCACTAAATTGTCATGTACACTGACTTGTCATGCATCGAATTGATGTTGATCTGTTCTGGGATGGGATTACTGCTGCCCATGCAGTATTCCTTGTTGAACTTTAGTTGCTGTCTCAGCCCATATGCCTAATTTTTCTACCTCTGTTGCAGCAGCATATTTTGATTACTGTCATTAACTGATCTGCCATCCTGTGTATCATCTGCAAACTTAGAGATTAAGCCTGCTTTGCCTTCATCAGTATCATTAATAAATATTGAAAACAAATGTGACACCAGCACTGAATCTAGGGAACTCCACTAATAACTTTAGTTTAAGAAGAGCAATGTCTGTTGATGACCATTTTCTGTCTTCACCCACTCAACCATTCCTTTATCCATAGCAGCAACTTGCCCTTAATACCATACTGCTCCTATTTGTATAGCATTCATTTATGTGCAACACTACCAAGAGCTTTTCTGAAATTTAAGTATATGGTGACAGAAGTATTTTGTGCATCCAATTCCTTTGTTATTGCATCATAGTATTCACTCAGATTGGGAGACAAGATCATCTCTTAACAAGTCCATTCTGCGACTGCAGTATAACTGCATTCCTATCTAGGTGATATTCCTATCTTGCATTACTTCTTTAACCAGTGACTCCATTATTTTCCCTGTAACAAAAATCAAGCCACCAGGTCTGTAATCACTCTTTTTAGCAACCTAAGCAGTGTCACTTAAACACTGCTTAGGTTGTGAAGCAAAAGGAACCATAGAGCAAATAGTTGAGACAACTGACATGAGCAGTGGTTGAATCAACTGATAACTGCGATTCTGTCAGAAAAAGTACATGGGGTGTGGCAGACTGTAAGTGGGAATGAACATCATTGAGATTAGAACTCAGACCAGATTTTAAAGGGGGTAATGAGAATATTATTATTCATGTTGGGACTAATGATATTAAGCGTACACAATCTGACAGTTTGTTAGACAAATATAGGACCATGCTGAAGAAATGCTACGAGATAGATCACAATCTCTATGTGTCTGCAATTCTGCCCAGGCACGATAGGAGGGGTTATATGCTATGAAAGCCTTGCAGAGTCCTTCAAGACTTGAAGGACTCTGCAAGGCTTTTGGGGGAAATTTCTATCAGCTTGGTTTGCACTTGTAGGTAGAAGGAATCTGTTTTGTAGAGACTGGATACATTTAAACAAAGGGGTGCAAGAGTTTTTGCCAGTATTATTGAGGATACCTTAAAGGTTCAGGGAAACTGCTAGTTTGTGGGGACAAGGGTCATATCGATAAGCTTTTATCTGGTAATATTGGTCAAAGGAATGCTTGCACATACCTCAAGAGTTCTTGTTTGTTACCCCAACAGAACATATTAGCAAGGTGTTCTGAGGACAGAAATGTTTCAAATGAGCAGTTAGCTAATGCCAGAGAAGCGAGCTTAAATAACTTTAAGGGGTGTGTCAGAGTAGTTAACTATACAAGAACACTAAGTCTTAATTGTTTATATAGTAATGTCAGAAGTGTTATCAATAAAATGAGTGAATTCGAACTGCTGGTTAGGACAAGTAATGCTGAATAATAGGGCTTACGGAAATGTGGTGCCAGAGATTGGAGATGATGAATTTCAGTTTGGTATGTATAATGTATTTAGGAAGGATATGGAAGATAAAAGGGGTGGTGGGGTCATGCTTCTTATTAAAAGCAGCCTGAGTGCAACAAAAGCTTTCCCAGATTGTATAGAATCTGTATGGTGTGAGATAGTTGGAAGCAAAGGTATAATGAGAGTGGGAGTAATCTACAGGCCAGGTGATTGTGAAGGTTATGATAAGAACTTCTACATGCAAATAGAATGTGCAAGTAAGCGTGAATATCTTATTATGGGGGATTTTCATTTGCCTCTAATTTATTGGAGCAAATGGGAAGGAAACTCCACATGGGGGACAAAATTTTTAAATCAACTAGATGATTGTTATTTGTATCAATATGTCAGGGAAAGTACTAGGGAAAAGAATATTCTAGACCTCATCATCACCCATGAACCAGATGACATAATAGGGCTGACAGTACAGGAACCAGTAGCAGGAAGTGATTATGGAGTTCTATTGTGGACATTGAAGAGAGAGAGGTAGCAGTAAATAAAGGCAAAGGATTGGGTTATAATTTCAGGAAAGGAAATTATGATGCCTTCAGGTGCTACATGGCCTCTATTAACTGGGTAGATATTGCAAAGAGAGAGAATACAATTGAATTATGGTATACCTTTAAAACATTAATTACAGAAGACTTGAATGCTTATATACCATTACAAAAATACTCCATGAGGAAGATTCCAAGTTGGATGAATAAGGAAGTTTCCAGATAACTTGAGCAGAAAAAGATGGCATGGAAAAGTTACAGAGCAATAAAAAGTACTGAAGCCTATAACATCTACAAATTGATCTGTAATAGTGCCACACAAAAGATTAGCCTGGCAAAGGCAGATTATGAGAAATTGCTGGCAAAGAGTGGGGATAAAGAAATATTCACATATATAAATGCAAAGAAGAGAAGGACAAACCAGATCAGACTCTTATGTAATGGACACGGGATAGAATTAGATACTCCAGCTGAAGTTGCAAACGATATCAACAGTTACTTTGCATTGATATTTATAGAAGAAAGCCCCTTTGTGTCAATGAGAAATTATGGGAGTAAAGTTGAAAAAAATGTAATTAATGATATTGAAATTTCATGTTTATTTAATGAAAAAACTTTCAAGCTTGCAGGCGAGTAAGGTTCCTGGGGTTGAGTGCATCGAACCATTGAGGCTAATTATGAGAGCATTACTGCACTCGGGAGTGATTCCGTTGGATTGGAAAAGTGCCAATGTATCTCCAGTACATGAGGGTGGTTCTAAGAGTGAGGTGGGAAATTTCTGGCTATTAGTCTAATTTCATTAGTAGAGAAAATTATGGAGACAATGATCAATTAATTAATCTGGTTAGCTATTTTGACAGGGTCACTCAAGGGCTGTATTTGGGAATAATTTCAATGTAGTTTATTTGGATTTCAGCAAAGCATTTGACTCAGTCCCACATGAGCGGTTACTTTATAAGCTATAACAGGTTGGAATCACAGGGAAAATCATTAGATGGATAGCTGGATGGCTTCACGGCAGGAGGCAGAGGGTTGTGATAAGTGGATATTCCTCAGATTGGGTTGCTGTAAGAAGTGGGGTTCCCCAAGAATCAATATTAGGACCACTGTTGTTTTTGATTTTCATAAATGACATCGATGAAGGGATAGAGGATGTGATGCCTAAATTTGCAGATGATGTAAAAATTGGTAGAGTAGTTAATGATCACCGCCAAGAAGAGCTTCTTCAGAGTGACCTAGATAAACTTCAGGGATGGTCAGAAAAATGGCTGCTATGCTTTAATTTAGCAAAGTTTAAGGTATTACATCTAGGGAACAGTAACCCCAAAATAACTTATACACTTGGTGTAGTTGAACTAAAGCCAGTAGTGGAGGAAAGGGAGTTGGGTGTTACAATATGGTCGGACATGAAGTTCTCCAAGCAATGTAGACAGATTGCAAGGAAGGCCCATGGTGTCCTATCGATGATTTATCGAACAGTTACTAGTAGAGATAAGAATGTCATAATCCCATTATATAAGGCTATTGTTAGACCACACTCAGAAAACTGTTCAAGTATGGAGACTGCACCTAAAGAAGGACATTGTGCTTCTTGAAAGGGTCCAAAAGACAGGTAACTCGCATGGTAAGATCGGAAAAAGAGTCTTTCCTCTTTTGCCGATCTTACCAGGAAATATGAGGAAAGACTTCAAATATGTGGGTTGCAGAGCTTGGAAACTAGGCACCTTAGCGGAAACTTGATTGAGGTGTTTAAGGCTCTGGGAGGCATAAGTAAAATGAATGAGGACGAAATTTTCATGGTTGTAAATGATTCTAGAACTAGGGGCCATAATTTCAAGTTACAGGATGGGGGAGATATTTCGACTGGATTGCAGGAAGTTTTATTTTAGCCAGCTAATTATAAATTACTGGAATAAGTTACCTACATGGTTTGGTAGAGGCTGACAGTTTGGGGAAATTAAATTTGGGTCAGTTGGATAATTACCTATGGGAGGAAGGAAATGCATAGGTTGTCTATTTCCTTTTCTCTTATTAATTATTATATATTTTTTAATTTTCTTCTTATTATTATTTATTTATTTTATTTTATTTATTTATTTTTAAAAATTTTTTTTTGGCTGGTGCTGCATAAGTCATACCCTTCCTTGCACCATGTGGCCATTGCTAATACTGATACTAATGAATGAGGAAGTATTTGGGAAGCTTCAGTCTTTTTGTTGATACCAAGTTTGTTCTCTTGGTTTGACAATTCATGGTGTATTCAATAATAAGAAATGGTGGGGGGGGCATGCTGTATGAGGTAATTAAATTTTTGGATGGGACATACACATGGTAAGGATATACCCAGCTCCTTGATTTAACATGGCAATGACAATGCCCCAGCATACACATTACTTGGACTTCCTCCAGTCACTATCTGGTAGAGTAGAGGCAGCGAGATTATACACTAGCTAATCTGGAAGCATGTAGAGAGTTTATCAGTAGGTTCAGTCTAGTGGTTTTTATTTTTTGATAAAATAATTAGTTTTTTAGAAAGCAAAGGAGATCAGCAAACACAAAAACAACATATACTATATGGCTTGGATTTTTTTGAAAACTTCAAAACTTAATGAAGTATCACTTCAACTTGAGAGGAAATTAATTATGGTGATAGACTGCAAATGTGTATTAACAGCCTTCACTGAAAAACTAGAAATATTTTAAAGCAATTTAATGAGAAAACAATTTCATGGTATGCAAGAGTTAGGTGAAATCAATGAATCTCCCACAGAGAATGATCTTAAGAATTATTCAGATCATTTGTGTTCTTTAAAAGGTGAAATGAAAAATAGATATTTTCAGATTAGTTTTCTTTTGAAGTGAAGCCATGGATGTTAGATCCAATTGGATGTGATGTCTGCTAGTGAAGAAATTCAAGAAGAACTCATTGAATTAAAATGTAACGAGGAATGCAAATATAAATTTGAAAAAGGTGGAATGACTGCGTTGTGGAGATAAAAAACAACTAAACTTCTTTATCCAACAATGTTATCTGAAAGAGCCAAAGACTTCTTTGTTTTCCAACATCTTATATGGTTGAAACTGGTTTTAGTTCTGTAAATAAAATATTATCAAAGGAAAGAAACAGAATTTATATATGTTCAAGAGGAGACATTAGAGTTAAACATCATACCGAACATTGAACTCTTAGCTAAGAAGCATCAGGCTCGGGATCCCATTGAATACAAGGAGTAAATATAAAGTACTTTCTTGTTTAAAATTTCATGGGTGGTGATTAGGAAAAAAAATTGTCTAAAAAAGCCCTTTAGGGGATGATAATTAAAAAAAGGTTGAGAAACACTGATTTAAATAAACAGGATTCTTCAAGTATGCAAGTAGGAAAAGCATAAAATCAAAGCTCTAACTGCCTATTAAAAAACTCTTAAGTTTTTTATAGCAGAAAACTGACTGGTATGTTGAACATTCAAAGAATGTATTCTATCCAACGTCATTGATGGCACAAGAATTACAGAAAAACATTGTTGACTAAACTATCTAGTTAAAGCATTATGACCACTTTTCTAGTGGATATGCCTTCCTCTTGCCACTAGTACCACTGCCACCAGGTGAGGCATAGACTCTATAAGTCCTCTGAATGTTTCACAAGGTATGTTTTACCTTGTGAAACATACCTTTTTTACCACATCACTAGGATTGTATCCTGTAGATCTGCACTGGTCTGTGCTGAAAGATTCAAATGCTAGATCTGTCAAACTAATTAATCCTAGAGATGTTCAATGAGATTCGTATCCAGTGAATGCAGCCATGGTAGCACCCGGAAGTCACTTTCAGGTTTAGTGAATCACTCTCATACAGTACTGGCAATGTGGTAGGCCAGCTTATTCTGCTGCACACCTGTGCCATGCAAGTCTTCATTGCAGGAAGACTTGCAATGAAGGGATGTTCTTGATCAGCTACAATGGATAGGTAGTTTTTAACATTCAGAGTGTAATGTAGAGGCATGAGGGATTCAAGAGATTCCCAGGTGGGGGGTGTTTCTCAAGAGAAACACCCCCATACTCCAAAAAGACAAATTCAGTAGCCTACAAAATTACAGACTGTATCCAGCCAGCCTGGACCACATCAGATCATAGAGCTATTACCTTTAAACTCAACAGGCAGCCTACAAAAAGGCCAACAATCTCTATTAGATGTTAAAAGATTTAATATAAGAATGGCAAACTGGCAGATCTTTGCTGAAATCACAGCAGCTGAGCTGCAAAAACAGGAAGGTGAGTGGTTTTGATTGAACAACAAAGGTAGCCCAGATGAGAAAGCACTGACTATAACAAACATCCTAACAAAAATATCAGAACTGTCTATCCCACAGAAAAAACCGAGGAAGCAGGCAGATTATACTCAGGAGAAGGGTGCACCAAGTAAGGAGAAATTTTCAGACCCAGAAAACCTTGGCCACAAAATGAGGTGGATGCACTGAGAGATTCTTATAGAACTCTCAGAAGTCAGTATATATAGCCCTCATAAGAGACAAGGTCAAGGTGTGTATGTTTTAATTGCAGTCTCTAGGATTTCCCCTATACGCCGCTGTAGCATCTGCAAAGGCCAGGCCAGCAAGTGTGTATATATGTAGGTGTGTAAGTATGTGTCTTGTGTTGAGTGCCGGCACCTGCCTACTTCTCACCAGGGGACACCTGGTCCCTTGCCCCCTGACTCCCAACCTTGGCCATGTGGAGGTGCACCAGGGTCCACTTTCTAGCTGAGACTCTTACTGGGGCTATCAGACAAGCCTGGGAGCCCCAGGGTATTCGAAGATAGGAAAAGGGATATAGAAGGAGTAGTATGGAAAATGGAGGGAAAGCAAGGGGATGAGAGAAATAGGCATCCCCAGAAAAGAAGCACAGTAGTTAAAAAAGAGTAAAGGTATTAGTGTAAAAGACAATCAATTTTTAAACTAAGAAACTTAATCTTTTAGATTAATCTTGTAGAATAGTGGTTCTCAAAGTGGGTGGCACAGCACCCTAGGGTGCTGCTTACTCTTTATAGGGGTGCCGCGACATCAAATCTAGCATCAGTTTACATTGTGGCCGTCGCTAGAAAAGGTCGTTGATTTTCATGCAACTGTGTAAATTAGAAGTTGTCATGAAATAATTGTCATGACCGCATTGCAGTGTTTATGTACATACACCTACATACATGGAATAGCCAAGCCGTCTGTCACACATATTTGAAACAGCACAGCGCTACTGCAAACGCTCATACTCGCTTAGCAGATCTTAGCCTTGATCTTGTATTCCTCCTTTGGTGTATCAGTGTGCCTAGTTGTGCATATAGTCGAGCATGTTTTGCACGTTAAAGTTTTAGTTAATATTTCTGTTTCAAATACTTTAAAACAGTGGCCATAGAAAACTTATTATTAAAATATTATTAAAAAGAGAAAAAATCAAGATAGTAATGAACATTTGAATCAAGAAATAGTGACATACAACGAAGATACTTCACAGAAAAACTGAAGTAATCACAAGTTCAACTATAAAAAAGAAAAAAAACTCTTATGTTACTTAGAAATGGGGTTTACATGGTGTGGTGATAGTTTTGCACCGAATCCTGTGTGTATTATTTGTGTAATAATATTAGCTATATAATATCGGTGTTTAGATACACCATAGACAACTCTTAAAAACTACAAAGTAGTTGTTGTGGGCATAATTTGCTCTTTCTCATGTCTGGGTGGTGGTACTCACTGAGAATAAGTAACAATAGTCTTCTCTATTAGTGAAGCGTTACTTATTTGAGGTAGTGCAGTATCATGGCAACTCGTCATGAAGGCAGAGCACAATATGAGAAAGAGCAAATGATGCCCACAACAACTACTTTGTAGTTTTTTAAGAGTTGTCTATGGTGTATCTAAACACCGATATTATATAGATATTAAACTCTTAAAGTATTATGCCATGTGCATTTAATTATTTTAAATAATATTAGCAAATGACGCTATGAATCCAAGCAAATTATCACGACATTTCACTCCAAAACATAGTAGCCTTTCTAATCAGATACTAGATTACTTCAAAAAATTATTAAAATCACAAGAAAAACAAAGTGCTAGTTTTATAAAAGAATTTAAAGTTGCTGAGCGAGCACAAGAAGCCAGTTATTTAGTGGCAGGAATGATAGCCAAAGAAATGAAACTCATACTGAAACGAATTCTCCCCGCCTGTGCAATAATTTGTAAAACAATGTTTGGGATAGAAGAAGAAGAATTAAAGAAAATTCCTTTTTCTGATTATATGATTCGCAGATGTATTTGCTATATGTCAGATAATATTGGAAAAGTTGTTTCTTCTAAAATTAAAGAATCTCCTATATTTGCATTACAAGTAGAAGAATCTACAGATATTGAAAGTAAAACCCAAAAAAGATATTGAAAGTAAAACTACTGGAATTTGTTTGTATTATTGAAAATGATAAAATAATAGACCAATTTTTATGTTGCAAAGAATTAGAACAAACCACAACAGGTAAAGATGTTTTTAACATTTTGAATGAATGTTTAAAATCTATAGATGTATCATGGGAATCATGTGTGGGAATATGCACAGATGGGGCACCGTCCATGGTTGGGTCGTTAAAGGGTTTTCTATCACTAGCCAAAAAAGAAAATAAGAATATCATATCTACTCATTGTTTTTTACATCAACAAGCTTTAATTGCTAAAACACTAGAAGAGGAATTACTAACTGTCCTGAATGAAATAATTAAGATGATTAATTATATTAAGAGCAGGCCTGTCAAATCACGGTTGTTTGCAAAACTGTGTGAAGAACTTGGATCTGCACATTTGAACCTTCTTCATATTGATGTCAGATGGCTGTCCAAAGGACGAGTATTGAGTTGTGTTTACGAATTAAAAGTAGAACTACTCACTTTTTTTGAACAAGAAAACAAGCGTGAATTTTGTCACTTGATGAAAAATGATTTTTGGTGTACAAAAGTCACTTATAAAACAGATATATTTGAACAATTGAATAATGTAAATTCCAGTATGCAAGGAAGAGATAAATTTATTAAAATCTTCTGATAAAATTGCCACTTTTAAAGACGGTAAAATTAAAGTTAATGAAACCAACATGGAAATGTTTTCAAAGACATCTGCAACAAAAAATAAAAATATGAAGAGGTTAATTTCTGAACACATCACTAGAAGAACAGATTTGTCATTATTTTCCTGATATATCTATCGACAGTTTTGACTGGATACCAAATCCGTTTGTTGAATTGACATCTAATAAAATGGAGTTAAGCCTTAAGAAAAAGAGGAATTAATACAAATTCGCATTGACCTTACGTTGCCATTAAATTACTCTGAAATTTCACTCGAATCCTTTTGGATATTAATTAAGAACGACTTCAAGTTTTGGTACAATTTTCTATCTCGTACTTGTGTGAACTCAAGTTTTCTATACTCATTAATATCAAAACTAAAAAGAGGGAAAGACTGAAGTCGGTTGAAAATGAAATGCGAGTATGTTTGTCTAAAATATGTCCAAATATAAACAAACCACGTAAATCGCATCAAGCACATGATTCACGTTAATTGTTTTATGTTTTGTTCTTTTTTTAAGAATATATTTTTATTGTAATAATCGTTTTTTCTAAAAATTAATAAAATTTCAATATAATTTTGTATTTTTTTTTTTGAATTATTTTAGTTTATGGATATAAATTAGAAAATCTACTTATTGTTCTAAAAATATTAAAATAAGTATGAAAAAACAATCGAATATTATTTCTTTAATTTACATTTTTTATACGATTTATTCTTAGAGATATAGAAATTGTGCATAAAATGTTGTATGAGGCCAATTTTTAAATAAAAAAATTTTTGTTTAAAACTCCTGTACCAAAAGCTAAATGTTTTTTTTTATGCATTTTTCAAAAAAATTTCCCTCATTGCCTTTCCACATGCACCACCTTACAAAATATTCTGCCAGTGCCCATGCACCCAATGCTGGGGGTGCCAAGAGTTTTTCATAATTGATTTAGGGTGTCTTCACATTAAAAAGTTTGAGAACCACTGTTGTAGAACGATTCAGATTAATCTTGTAGAACAATAACTGTCTACCTGGCAGCAGTATCAAGAAAATTAACATGTCACAGCTGCAACAATCAGATACCAATACATAATTTTCAATTGACTTGGTTAAGACTATTAACATTAAAACTCTTGATATTATGATTAACTCTTGATATTATGATTAAAACTCTTGATATTATGATCAAAACTCTTAATATTAACACAGACCATGCAGTGAAGAAAAGAAAAGAAGGTTAAAATACTAGCTAATGGCGATTTCCCCAGCCAGTAAAAAAGCAATTTACGCAGTTGAAAACATCTAATTATTATACTGAACACCCAGCAACAATTACATTAGACCAAAAATCACTGTCTTGTGATAATCGAATAACCTCTTTATCTCCATCACTACAGGTCAACTCTATTGAAATTTGATCTCAACCTAAGATATAAATTTCTTCAACAAACAGCTCAATATCTAAATCTAACAAAATTTCACAGTGATTTAAATTTCAATTTAGCAAGTCAGAAATCCTGATCTCACAGCAAGAAAACAGTAAGTAAGATAATAGACTATACCCAAAATATTACAACCAATCTGAGATTTCAGCATTATGAAGCTACAAGGCAAATTTTCTTTCCGAGATCTGTGCATAAAATGTTGTGTGGGAAGTCAGTTCAGCAATTATGTCCAGAGTCACCCAGAACACAAGAACAACCATTTACAAAAGGCCAAAATGCCTGAGCACACAAGGTACTCATTTTAAAATTTTCAATATGTTTATAAATCAGGATGTTCAGTCTCCAGAAAATACCGAACAGACTAGAATAAGAATAGACCATTTAACCTATGAAATTTTCTTCATTTGAAGAAAATTTCAAGCGTGAAGAGATTGATGAGACCATTTGCTCCATGAAGGAGGGAAAATGCCCAAGTTCAGATTTGATGGAAGTATCTATCTTGAAAAGAATTTGGAAAGTTTGTCCAAAACTGATTGAAAATCTACTTAACACCTGTCTTAAAGGTTCTTTTTCCAAATTGTGGAAGCAAGCAAATTTGAAAATATTATTAAAAAATCCTAACAAATCCATAAACCAGGCATTGTCATACCATCCTATTGCCCTTCTTCCCGTTCCTGGGAAAGTAATGGAAAGACTCATTGTTGCAAGATTTCTAAATTATTACAGTAGAAAAAATTTACACGTACCTAATCAATTTGGTTTTACTACTGTAGATTTTACTAAAGGAAAATCTACAGTAGATGCAATTAAACAAACTATGGATTTAGTCTCTACTTCAAGTGCTAAATACGTCCTTGGCCTCTTTGTGGACTTCAAAGGGGCCTTTGAAACCTTATGGTGGCAGAGTGACCTAACGAGTTTCCGAGAGGCCGGTGTCTCTGTCCCCATTTACAGAATTATCACTGATTACTTTCAGGACAGATGCCTTGTAGTCTCATCTGGACAGTGCTCTGTGTCGAGACCAGTTACTTGCAGTTGCCCTCAAGGATCCGTTTTGCCCCTGTTTGTGGGAATGTGGTCCTTGATGGGTGGCTGGTTAAAGAACATGAGTGTGTTTCTAAACTTGCATATGCAGGCGACCTTGTTGTTCTCATATATGGTAATTCCAGACTTGAATTGGTAGAACGTGGAAGTGATGTGTTGCTTGACTAAATACTTTGGTGTGTAACCCACAAACTGGAGATTCCATAATAAAAACCAAACAAATGCTCTTTAAAGGTGACCTTAATTTACAGAGTGATCTCTGTAAGATTAAACATAAGATTAAACAACCAACCTATTAAAATTGTCCGTACGTATAAATAACTTGGTATAATGGTCGGTGATTGGTTCAGTTCATAGCCCATGCAAAATATATATTCCAGAAAATAAAAACACTGACTGGAAAATTAATTAGAACTACAAGGTGTGCTTGGGGCATTAAGCCTTCCACATTAAAAATGTATTATGGAAGCATAATACATTTTTAATGTATTATGCTTCCATAATGCATTAAAAATATAGTGGTCAATAACCTGCTGTTATTGACCACTATACACTTAATCTAGAGTTACCAGTTAAGAAAGATGCGCAGAGAATTCGGAATCAGTTCCTTGTAGATTGGCAGGAGGAATGGTCTAATGATACTAAGGGTAGAATAACTAATAAATTCATGCCTAGGGTGATAGAATTAAGTAAATCAAATATGCCTTGGTTTAATCCAGGCTTAAATTTAACGTTCTTGATTTCGGGCCATGGAAGTCTGAATTTTAAATTGCATACTTTTGGCCTTGCTGCTTCTCCACTGTGTAACTGCAGAGAGCCTGAAACAGTGCAGCATTTAATTTTTGAATGTAACTGTTACTTAGATTATAGAAGGGACTTACAAATATTGACAACTATATATGAGGAGAATGACTTACCAAGATTTCTTGACAGTAAAGAAAATTACCTTGCTTTGGTGGAATTCGCTCTTTAAGCGAAGTAAAAGACTGATTGGAACTGATCCTTAGCAAAAACACTTGTGTCCCTTGAGAACAATACGATGTTCTCCATTATGTTTGTACTGAGCACAGAGCTGGTGCTTGGTATTTTGATTCCTCAAAAGACTTGGGAAAAATTGTGTATATAAAAAAAAAAAAAAAAAATTGAGACTGTCTTAATTAGAAATTAATGATAAAAGCTTTCATTGCTGAGGTTTACAGCAATTTTGAGTTTGGCTTAATTATAGACAAGACTGGATGTTGGAGGCACTTGGTGGGAACTACTGGAAACAATGACCCTTGGGGAGTTGTCTACAGAATAGTGACTAACAAGCTACCAAGAAGAAATGTCTTAGAAACTATTGTCAAACCAGATGGAACCCCAACCCTGTGTTGGGTGGATTCTGTAAATAACATCCTAGACATTATAAAAAAAAAAAAACACTGAATATGATAATGCTAGTATTAAACCTCTGTTTACTATACAAGACTTAGACACTATCTAAGACTAAAAACAATAATTGCCCAGGTTTTGACTTCTTAGAGGTTGAGATCATCAAACTGCCTGTTTCTGTTGGATCAAAACATCAGAGTGATCCCTCTCTGCAGTTTTTCACTGTACCCTCCATCTACCATCTATGTGGCAAAGCAGGAAACATGATTCATCAAAAAAGGCAACATTTTTCTAGTGACCAGAAACACAGGTACCTTGACTTAGCACCTACTCTGGAGGCCCATAAGGAGGGACTATGATCCAACCTAGTTGGATCATAGTCCCTTCCTTTTTCTTCTCTCTCTCTCGACTTTTGGTCAGCAATGTTGTCAGTGAACTCTTTTGAGCACAGTTAGAAATAACCTTTTCTGCTCGATAGCTCTAATTCTCAGCTCTCTCTCTCTCTCTCTCTCTCTCTCTCTCTCTCTCTCTCTCTCTCTCTCTCTGATCTTGCCTTTGTCTCTAACTGACTAGCTACTCTCCTATCTGCCATCTGCCAAGACGCTAACTCGCAAAAAGCCCCTTTTTGGGCCCCCAATACTCTTATATACCTCGCGCCTTTGGAACCTTTGCTCTACTTTTCCCCAAAAGATTCTTCTTTCATTGGCTATGCTAAAATAAAAGGATTATTCACTTCCTGCCGATGGTAATAAAGGAAGTCATAAATATGGAAGAAAACTTTGTTCTTTTGGCTATTTGAGCTTACGTCATAGAGACGAAGTGACCCAAGAAAGCACATATTCCCTCTGATGTGACCATTTTTGGTAACTGTCCCACAGTCATGTGGGCTTCGCTATGATCATAAACATCTTTTTATTTGCTGTTGTTGACATGGGAACCAAGGATCTTTCTCTCCTTCCACCCACGTTATTAATCCCTATTAAAAGCGAATTCAAGTTTCTGGTAGTTATTGCAATCCTTCTCATTGGCTCTTTCACATTTTCTCTTAAGTAATTCTGATTTCTCCTTCTGCCCGATCGGACACATGGCAGCACGTCTGCAATTGAGAGGTAGGAATTTCTGCTGAAACCGGAGCATTTGTACTTGTCCCCTACAACCATGGGTTTCTGTTTTCTCTTGCATAATTATCGTGTGTTCCGATCGAATACAGTTTTTGACAATATAGTCTAAATATCCCAAGATATGGTTTTATTGATAGAGTAGTTAATAAGATTTGCTCGATTGTCTTGAGCTGAGAATTTCTCATCTCAGTCTCACAGGGGTTATAAGTTTAAAGCAGTTATAAACATAGTTAAAAAGCACATAAATTCTAAGGTTGTACGTCCATTTGACATGGGTGGCCAGTACAATGTAGGACCAATTTGGTGTGACATTAGCAGTGGGAAAACAAAAATGAGATTTGGAATCTGTTATAGGCCTAATGACTGTAATAAGTATAATGAACAACTATACAGACGTATAGAGTGGACCATTTAATCAGAATGCCTTATTAAGGTGGATTTTAATATTCCATATATTGACTGGAACCTGTAGGTTGGTTACTTGCACTGTATAAGAGAAATTTGTGGATTTATTTTATGACTGTTTCCTACACCAGCATGTTGTCAGGTTGCTAAGAGAAAACAGTGTTCCTGGTCTGATTATAAGCAGTGACTCTACAATCATTAAGAACCTGCAGATAAAAGACCCACTGGGTAGCAGTGACTAGTGTATTACTGTGGTATTTACTTTAAGATGTAAGTACTGTCAATGGCAAAGGGAAGGCCTTTTGCTTTCGTTAAGTGTTTCTTCATTGGTCTCAGACAGTTTTTAATTTCTCTGCAGTGGGACCAACTGTTGATGTTACCAACAGTCAGTTTTAAATGGGACTCGGTCTGGGAAGTAATTAGAAGCTGTTAGGAGTTTTATACCAACCAAGGGATACTGTTCAAATTATAGACTTAAATGGATATCAGTTGAACTGATAACACTTGTTGCAGCAGAGGCGTAGCTAGGTTTTTGGCGCTTTGGCAAATTCATGGCTACGCACCTTTTTTTCGATGATTGGTAAAATCATAATAAATAAAATAACAAGTACAGTTGGATCTCTATTTAAGGAACTTATTTATAGAGAAATTTTCTATTTAGCGAATTTTTTTGAATTCCCCTGGTAATTACATTTAAAATAATTTCTGTAGAATGAAGAAAATTCCATATAAGAAATGGATTACAAGAGACTTAACTGGATATGCATTGTTCGCGCCTCTGACTTTTAAGCAATTTAGGCAATAGTGCTGTTGTTGCTAAGCATGAATTAAGAGCTAAAGAGATTAGCATCTGCAATTTAGTGGTTCCCATAAAACCTATCCAGCTGCCTGTCCCATATACCAAGAAGTTGAGCTGGTCAACTACTTTCTATGTATCCATAGCCAGTGGGCAGATCAAGGCATTTTCCACATTCAGGCTCTGGTCAACCTTCAACTTCTAAGCATCCTGTTAGAGATTTAGGAGGAGTGGTTTTCCTTTACCCCGGCAAGTGGTCATCTATCATTTTACGGAAGTGAATCATCCACACTTTGCTGTAAATTTTCCCTATTTCTATTTACACAGTCACAGTACTTGAATATCCGAGTGACTCCAACATTTTGAACAGTTTCAAAAAAAATATATATATATATAAGAACTAGTGACAATATCGATGACAGCAACGAAGATATTAAACCTTCTAAACACGAAATTTTGGCAGCTTTTGAAACTTCGTTGAGGCCTTGTGTGAAGAAAATGTTCCTGATCATACGTGTTTGAGTGTTAAAACAAATACGAACATTTTTTTAATGATCGGTGTACAACAAAAGATAGTCAAATATTTTGCAAAATAATTCTTAAAGTGTAATAATATTGTGCACATCATGTATGTATGAAAAAACTGTTTCTTAATATGTATGCATTAATAAATTAATTGTTTTAAAATATTAAAAAATTTATTTATTCCCACTTATTTCTGATTTATTTCCAATCTTGTACTGTATTTCTGAATGTTGAATTATTTTTAATTGTTGAAAAGGTCATATTTCTTTATATCAGTCCATACTTTCTAATTCTTTTAAAATGGCTTCAACTGTTTGGGCTTTTTCTTGGACTTCCATTTCAGTGGCATCATCATTTGTTTCATCCTCATTCGAATTATGTTCATTTTCGCTATCACCTTCTTCTATTGTAAGCCAGTTTTGCAAACTAGCGGAATGTGTTTTTTTTTTTTATTATTATTATTATTTTTGTTCGTGCCTCGCGTGTTGAAAGGCGCGTTAGCCGGAGTTGCTTTCGTGCTGTCATGGCACGATCACTCTGGCGATGAGGCCGCTAGAACGGGAGCTTTATTTCCTCTTTATGCAGTCTTACTATGCGGTACTGATGTCACCTTTTTTTTTTTCTTTGGTGGCATGTCTAAAATTAATTGGCCCTTTGTTGTTTTATTTAAATTAAAATCACAATATTCATGATTACCAGTTTATATAGCAAGCACAAAACCACTATACACACAACTTCTAACTCATTCAGTATCATAGAACATACACAATGCCTGAATTGCAAACTGCTATGCATTCGATCATGCACTGGTGAAGCGGTTGCCTGATTGGTCCCTTCAAAGTTATGTTCTGGATGGCAAATAGATCTGTGATGCTATGCAGTATGCACTTAGATTTAAGGATGTATGCAGGCTTGAATCGCTCTTTGAAAACACACCCTTTGGCAAAAATTAATTTTCACCTCTCCCTCTGCTCTCATCCTAATGCGACATCATCTAGGAGTGCCATTTCGTCAGCTAGTCTGAGATGTTGAAATAGCTTGTCACGGAACTGATGTGGCCTGTCAGTGGTACCCTTCTGGTACCGGTGCCCTTGCCACCTGCCCCAATGGCAAGGCGTTCCTATTCTGCTATGTGGCAGAGTAAAAAAATGCATGGGACACACAAATTATCAGCCGATATAGATGCCTACAGTAGATATAAACTAATCTGCAATCAAGTCACAAAGGAGGTTACGCAAGCTAAGGCAGATTATGAGAAGTTTCTGGCAAGGAATACAGATAAAAGCAGAAAAACTTCTTTGCTTATGTAAGCACTAAGAAGAAGGAGTTGAATCACAATGGCCCACTAGATGTGAATGGTTTAACTGTTCATGATCCTGCTCAGGTTGCTGACAGACTGAATAGGTATTTTGCATATGCAAGAGGTGTTTTTTTAGGGATGAGGACGCCAGAAGTTAACCAAATTCTAACAGGGAGATAAATGATTTTGTCATAACTGAGAGGAAAGTGGAAGAGATATTGCTGGAGCTATAAATAAAAAGAAAGAAAGAAAGAAAGAAAGAAAGGAAAAAGCAGGCAAGCACTGGGGTAGACGGGAGATCTATCCAATTAATATTGAGTTAAGCAAACCATTATCTATAATTACAAAATAAAGAGATACAAATAGAAAATAAGTATATACAGGATGCCTCAAAAAGATGTTTGTACTAATTTTCATTATATATATTTAATTTTTGTATTATATACTGCAGATGCTGCTTATTGTAATCACTTCAGGACCCAGCTTAATTGATAACAGTAACTGAAGAAACAAGAATGCAGCTGTTTGGCTTTAGTTATTGATGGAGAATGGAAATATGTACATAAAAAGGTGGAAGTGGACAGAAAGAAAACATTAAAATCAAGAATATATAATACTTTATTTGACTCTGCTATTTTTTTGAGAAAGTTGTCAATACAAATGTTCCTGGAAATCCACAAAAACAAAACAAAAAAAAAATTTAAATCAGGAATTAGAAAAAGGTTAATTCTCTACTATAAAACAGCTATATTTATAGAAATACAGAAAAAGTAATTTTTTCCATCGAGTAATGATACCATCAACAATAACTGGACATGTAATGTGTCAGATTTCAAGAACAAATTGGGATATTATGTAATCATTTCCACTGCACGTGCATGAACTGCAATAAGACAAAAAAAGTGATAGCATTAACTGAACCAGTTATTACAATAAACGTCAGTTTTTAAATGTATTAGTATATATCTGATCAGGACTTCATAAAAGTGATAACATTAAATGAATGATAATGTTATCCATGATCACAATAAGCAGTGTGCACTGTATTTAAAATACTTATTTATAGTTGAACCTAATTTTTTTTCATGTTTTATTATGTTTTGCTGATAAAAGATAGGATTAGTTGTTAAAATAAATGTGATATAACACGCACAATGCAAACCATAAGCAGCACTGTAGCTGGATGTTTGAACAAAGCAATTTTAAAGAGGTCCTGGAAATCTGAGAATGAATATGAAGTTCGAAGACACTGGAGATGTGAATTTGCCATAGATTTCAAGGGTTCATATAAATTTGAGATGTGCATTACTGTGAAAAATTTGTACAAGACCTAGGAAACCCCACATATATCAATGTTGAGGAAAATTCTGATGTAGTGTTGTAATTTTCATGATCACCACAAAAATCTGTTGGGCATCCTGCTTATGCAACTGGAATTAGTAGAGCAAGTGTACACCACTTCTTCAAAAGAGCTAAGTAGAAATCTTCTATGCCAAGATTGCTACATGATATGAATGAATATAGATAGGGATACAAGATTTTTAGACAAAATTGTTTCATCAGATAGGCAACTTTCAAGCTCAGTGGTACAGTGAACAGATGACATAATTGTGTGTATTGGTGCCCTGATAATCCAAACATTCGTGTAGAGAAGGCAATTAATTTATCACGAATTACTGTTTGGTGTGGTGCCTCATCCACAATATTCTACTTGTAGCATAGCTTCCAACTCTCCACACTTACAACAGAGAATCTGTCTTTATTCAACATGAACTCTTCTCCATCTCATCATTGTACTGGAATTGGTGCCATAGAGTTTCTCTGTTTTTTTCAAAAATGACATTTTTATTTTCAAGTTGAGGTAATAAATGTTGAAGTATTTTACTTTATTAATGTATTATTTCATTTCTTAAGATTATAGGAAATCCTAAATATCATACACAACTACTGACAAAAGATACTAAGAATGATTGCTAGAATTCATATTTGTCTCCTACCCACTATTGGAATCCAGATTCAAATTCTGTGAAGGTACAGGGAACTTAATGAGAACTTTTCAAACAGACTGATTTAGTTAGCTCCATACAGAGGTACATCATTTTCCCTGGATATTTTTCACATATTTTTCGTACTGCAAAATGGACAGTCTTGAATGCATTCAAGATGTGGACATGATATACATATTAATGTCTTAGGATCTGAGTTTCCCTGGCTGTAATTAAAAACAACAGTTGTCAATATTCATAATAGAGCAGCAATTGATTTAGTTTTGTAGCTGTTTAGAGGCATAAATGATCTTGAAAAAATCATAGTAAGCACTAAGATTCTAATATTTTTGATTGATTCTAATATATATATATTTTTTCTCCCTTTAATATAATAGGCGAAGCTTCAAGACTTCTTGCTTGGTTAGTTAAAAATTCCAGTTCCAAATCTGTAATCAATACATTGCTTGATAAGAATGCTATGCCTCATATATTTAATATGATCCATTCAGAACATGCAGTGATGCAAAGTGAATCTCTTGGGGCACTGACAATAATGGCATCCCTCTCTCTTGGTAAGTTTTCTCTAGAAGTATATGTACAAAAAGGGGATTTGATTTTTTTTTTTTTTTTTTTTTTCCTGGTAACAACAATGAATTTATTATAGAAAAAGTAGTTTCAGAAAATGCTTATAATGCGATGTGGTTTTCTAAACACTGTTGAAATACAGCAGAAACTTGTAAATCAAGCAGCATTGGGGCTTAATTGTTGGTCAGTTGGTTTCACAAACCCTTGCTGGATTTTTTAAACCAGTTACTGTAGAAAGATTATACAATATGATGACATTGCTGGCTGTGTAGCAAAATAACATAACTATGGCAATTATAGCATATTTCTTACTTGCCTTGGGAAATTTTCCTAAACATCACAATCTGAGAATTAAGTTAAAAAAAAGAAAAGAAAAGAAAACTGTTGCAGTTGTAAATTAAATATATCCAGTGCTTTTTTGGAACGGTACGCAACGGTACACCGCACTGGCACCTTTTGTGATGTGTGACATTTGGAAGCAGTGCACTCCGAAATTTGTAATATTCCATAAATTTTTTCATGTTTACCTACTGTTCAAATAAGCTTAAAATTATTTAACTAAATTTGCATTTTTCACTGTGTTAAGATATTTTCTATATAAAACTGTATAACTATTTTTATAATTCTAAATTACTCAGTCGGACCTCTATTTAGCGAAGTCCTTTTATAGCAAATCATTTTGAATTCCCCCTGGAAATTACATTTAAAATAGTTTCCGTTGAGCGAAGAAAATTTTCCCATAGTGAACGGATTAGGAGAGAATTAACTCAGTACGCACTGTTCACATTTATGGCCTTCAGGCAATTTAGGCAATTAGTGCTGCTGCGTGAATTAAGAGAGCTAAAGTGATTACCATTCTGCAACTTAGTGCTACCTGGTAAAACCTATCCGACCACCTGTCCCACATATGGAGAAGTCACTCTGGTCAGCAGTCAGCAGATCAAGGGGGATTTCATATTCCCAGTGGGCTCTGGTCCACCTTCTACTGCAGTGGTGTCCAAACCTTTCCCATACAGGCGCCATATTAAAAAAAAAATTAAGTTAGATTTCTTTAGTGTGTTACATTTTTCCATTTCTTGTTGCATGTAAAAGTAAAATTGAAAATATTCGAAACTTTTATTAAGTACAATATACAATTACATTTACTGAACAAAACATTTAATGAGAAAATTTTTTTGATAATTAACAAAATTTAAAATGCTCTTTTAGTTCACTTTCTGGGCGGGCTGTAGATTGGACACCGTGTGAATCAACTGTAAGCGCCCCGTTTGAGAATTAGGAAGGCGTGATTTGCTTTTACCCCCGACAAATAATCATCTGTTGTTTTGCAGAAGTGCGTTATCCACATTTTTTTGGAAATCCTCCCTATCTCTGTTTACATGGTCACAGTACCTGAATATCCAAATGACACTGACATTTTGGACAGTTAATACCGATGACGACAGAAGGAAAAGGAGGCAATGAAGGTATTAAGCCTTCTAAACATGAATTGGCATTTGGTGAAAATGAAGTTAGAAAATTGTCAATTAGGTTACAGTTAAATGAAAGAGATACAATTTGTGGATTTTTCGAATACCTAATTGAAAAGATGGTTTCCGAAGAATTGAAGCATTTGATGGACACTCTGAGTAGGATACCAATTTCATCGAGTGATTGTGAACGAGGATTTTCACAAATGAATCTGATCGCCAGCCCAACCAGAACTTCGTTGATGACAAAAACAGTTTCTTCACTACTGTTTCTTAAAATTGTAGGCCCGCCACTGACCCGCTTCGATCCAACAAAATATGTCGATTCGTGGCTGCTTCGGAAACATCATTCAGCAACCGACACACAAAGAGGAAGAAAAGAAGTTGCACAGCGTGTCGGATGAGAACTTAATAAAAATTTGGAATATTCTACAAAAACTTTATTATGAAATTAATTTTTACTTATGTTATTTATTTTTAGTTATTATTTTTAGGGTCCGTAGTTTTTAACAAAAATGTTTTCGACAACCTATATCGTATTATACACCGTTGGAAAGAGTTCAATGAGTAGGTTTAAAATATACTCTTAAAATATTTTTTAAATTAAAAATGGCGGTGCCAGACAGGAAAATGTGAGTAATTTTCGTGCCCCCCCCCCCTCTATTTCTGTCGCTAATGGAGTTAAAAATTTTGAAAATTACATTAGCTATGCATTATTCAATGCTTATAGAGGGAAAACTATTCCGATTGAAATCTATCATTTACTTTTTGTGTTAAAATTAAAAAACCAATTTTTTATTGCACTTCGATAGTGCGCTTCTTTGTACTAAGTAACTCTCCTTTTGGTTTGATAATTAACAAAATTTAAAATGCTCTTTTAGTTCACTTTCCGGGCGGGCTGTAGATTGGACACCGCGTGAATCAACTGTAAGCGCCCCGTTTGAGAATTAGGAAGGCGTGACAAACAGACAAACAAAGAGGTTGCTAAATAGTTAGTTAATAATTCTATAAAGGTCATTTATAAATTTTACAACTAGAAGTATTTTTAACAATTTTCAAAGCTGGAGTTGTCCTGACAAGGAGGTACTCAGAGAGCCAGTGTTTAGGAGGCATTGGTGGGGAGGCACCTGCGCAGAGTCTTGCATGGCCCTCACCTGCCAACGCTTCCCCTCCCCAATACTTTAATCGCTTCTCCAGGAAGAAGTTGGAGTCGCTTCTCCCACCCTTATCATTCACAACAACTGGAAAGACTCAAATAGACAACGTTTTCGTTAGTTCCTGAGTTTTAGGCCAAGCCAGGGTACTAGAAACTTTTTTCAGTTACCATAAAGCTCTCTATTTGAGATACTACACTAACGACCATTCGTGACTACGGACCCTTCCATCCTGAGTGCCCGGCACTTAGTAGTTGACCGATTAATTTACTTATTTTACTCACATTTTACTTATCTTTTTATATACTTGAATAATAAATTTATACTTAATAAACTGTGTTAATATACTAAATTTGTTGTTCTTATTCCAAAAACATTACTATTAAAGTAACAATATCAATAAAAAAAAAAATTTAGAGTACTTTTTCATATCCTTTTCATTTTCAATTTTTCCTGATAGCAAGGAATGAGTACCGGCACCTATTTTTTTACAAAAAAAGCACTGAATATATCCATAAAAAGATACTCTATCACAGTTTCCTGATGCAGTGTTTTTTGATGCCAGTCAGCAGTGTGATACGATTGGACAATTCATTAATAATCAAACACAATCATGTTTCTCTCACTTGTTGCTCCTAATCATGTCTGACAGTTACAGTTATTCAATCTGTTTGTGATCTTAACTGTTAGAGGGAAGTTCCCCATGGCAAGTAATAATATCTAATTGCCTAGCCATTGATGCACAATGAAGGGCCAGTAATTTTGAGCTTTACAGTTTAAGTTTAAACTGCTTGCTTTCCAAGTTTATATGATCTTTAATTTGAAGAACAGTTGCGATTAGTTTATCAGGAGCATCCAATAAGAAAGGTATTCATTTGATTCAGTGTACAAGGGTTGTTCAATAAAGAATGATCATAATTTTTCATGAGTGCTTGCTATTTCTAGCTGAGCTGCAGAATTTAGAACCAAACAAAGCTACATCACATAGCACGTGTGCAGTTGAATAGTCTGCATGGTATAACCTTAGTAATCGGTCAAGTTTGTGCCTGTTCAGTTTTGAGGAGCTGCACAACGAACGTAACATGTGTTACGTTCGTATTCCAAAAACATTACTATTAAAGTAACAATATCAATAAAAAAAAAAATTTAGAGTACTTTTTCATATCCTTTTCATTTTCAATTTTTCCTGATAGCAAGGAATGAGTACCGGCACCTATTTTTTTACAAAAAAAGCACTGAATATATCCATAAAAAGATACTCTATCACAGTTTCCTGATGCAGTGTTTTTTGATGCCAGTCAGCAGTGTGATACGATTGGACAATTCATTAATAATCAAACACAATCATGTTTCTCTCACTTGTTGCTCCTAATCATGTCTGACAGTTACAGTTATTCAATCTGTTTGTGATCTTAACTGTTAGAGGGAAGTTCCCCATGGCAAGTAATAATATCTAATTGCCTAGCCATTGATGCACAATGAAGGGCCAGTAATTTTGAGCTTTACAGTTTAAGTTTAAACTGCTTGCTTTCCAAGTTTATATGATCTTTAATTTGAAGAACAGTTGCGATTAGTTTATCAGGAGCATCCAATAAGAAAGGTATTCATTTGATTCAGTGTACAAGGGTTGTTCAATAAAGAATGATCATAATTTTTCATGAGTGCTTGCTATTTCTAGCTGAGCTGCAGAATTTAGAACCAAACAAAGCTACATCACATAGCACGTGTGCAGTTGAATAGTCTGCATGGTATAACCTTAGTAATCGGTCAAGTTTGTGCCTGTTCAGTTTTGAGGAGCTGCACAACGAACGTAACATGTGAGGAACAGTATTGCTGCTCTCAGATTTGGTATCCATTTCAAGAAAACATCAGCTGAAGCATATGAAATGCTAAAAGAGGCTTATGATGAATCTATACTTCCATATAGCACAACTCACAGGTGGTTTAGAATGTTTATAGGTGGATGGATGAGATCACAGAAAAAAAATCACGTACCTGGAGCTCCAACCACTGCTATCACCACAGAAACCATAAACACTGCTTCCATAATCACAAGAGAAGATCATCATATAACAGTAAGGCAACTGGCAGAATGTTGAGAATATCAGTAGGACACATGCATGGTATTCTCCATGGCTATTTACATATGACACATGTTTTTTGCATGACTACTTACACCTGAGCAACAGCAAGTTCGTGTGGAGGTTTGTCAGAAGCTCCATTGATAGTTACTGAAGGTGGTGAGGTTCTGCACAAGGTGATAATGGCAGATGAGACATGGCTTCGTTGTTTTGACCCAGAGAGTAAACAACAAAGCTGTGTTTGGAAGTCTATGTTATCGTCAACACCAAAAAAAGCAAAAGTTGTGGCTTCTGCAGGAAAGGCTATGGTCACCTCTTTATTTTTGACATTCAAGGAATGGTTTACCAGCATCTTATGCCACATCATATAACTGTTACGAGACCTCACTACAGAACTGCATTGCACACTTTGCAGGATCACAAACGACCACAACTGGACGCAGGTGGGTGGATGCTGCATCATGACGGTGTGAGACCTCACATTGCTCATGCTGTCATCAAGTACCTAACCAACATTAATGTCAAATGTGTTCTTCATCTGCCCTACAGCTAGAGTGACCAACCGTCCTGAATTTTGCGGGACATCCTGATTTTCAGCTCTCTGTAGAGGCATCCTGAAAGAACCTAGGCAGGACACCATTTGCCTCGATTTATCATATAACGTAAAATAAATAATATAAAATATAATAATAGATTGTACTAGAATTCATTAACTAGCATAACGTGAATGTGTATAGAAAGTTTAAATAAAATAAATCTCCATTTACATCTTTGATGTTTATTTGTCTTAGATTCCCGGACACAAACAAAATCCAAGCTTCTAATTGGTATGCGTGTGTGTGTGCTGCCACATCGCAATATATGTGAAACGTGTTCATTGGCATGTATAGATAATGTGGAGGTCCGGGGGTAGCATGTGAGGGAAGGGGTTGAATTGAAACAAAAGCAGTCAGCCATCAGTTTAGTTGCATGCGTAGCAGTGCAAGGTAGAAAGGAGTTATTTATTTGTTTTATCATTATTGTAAAAATATACTATTTTTATTTAATTATTTATTTATTTGTTCGAGTTGAAAGTTCGAGTTTGACAACAATGAAGATAAAAAGAGAAAGAAAATGAAAAGAATGTGTGTGTTTATAGAGAAGAATGGCAGCAAAAATATGATTTTATAAAGAAAGATGATTCCTTGTGTTACAAAAGTTATTGCAATTTGTGTAGAAAATCGTTTAGTATCTTTCATGGCAGATTTAATGATGTTAAAAAGCATTGTGTCAGATAAATTGATGCTGACCTAATAATGAATAAACATTTTACTTATCTACCTACATGTATCTAATTTATTCAAGCTAACAGTTTTAAAAATTGTCAAGATATACCTGTATATGTATAATACCCAAGAAGGATCATGTACATACGTTAATATTACAAGGTATTTTGTAATGTGATGTACCAATGAAAATGAAAAAATCCCGATTTTTTTTGGTTGTGTCCCGATTATTTAAGGTCGATATCCCGAAATTGGCTAATCAAGAGTTGGTCACCCTACCTACAGCCTTGACCTTGCATCCTGCGATTTTTTTTATTTCAAAGTTAAAGATGGAGTGTGAAGGAAACGTTTCCAGTCATCAGAAGAAATGTTAAAGACATTCGGCAGTGATTCTCAAACACATGTTATAAAATGGCTTCTACCATGTTTTTGAAGAATGGAAGAAACATTGGAGTAAGTGCATTTCATCAAATTGGGACTAATTTGAAAAGGACAATCAAAATATGGGTTATTAATAAAGGTATGTTGTGAAAAAAAATTATGATCAGTTTTTATTAAACAGCCCTCGTAATTTCTAGATTACATTTATATATTTATGTATTTTGTTTTACTTTTATTTATTTATTTATTTTTTTTTAATTTTTAAAAAGTGATGAATTTGAGGTTTACTATAAAAATTATAGTAATTGTTATGCAATTACGGTTTATACAGTTTATTGAGAATATGTGGCGATATTCAACTTTACGAATACTTAAAGTACTGATAGTAATGTAGCTGGTATTTAGGCTACTTCTTACCTCCCCTTCCCCACACATTTTTTATTAACCCATTCAAACGTTTTGTCATGTAAGATGGGGATGGGGACAAGTTACTCTGGTGTAAGTTGTACACTAAGGCATAACACAGACATTCAAAAAAAAAATGAAGTCAGACAAAGTTATGTTGTTTCAACTGGAATTAAAACAAGAGACCCAAAAATTCCATTATAATGCAATGCCTATGCCTATTAGTGTTCATTTAGAGAATGTAGGGTTAGAGATGTTAGAGATGCCTATGCCTATTAGTGTTCATTTAGAGAATGTAGGGTTAGAGATGGAACTTTAAGTGGCAGTAGCTGTTTTTTTGTTTAGCTTATTACAAGAACAAGATTGTTCATAAAAAACAGCTTTATGAACAATCATAATTTATTCAGGCTTATTCTTATTAGAGGTCCAAACAAAACTAAATACAGGTAGTTCCCGACTTTGAGTTAATTCGTGCGTGCTCATAAAGTGGGAATTTTGTCCCATAGATGTAATGTTAAAATCAGGGGTTACTTTCTCAACAATGAAATTAGTTAGATAATTAGTTTATGCTTAAACAATGATTGATTTATCCAAAGAAATAAAAACATATCTTGTAAAATCAAGCAAATTATAATAATAAAGAAATTATTTCTGACTTACAAATGTTAAAGAATCTTTATTCTTCATTATCATCGACTAAATGCACACTTGTTATCACTCATTGTTGGTCTGTTGTCTCGGACTTATTGTTGGTTTGTTGGAGGTACAAGGAGTCATGTTCTTCAGAAATACATCGAGACGTTTGTTTCCAAGATACTCTTCTCTTTTCTTTATAAATTTCATGATCGCATGCATAAGTATTTTTTAAATTGGTAGCAACTTTCCTAGTACGCTCCAAATTTGAATCTTTTGAATCGAAAATCTCAGTTGCTTTGCTTTTTCTGTGTGTTGAAAAGCTTCGTCTAGCCCCCTTGAGAGTGAAGGAACAAACAGGAGTTTCAGCTGTTAAATCTTCTTCTTCCTCAACTTCTTCACATTTTGCTATTTCAAAGGGGTCTTCATTTGTGGGGTCTCCATTGTGTGCTTGAAACAGATTAGTGACATCAGTTGAAGAAACATCAAGTTGCAATTGGTTAGCAATCTGCTTCTGTTTCATTTTGTACGATTTCTGCTGGTTCTTGAAATCCTTCAAAATTATCAATAAACGGAGGACACAGTTTATTCCAAACACCCTTCAAGTTCTTCTCTGTAATTTTGTTCCAGATTCGTTGTATTATTTTAATTGCATCTAAAATACAGAATTATTTCCAAAATTCTTTAACAGTTGGACCTCCCTCCTTGTCAGTTGCATTAATTAGCATGTTAAATGTCTTTCGAAGATAATGTGCTTTAAACTTTCAAATAATGCTCTGGTCCATTGGCTGCAAAAGTAGTGTATTTGGTGGCAAAAAATTTTTTTTGATATTAGGGTCGTGATGTTGCAGAAATGGTGGGTGGCCAGGTGCATTATCTAAAATCAGAATCACCGAAAAAGGAATATTTTTATCTTCACAGTATTGTTTTACTTCAGGCACAAAGTGATACGAAAACCAACCTTGGAATAAAGGAATGAAGAGAAAATTCTGAAATTTTATTTATGTTATTTGTATGATTGAAGATTTCAGTGAAGGAGAAACACATTCAACCATATTAACTAGGGCTTGCATAAAACCGAGAAATTTCAAAACCGAGTTTAACCGAAGTTTATTCTTAAAACCGGTTTTAAAACCGATTTTCTCAGACTTAGGGAAAATAATTAAAAACTTATAACACAAGTATTTATTTTATCTTGGGTAGATTGTACAAATCGTAATCAAATCTTTTAAACAAAATCTATCACCTCTTATAGTAAAAAAAAAAAATTAAAAAATTAAAATGCTCCAAAAAGGTAACCAGCTTAAGATTATACAAAAAAATAAAGCCCTATAATAATAATAATAAATAAATAAAAATAAACAGCTTGGGGAAATTACTTTACTATTTATTGCTCAGCTTTTTTCTGAAAATGGTCCTTTAAAAAACGCAGTATATTAAGCATTTTTCCTGATAGACTTGACCTTATTTTTGTGTTAAAGAGACCAGTGATCGAAAACACTGTCTCAGATTGGACACTTGTTGGTTTAATGGTCAGCAGTGCTCTATAAACTTTCTCTAGCTTTTCACTTCTACTGCTAGTCACCTCCAAAATTTTAAATTCTTTGCTGATTTCCAATTCGCTCGGATATTTTGAAGGCTCTTCAGTTAATCTCTTTATTACACTATCATACTGTACTCTCGCATGAGTTGAGTGTATCTCCGACATTGGAACTAGATGAGTCTTTGTTTTCTTCTAAAAGAACAGTTCGTTTATTTTCAGTTTCTTCATTCAACGCTAAGACTCCTTCGGAATGTTTTGCAAATAATCTCTGATAAATCTCTTCAGCATGCTTTTTCAAAACTTGCTTACTTGGAAAATCAAAAGTTCTTGAACCTGATCTTCTTTCCTAAACTTTTTGGGGTTGTGTAGATCACTCAGCAAAGCCACAGTTTGGCAATTTCGTCTTGCATTGTAACGCTGCAAAAGGCTTTGGTGAAACTTTAAACCAAATGGGGTTTCTGCTGTATCAAGCTTAGCAAGCAGAAATTCTATTGAAGACTCTGCTTTAAGTAAGTCTGTATCTTCTGAGGTTATAGCCTTCAGAATCATTTCAACTGGTGGCAAAGTTTCACATAGCAATTCAAGTGGTTTCCAGTCATCGTCAGACACAGCTTCAGTTGACAGTACTGCACATAGAGCATTTGGAATGCAATTTTTCAATTTCAAAAATCTCTCAATCATATAGAATGTGCTATCCCATCTAGTCTTGCAATCTAATATAAGTTTATATTCTTTCCCATTAAATTTTGCTTTAACAAAATTTTGTAATATGTCATTTTTGGTAGGCGATTTTCGAAAAAGCTTGCAAAAACTATTAACACAAACTATTAACAATATGTTAATAGTTTGTGCAATATTGGCCATTGGATTGAAGAAATAAATGAGCTCATCGGTAAAGTCGGTTTGATAAAGCATGCCTTGCTGTCTTTCTTCAACTGCTTCATCATCACTACTTTCTTCATTATTTTCATTTTCTTCATTGTCTTTGGGAGACTCAGAGACTGTCGCACCATAACTGATTGCTTTTTTCATAAAGTACATCTATAACTGACAGATGTATACAATGGGCTATACATTGTTGATGATTAGGCGTAATTTTCTTGCCAAACTTAATCATCATTGCTGCTCCATCGGTGATGCAGGCAACAATATCCTCATCCAAGTTTTAACCAAATTCCTTCAAGTGTCCATTCACAATTTGCTCAGTTCTTCTGCTATCAAGTGAACTATTAATCTCAATAAGACCTAACGACCAACGATTGTCTTTTGAATGCACATTTATATTCATATACCTTTTATTTTGAATAGACGTATATTCGTCTAGAGTCAATGAATACCGTGCACCCGAAACCAATGAATTTTGAAATGTTGAATGAGTTCTTCTTTCTTAGTTTTATGATAATTCAGAACCATAATTCCATTCACTGAGGCTGGTGGTAATTTATCGTATTTCTCTGAAGGTGAAGGCTTGATTGTATAAACTCACTCTTGGCAATTGAATTAAAAGAAAATCCATCTAAAGCAGCTAATTTTGAAATCTCTTCTTCCATAGATTTTTTAACAATAAAGTTTTCTAATGTTCTTACCATTTTTACGGAAGGTTCACTGTTATCTTGTTTAATGTCAATCTGATGCATTTTCTTTAAATGCAACATCAAAGATGATGTAGATCCTCCAGACGACTTCATTATCTTCTGACATTTTGAACATTGTGCTTCATCTTTGCTTTTTCGAGCAAAATAATTCCATACATTTGATTTCATCTTAGACATATTAAGAGTAATAAATATTAATTAGTAGGAATTTATATCACTGACAATTTTAAATAAAAATATTGAAGATGACAAAGGCACAATACTATGTGTCACTCCCGCAAGCACTGAATGAAGAGTCTAAACGAGGCAAGTTTCAAAAGATACAGGTGGGAAGATAAAAGGTACCCCTCCTAGATTTGGGCCACTTGCCCATGAGATTCGTATCTTAAAATAAAATAAAATAAAAAACATGTTTAAAACATAAAGCAGTTGAAAGATCCAGATAAACGAACAAACAAAAGAAAATGTGCGTAACAAAAAACTATATTCGAGGGCTAACTAAAAAAAATATTCGAATCCGGTTTTAGAAGCTCGGCTTCGGTTTTAACAACTCAATATGAAAACCGGATTTAACTGGTTTATAAAACCGGTTAGCAAGCCCTAATATTAACGTAAAAACCCACACAATTTCAGCTATCGGTATTTTCGCAAATGCAATAACATTGAGTTTACTACCATTTACAACTGATTGCACTAACAGAAAAGCCAAATAAACCGGAAAGTGCAAATTGTTTTTATTGTTTTATAGTAGTGACCTCCAGAAATGTGTTTTAGAAAAATATCACAAAGGCATTCAAAATTGATTCATATACCGGAACATATGATAACAATGAAAGTGTAGTGCATTTTAATGATTTGAATTAGTAACTAATACAATTTTCATTACAAGAAATCACCTTTTAGAGAGATAAATAGCTTAGTTATATAGTGAAAATTTCAACTTCCGAGGTCTTAGAACGAATAACAGAAAAAAACAATGTACTATTGGGTTCATATTATGATATTTTCATGATACGAAGGTGCTCCTGGAACGGATTAATATGGTAAGTGGAGGTACACTGTATTGTATAGCTATGAGTGTAGTTTGAAATGTGGTATTTATGAATGTTTAACATTCATTTTTTGCAATTAATGTTCATATTTTCAATTTTGTTGATACTTGAGAGAAAAAAACATGTAAAGCAAGAACTGCCTGTAATTAATAAAAATTAAAATGGAATACAGTCTCTGATATATAACTTTTAAATAATTCTAGGATAAATGCACAACTCTGATAATGTACTAGAAGAGCCGGCGCCTCCGTAGCCAGGTGGGAAGGAGCAGCAGTGCGTAGCACATGCTTCTTGATTAGACCGGGGTTGGAGCCCATCACCATCAAATATGGAGGATGCGGAAAGGTCAGGGAATGACCACCACATATCCCGGAGCAATATGGCCTTAGTTGCTAATGCTCCTAAAATCCAAATAACAAACAAACAAACAGTACTAGAAGACAAAATGCACAAGGCATAATTTCTTATGGCTTTAGGTAATTAACTATATAATATCAGTGTAGATACACCACAGTTTACCCATAAATTTGAACTACGTATGTAGTGTAAAGACATCATTCTAATTTTATCTCATATTGCGGGTGCCTTCACAACAAGATAGCTGGTATTGCACTACTTCAAATAAATAATTCTAGTAGAGAATACTGTTATTTATTTTCAGTGGAGATACCACCACTGAAAATGTTGGTATCCACTGATGATGAAGCCCATCGTCTGGGTGGTGGTATCCACTGAAAATAAATAACAGTAGTCTTCTCTACTAGAGAAGCGTTATTTATTTGAAGTAGTATAATACATCATAGTTAATTACCTAAACCCATAAGAAATTATGCCTTGTGCATTTCCATCATCTAATACATTATCAACACCATTTGGCATCTCTCATATTGTGGAAATAACTTCGCAACTGTGATGGCAAAGAAAACAAGCACAGACTTCTGTGCTTATATTAACAGTAGAAGGAAGGGATTGAATCACATTGGGCCACTTAAGGTCAATGGGTTAACTGATGTCCTGCTCAGGTTGCTGACAAATTGAATAGGTATTTTGCATCTACATTCACACATGAGAAATTCTTTAGGGAAAGGGATGCCAGAAGTTTATCATGTTCCACTGGGGAGCTAAATAACTTTGTGATAACTGAGAGGAAAATGGAAGAGGAATTGTTGAAGCTGAACATAAAAAAGTCACCTGGAGTGGATGGGAAGCAAGCCTTTAGCCATAATCATGAGAGCATCCTCGGATTCAGGGGGGAATCCTATGGACTGGAGATATGAGAATGTATCCCCACTTCATAAAAGGGGATCAAAAGGTGACATGAATAATTACAAACCTGTTGCTTAACATCTGTTATAGGGAAAATAATGGAGTCACTGGTTAAAGAAGTAATGCAGGACCATCTGAACAGGAATGAAATTATACTGCAGTCATAGCATGGATTTGTTAAGGGGCAGATTTGTCTAACCAGTCTAATGGTTACTGTGATGCAGTGACCAAGGAACTTTATGAAAAAAAAATAATTTTGATCTATGCTTGGATTTCAGGATGGCTTTTGATGCTGTTGCATATAAAATACTGCTGTATAAACTGTAGCATGTGGCATTAAGGGCAAATTACTGCTATGCATAAAGGGACAGTTAAATGTAAGAAGGCAGAGAGTGATTATCAGTGGAGTCCCACAGGGTTCAGTGCTGGGCCCATTGTTGTTTTCAGTATTTATTAATGATACTGATGAGGATGTATCAAGCTTAATGTCAAAGTTTGCAGATGATACAAACGTTGGCAGGTTGGTTAACAACAGTAATCATGGTGAGTTACTGCAACAAGATCTAGGAAAATTGGGTCAATAAGCTGAGAAATGGCAGTTGAAGTTTAACATTGACAAATGCAAGGTACTGCATATGGGTAATCAATAATCCCAGACCAATAACCAATAATCCTAGAGTAACTTATGTGGTACTACACTCACGGTAGTAGAGAATGAAAACGACTTAGGGGTAATTGTGCAATCAGATATGAAATTCTCTGAACAGTGCAGACATGCTGCCAGAACAACTCATGGGGTTTTGTCAGCGATATACAGAAACTCTACCAGTAGGGATAAGGAGGTGATTATCCCTTTGTACAAGGCCATTCTTAGGCCACAGAATTGTGTACAGGTCTGAAGGCCTCACTTTAGGAAGGATGCAGAGCTGCTGGAATGGGTGTAGAGAAGTGTATCCAGATTGGTGAAGGGAACAAAAGAGTGCTCTTACCTAGAAAGGATTCATCTCTGCAAATCGCAGCGTCTGGAGACTAGGCACCTGCAAGATGACCTGATTAAGGTGTTTAAAGCCTTGATTGGATTGAGTAGGCTGAATGTGAATGACATTCTTCCTTTTGCTGAGGGTGCATTAATTCTAAGTTGAGGAAGGATGGTTGCAGGATAGATGTGCAGAAGTTCGCATTCAGCCACTGGGTGGTTGATTGTTGGACCAGGCTTCCATCAGTTGTTTTGGAAGTGGGTGGTTTGAATAAATTCATGGAAGAACTAGACAAATTCTTGGAGGGTATGAATGGGTGAAGTGTGTAGTGGGTTTTTTTTTTTTTTTTTTTTTTTTGCTAATGCTATATTAAGCTTGGTTTCTTGCATCATCATCTGGGGAAATGCCCCCAAAACCTCTCAGTCTTCTAGATTCCAATCAAAAAAGGGCAGTTAGGTTAATTAATGACTCATTTTTAACAGAGCTCTCCACTCCCTGTCTCATAGACATTCTGTTTGTGCTGCATGCCTTTTATATAGATAATTCCATGGCCACTGTTCTTCTGAATTGGCCTCTATAATTCTTGCTCTCTCTCTTTCAAAGCAGTCCACACATGCTGTAACCAAGCAACACCTTTTACTCTCCAACTTCAAACTCACAGAACCAACTTTTCTTCTTCCTTTTTCTGGAACAATCTTTCTTCATGCGTATTTCCTGAAAATTGCAATCTACATTAGTTCAAGTCTAATGTCAGCCTTCAACCCATGCATAGTTCTAAGTACTATTAGGTTCTAATACCTCTTTTGGGGTTTCGGGTTTTCATTAAAAAAAAAAAAAAAGTAGAAGGCAAAATTGATTTCTCCAGGATTTTCAGTAAACAGCCAACAGAAATCAGTCTAAAATCCTATGCTGCCATACTCTGTTCTTTTAGGAATTGCAGTGACTTTATAAATTAACTCATCCTTGGAAAATTTTTTTCATTCAAGGGTGCCAATAATTTCTCAAGATATATAACGAGTGGCATTCAAACAAAAATTTTGGATTTTACAATGTGGAAAAGCAGATTGAGCTAGAAAATTGTTAATAATCTTATAAGGTTTCTTGATTACATTCACTGTTAGGCGCACCAGATAATTCATAGACAGGAACAAACCAATACAACTCTGAACCCAAATGATCGATGTTAAATCTAAGGACATGTGTGTTTCTGACTAAACAGATCCACAGGGTTCTGTATTCTTCTACTGTATTGTAGCATCATTGCATAGCCAGTTGTGTGTACTGCAGGTGTGTGTGTGTTTAGCATTATGTTAAACACAATTATATAACTAGTGACTTTAGCGAACAGTCAGAAGAAATTTACCTGGAAATTCACTGGCTAGTTCCCACCTCTGCTGTGAATGGGTAGGCCATCTGCATCCTATAAATACTCTGTAATGGGCTGCCTTCCTAGAAGGCAGCCCATTACAGAGTATTTATATCCTTTCATATCCCCCCCAGTACTTGCCCTCTTGGACCTGCCCATAGTCCCAGAGGGCAAGTACTGGGGGGGGGATATGAAAAGGAATATAGATTGATAGGAGGAGAGAGAGAGAGGAATTATAGTTGGAATTAGATTAGGGTTGAGATAGAGAAGGCAACCTGCAGGAGGGACACTGGATTGGGGATTTGCCAGCAGCTCCCCATTGTGTTTTGCCTTACAGCCTTTGCATGCTGTGACAGATTCTGCTTAGTAGGACAATGGAGGGAGAGAGGGAATTGCAGCATTATAATATTGCATGCAATTCTGTGATGCCAACCATGTGACAGTCTAGGCTTGTTACATAACAGCAATGCTAAATAACACTTATTCACATCATGCACATTTCATGATGTGAAACAATCAAGCATCTGTATCTTCACTGAATAATAAATCAACTGTTTACTGAGAAATTCATCAGATACTTAATCATACACTATCTTTAAACTTTCCATCTGATTAAGAGTTGCTAGTGTGGATTAAATCCCAGTAATATCTGGGGTTGTCTTATTCATCTTTGGACAGATTCAATAGAAATGTTCAAAGAAACTGGACCAGTTGCTCTTGGCATTTCTAACACTTCAACTCATGTTTGGCATAAATTTCTAAATAAATGCCTTCTGATTTTAGGCTTGTTCTCATGTGCATAAAATGCCCATTATCATCACCACCTGTTTGTCTGCATGGAAATTGACATTTCAGTTGTCACACTTATCCATTTGGATATGTGTGACAGCTCAAATCACAATATATGGATTTTCATTAAATTTTATATTTAGTTCTTTAATGTATTTATTGGGCCATCCCAAATTTCATTAAAATTAGACAGACAGACAAATCCCCAGTTATTATTTCATTTTTTTCACACATCACATGGCTTATCCATATATTGTATAGAGCTGAAGCATTGGATATTGTCATATGCATATTGGCAGAATGAATGGGCAATATGGCATATGTGCAGAAAGGGAAAAGGTCTTGATTCAAGCACTGCACATACTAAAGAAGTAGTTTCTTTCTTTTTTTTTTTTTAAGAGCTTGTTTTTACATTATGTTAATTACAGCAGAAATGTAAATTATATGTTGTATTTCTTATTTCAATTTTTATTTAAATCCAGAAGGAAGTTAGTAAAGTATTATTAAAAATTGAATGAGAATTATGTTGTGGTATGAACAGTGAAGTGAAAAGAATGATTTTATATTATTTATTAATTAATTCATAATTTATTTATTAATTAATTAATTCTCACTTCTTTTAGCATTAGCATTAGTAGAGGCATTTGATGCAAGAAAGCAAGCTTATGCAGCATCAGCCAAAATAAAAAAAAAAACCACTTCCACTTCACCCAACAGACATCTAAAGCAATACACAATACATATAAGGTTATTAGCATTAGCATTAGAAGAGGCATTTGATGCAAGAAAGCAAGCTTATGCAGCATCAGCCAAAAAAAAAAAAAAAAAAAAAAAAACCACTTCCACTTCACCCCTCTGTTCGTTCGAAATACCTAACCAGCTGAGCCTTAAACTTATTTAGGCTATCAACTTCCACAACAAGGGATGGAAGTCTGTTCCACCAACCAACCACCCGCTGGCTAAAGGCAAATTTCCGCACGTCTATCCAACATCTGTCTTTCCTCAATTTGAATTTATGCCCTCTCAGGTGATTATTCTGAGCAAGAGAAAGAATCCCATCAGCATTGAGCATGCTCAAACCACTCAAAACTTTATACACCTCTGTCAGATCACCTTGCTGGTGCCTAGTCTCCAGACACTGTAATTTGCAAAACTTAAGCCTTTCTTCATAAGAGCACCCCTTTGTTCCATTCACTAATCTTGTTGCCCTTCTCTGTACTTGTTCCAGCAGCTCTACACCCTTTTTGAAATGAGGCCTCCAGACCTGTATACAGTACTCTAGGTGTGGCCTGACTATTGCCTTATACAAGGGAATAATCACCTCCTTATCCCTGCTAGAAAAATTCCTATATATCATTGACAATACACCATGAGCTACTCTTGCAGCCCATCTCAGAGAACTTCATATCTGCCTGCACAACCACCCCCAGGTCCCTTTCATTCTCTACCACTGTCAGTGTAGTACCACAGAGTTGATACGTTGCTCTGGGGTTGCTGTTTTTCCCATATGTAGTACTTTACATTTGTCAATGTTAAACTTCATTTGCCACCTCTCAGCCCATCTGCTCAACCTTTCTAGATCCTGTTGCAGCAGCATAGTGTCAGTAGTGTCCTTGACAACCCTGCCAACCTTCGTATCGTCTGCAAACTTGGACATTAAGATTGATATACCATCATCAATATCATTTATAAATACAGAAAACAATAATGGACCCAAAACTGTTGTTGTTGTTGTTTGGTTTTTAGGAGCATTAGCAACTAAGGCCATATTGCTCCGGGATATGCGGTGGTCATTCCCTGACCTTTCCGCATCCTCCGTATTTGGTGGTGACGGGCTCGAACCCCGGTCTAATCAAGAAGCATGTGCTACGCACTGCTGCTCCTTCCCACCTGGCTACGGAGACGCCTGACCCAAAACTGAACCCTGAGGGACTCCACTGATAACATTAGTTCACGATGAGCAGTGTCCATTGATTACCACTCTCTGTCTTCTCCCACTCAACCACCGCTTTATCCATAGCAGCAATTTGCCTCCAATGCCACACTGCTCCAATTTGCGCAGCAGTCTTCCATGTGCAACAGTATCAAAAGCCTTTCTAAGATCCAAGTATATATAATATCAAAGTTATTCCCTGCATCCAGTTCTTTTGTGACCGCATCATAGTATCCAATCAAATTGGTCAGGCAACACTTCTCCTTAACAAAACCATGCTGTGTCCGAGATATAACTGAAGTCTTGTCTAGATGATCCTGCAGTGCTTCTTTAACCAGTGCCTCCATTAATTTTCCTGGAACAGAAGTTAAACTCACAGGTCTATAATTACTTGTGTCAGCCTTTGATCCTCCTTTGTGAATTGGGTCACATTTGCACTTCTCCAGTCTGTGGGTACCTCCCCTGAGTCCAAGGAAGCTCTCATAATTACGGCTAAGGGTTTGCTTACTTCCTTTGCTGCCTCCTTTAATATAACTGGATAGATCCCATCCACCCCAGGTGCCTTTCTTGTCTTTATCTTCAACAATTTCTCCTCCACTTTACTCTCAGTTATTACAAGACTCTCTAGCTTACTGCCAGAGTTGAATACACCTCTGGCATTCCCTTCACTGAATAACTCCTCATGTGTGAATCTCGATGCAAAATATTCATTTAGTTTGTTAGCTACCTGAGCAGGATCATCAACAGTTGACCCATCAATATCAAGTGGACCAATCTGATTCATCCCCTTCCTTCTAGAGTTTACATAAGTAAAGAACTCTTTGCTGTTTTTTCTTTGCATCCCTTGCCAAGGATTTCTCGTTTTCTGCCTTCGCCTGCCTAACCTCCTTTGTAACTTGGTTGCATATCAACTTGTATCTATCATAGGCTTCTGTGTCATGTGTTAATTTGTAAGTATCCCATGCATTTTTCTTCTCTGCCATATGCCTCATTAGTTCATCTGACATCCATTTTGACCTAAACCTTGGACAATATTTCTTAGTTGGTATGTAAAGCCTAGTAGCTTCCAAGATAAGTTCTTTGAATGCTTCCCATTTTGAATTTGCTGTTGGTAACATCATCAGTTGGTCCCACTGTATAGAATTTAAATACTGTCTCAGTCCATCGTAGTCGCCTTTACGGAAGCAATAACCCTTCCCTTTACCCCTAATGGTAGTTACCTCTTTGAGTAAATCCCACTTGAGCACACTGTCATCACTGCCACCTAGTGGTTCATTTATCTGCAGATTCTTAATGCATTAAGGATCACTACTGATAATCTAATCAAGAATATTACTCCCTCTAGTTGACTCCCGAACATGCTGATGTAGAAAACAATCATCCAATAAATCCACAAAAGCCTTGCTAGTGTGTGAGTGACCAGCCCCCAAATTCCAGTCAATATCTAGGAAATTAAAATCCCCCATTATAAGACACTCTGATTTACTGGTCCACTCTATTTCCCTGTACTTATTTCTTATTATACTCATCAGATTCAATTTCTCATCAATTTCTTATTATACTCATCAGAGTATAATAAGAAAAATTAAGCATTGGGAGATCAAAACTGAGAGTAGGAGTGTGCCTGTAGCACACTCCTACTCTCAGTTTTGATCTCCCAATGCTTATGTCACACCAAACTGACTCGACACTTCACTGTCCAGCGATGTCGATTGGCTTCACTTCCTTGTATTTTATGTGTTTCTTAACTAATAGCACAACCCCTCCTCCCTTCCTAACCTGTCTATCCTTTCTGTAGACGTTGTACTCCCCAAATTCCAGTTCTGCATTCCTTATATCTGTGTGACACCATGTCTCTGATATCCCAACAATATATGTTTTTGATGTTTTGAGCAATACCTCAAATTCATCAAATTTATTTACTAAACTCCTAGCATTCGTGTACACGCAAGTATACATGCACCTGTTTCTATTCTTAGCTACCCTAACACAACCCATGTGTTTACTTGTACCGCAATGACTCCAAGCAGTCTCTGAAATATCCTGCATCTTGTTTTTCATTCTTCTGTTCATTCCAATAGAAGCAGTGCAAGAATCTCTTTCACCTCTGTCAGTGGCTACCGTTAATCTATTAGTCTTTGTCTCCCCCTCCCAAGCTAGCAGTTTTCCGATCCACCTAACACTGCCTCGATAGCATCAGCAAATATTCTTGCACCCTTTCTGTTTAAGTGTATCCCATCCCTGTAGAAGCAGTCTCTCCTGTTAACAAGTACAGTCCAGGCTGAAAAAAATTCTACCCCTTGAGCCTTGTACAGTCTTTCCCGGGCCGAATTGATCGACAAGGCTCTCATCATATACTCCCTCCTATCGTGACTGGGCAGAATTTCGGACACTTTCAATTTCAACCCTACATCATGACTTTTTTTCAACAGTGACCTGTACTTGTTTAGTAATTCTGCCAGTCTCCTACTCTTGATGTCATTAGTGCCAACGTGTACAACTATATCACCTTTTGTGCCCTTAAAATTGTGCCCTATTAATCACAGCAAGTAAAAATTTAGTTTATGAGGGAAAAAAAATGATTCTGCCTGAAATGTAATTCATTGCTTGCATTATCTAATTTGTTTCAGTCGAATAAATACCACCTTTCTCTTGGATCTTGTTGCATGTGATGGTAGACAGCTTTCTTTGTCTAGCCTCTCAGCTAATGGTAAGAGGCCAGAAACTTCTGTTCAGTCTGTTTTGATCTTTCAAATGAGCCATAAGCAAGGGCGTTCCTATGTTGTGCCCCGGTGTCAATCACAATTTGGCACCCGGGTGCCAATTGAAATTTTCTGTCCCTCCACCCAGTGCAGTGCATCCCTTGCACCCTCAAGACGGACTGCCCCTGGCCATAAGCATAGAACTTCCAAAATAGTTCTGAATGCTATTGCTGTACCTTCCATCCACTGTATCTAGCCTCCAGAATGAATTAATTTATGATTATTGTTTTACCTGCAGCTCCCCCCCCTGTATTCATCCTCTTGGTTTCTACAATACCTGCCACTCTGATATTATGTCAAGCTATTACTTTTGCCATCTCTAGTTCTTTGTCATATAATCTTCTGCAATTAATGGTACTTCTCTTGATAGTTGTTCCACTAACATTTTTAGCACTGTGGCCTGGTTTCCTTAGTTTTCTTTGTTTCCTTAGTTTAATTAATTTAGTAAGGACTTTGTTGACCTAGGCACCATACCAGCCAATATAAGTCTCAATTGCTTTGATCCTACCATGGTGGTGAGGTTTAAACTTGTCAATATACATTTTGATCAGCTTAGTCACATATTGGCAGTCTGTCCTCATTTGTTCAATAGCAGTAAATCTGACTGCCTGCTAACAGCAATTTTCACACCTCACCACAAGAAGATAAAGTGTTGATATTTGGTGTAGACTCCAGGCAGTTCCTCACCACCAGCCTGACTTATGAGATATAATTGAGGAAGGGTCTCTTCCTGTTTATATAGTAAATGTTTCAAAAGTGCTACATTAAGCAAAAGTACACTAATTATAACATGTTTTCTTATACTTGTATGGTGCAAGTGGGATTCATTCCTAGTCAATTATTGAAGTTTCCAAAACACACTACAGTTTTTAAAATTAGCACATAAATGTATAAATATTTTTTGAAACCAGTTAAACTACAATATTAATAAAGTTTAGAATAATCATCAAAGCCACCAAGAGTAGTAGTAGTGGCATGTGATGCAAGAAAGCAAGTGTATGAGCTTATGCAGCATCAGCCAAAAAAAAAAAAAAAAAAAGAAATCACACCATTCCCTCCAAATGCCTGTCCAGTTCCTCCTTAAATTTATTTAATCTATCAACTTCCACGACAGATGGAAGTTTGTTCCAGCAATTAACCACCCGCTGGCTAAAGGCAAATTTCTGCACATCTATTCTACATCTGTCATTTCTTAATTTGAATTTATGCCCCTTAGGGTCGTAATCTGAACAAGTGGAAGGATCCTATCAGAATTCAGCGTGCTTAACCCATTCAAGGCCTTATACACCTCAATCAGATCACCACGCAGGTGCCTAGTCTCCAGCCACTGCAATTTGCAGAACTTAAGCCTCTCTTGGTAAAAGGATCCCTTCATTCCCCTCACCAATCTTGTTGCCCTTCTCTGTACACGCTCAAGCAAATCTACATCCTTCCTAAAATGAGGCCTCCAGACTTGTACGCAGTACTCAAGGCGTGGCCTGACCATTGCCTTATACAGAGGGACAATCACCTCCTTTTCCCTTCTAGCAAAATTCCTATATATCATTGACAAAACCCCATGACCTGCCCTGGCAGCCTGTCTGCATTGCTCAGAAAACTTCATATCTGACTTCACAATTACTCCCAGGTCTTTTTCATTTTCTACCACCTTAAGTGTGGTACCACACAGTTGGTACGTTTCTCTGGGGTTACTTCTACCCATATGCAGTACTTTGCATTTGTCAAGGTTAAACTTCAGTTGTCACTTCTTAGCCCATCTGCCCAAATTATCTAGATCCTGTTGCAGTAGCACACCGCCATTACTGTCATTAACAACCCTGCCAACCTTTGTATCATCAGCAAACTTCGACACTAAGCCTGATATACCTTCATCAGTATCATTGATAAGTATACAAAACAACAGAGGACCCAACACCGAACCCTATAGGACTCCACTAATAACATTAGTTCACGAAGAGCAGCACCCATAAATTACCACCCTCTGTCTTCTCCCACTCAACCATCCTTTTATCCATTGTAGCAACTTACCCTTAATACCATTCTGCTCCAATTTGTACAATAGTCTTCCATGTGCAACAGTGTCAAAAGCTTTCCTGAAATCCAAATATATGATATCAAAATTATTTTTTGCATCCAGTTCCTTTGTAACCACATCATAATATCTCAGCTGCCCACACCAATGCCAGAGCTTGCACTTGGTCATCGCGGAACACAGCGGCAACCCCCAAGGCAGAATGCGCTGGTCCCAAAGGAACTAGTAGTTGTTGGTGACTCTATTGTCAGGGAAACGGGAAACATGCTTTGTAAAAAGGATAGGTGGAATAGGACCAGGGTATGTCTGCCAGGGGCAAAAGTTGATGACGTTGTAGAGCGGATATCATCTTTTAAGGGCACAAAAGGTGATATAGTTGTACACGTTGGCACTAATGACATTAAGAGTAGGAGACCGGCGGAATTACTTGACAAGTACAGGTCACTGATGAAAAAAAGCCGTGAATTAGGGTTGAAATTGAAAGTGTCTGCAATTCTGCCCAGACACGATAGGAGGGAGTATATGATGAGAGCCCTGTCAATCAATTCGGCCCTGGAAAGATTGTGCAGGGCTCAAGGGGTAAAATTTTTTTCAGCCTGGTCTGTACTTGTTAACAGGAGAGACTGCTTCTACAGGGATGGGATACACTTAAATAGAAAGGGTGCAAGAATGTTTGCTGATGCTATCGAGGCAATGTTAGGTGGGTCGGAAAACTGCTAGATTGGGGGGATACAAGGACTAATAGATTAACAGTAGCCACTGGCAGAGGTGAAAGTGATTCTTGCACTGCTTCTATTGGAATGAGCCGCAGCCTGGAAAATAAGATGCAGGATATTTCAGAGACTGCTGGGAATCATTGGGGTACAAGTAAACACATGGGTTGTGTTAGGGTAGCTAAGAAAAAGAACAGGTGCATGTATACTTGTGTGTACACCAATGCTAGGAGTTTAGTAAATAAATTTGATGAATTTGAGGTATTGCTCAAAACATCAAAGGCAGATATTGTGGGGATTTCAGAGACGTGGTGTCACACAGATATAAGAAATGCAGAACTGGAATTTGGGGAGTACAATGTGTACAGAAAGGATAGACAGGATAGGAAGGGAGGAGGGGTTATGCTATTAATTAAGAAACACATAAAATCCAAGGAAGTGAAGCCAGTCGACATCGCTGGACAGTGCAGTGTCGAGTCAGTTTGGTGTGACATAAGCATTGAGAGATCAAAATTGAGAGTAGGAGTGTGCTATAGGCCTAATGACTCTGATGAGTATAATAAGAAACTGTTCGGAGAAATAGAGTGGGCCAGTAAATCAGAGAGTCTTATAATGGGGGATTTTAATTTCCCAGATATTGACTGGAATTTGGGGGCTGGTCACTCACACAGTAGCAAGGCTTTTGTGGATTTATTGGATGATTGTTTTCTACATCAGCATGTTCGGGAGGCAACTAGAGGGAGTAATACTCTTGATTTGATTATCAGTAGTGATTCTTCATGCATTAAGAATCTGCAGATAAATGAACCACTTGGTGGCAGTGATCACAGTGTGCTGAAGTGGGAGTTACTCAAAGAGGTAACTACCATTAGGGGTAAAGGGAAGGGGTATTGCTTTCGTAAAGGCGACTACAATGGACTGAGACAGTATTTAAATTCTATACAGTGGGATCAACTGATGATATTGCCAACAGCAAATTCAAAATGGGAAGCATTCAAAGAACTTATCGTGGAAGCTACTAGGCTTTACATACCAACTAAGAAATATTGTTCAAGGTTTAGGCCTAAATGGTTGTCAGATGAACTAATGAGGCATATGGCAGAGAAGAAAAATGCATGGGATACATACAAATTAACACGTGACACGGATGCCTATGATAGATACAAGTTGATCTGTAACCAAGTTACAAAGGAGGTTAGGCAGGCGAAGGCAGATTACGAGAGATCCTTGGCAAGGGATGCGAAGAAAAACAGCAAAGAGTTCTTTACTTATGTAAACTCTAGAAGGAAGGGGATGAATCAGATTGGTCCACTTGAGATCGATGGGTCAACTGTTGATGACCCTGCTCGGGTAGCTAACAAACTAAATGAATATTTTGCATCGACATTCACACATGAGGAGTTATTCAGCGAGGGGAATGCCAGAGGTGTATTCAACTCTAGCAGTAAGCTAGAGAATCTTGTAATAACTGAGAGCAAAGTGGAGGAGAAATTGTTGAAGATAAACACAAGAAAGGCACCTGGGGTGGATGGGATCTATCCAGTTATATTAAAGGAGGCAGCAAAGGAGGTAAGCAAACCCTTAGCCATAATTATGAGAGCTTCCTTGGACTCAGGGGAGGTACCCATTGACTGGAGATGTGCAAATGTGACCCCAATTCACAAAGGGGGATCAAAGGCTGACACAAGTAATTATAGACCTGTGAGTTTAACTTCTGTTCCCGGAAAATTAATGGAGGCACTGGTGAAAGAAGCACTGCAGGATCATCTAGACAAGACTTCAGTTATAGCTAGGACACAGCATGGTTTTGTTAAGGGGAAGTCTTGCCTGACCAATTTGATTGGATACTATGATGCAGTCACAAAAGAACTGGATGCAGGGAATAACTTTGATATTATATACTTGGATCTTAGAAAGGCTTTTGATACTGTTGCACATGGAAGACTGCTGCACAAATTGGAGCAGTGTGGCATTGGAGGCAAGTTGCTGCTATGGATAAAGGGGTGGTTGAGGGGGAGAAGACAGAGAGTGGTAATCAATGGACACTGCTCATCGTGGACTAATGTTATTAGTGGAGTCCCTCAGGGTTCAGTATTGGGGCCTTTATTGTTTTCTGTATTTATAAATGATATTGATGATGGTATATCAGGCTTAATGTCCAAGTTTGCAGACGATACAAAGGTTGGCAGGGTTGTCAAGGACACTACTGACACTATGCTGCTGCAACAGGATTTGGAAAGGTTGAGCAGATGGGCTTCGAGGTGGCAAATGAAGTTTAACATTGACAAATGTAAAGTACTACATATGGGAAACAGCAACCCCAGAGCAACGTATCAACTCTGTGGTACTACACTGACAGTGGTAGAGAATGAAAGGGACCTGGGGGTGGTGGTGCAGGCAGATATGAAGTTCTCTGAGCAGTGCAGACGAGCTGCAAGAGTAGCTCATGGTGTATTGTCAATGATATATAGGAATTTTTCTAGCAGGGATAAGGAGGTGATTATTCCCTTGTATAAGGCAATGGTCAGGCCACACCTAGAGTACTGTATACAGGCCTGGAGGCCTCATTTCAGGAAGGATGTAGAGCTGCTGGAACGAGTACAGAGAAGGGCAACTAGATTGGTGAATGGGACAAAGGGGTTCTCTTACGAAGAAAGGCTTAAGTTTTGCAAATTACAGTGTCTGGAAACTAGGCACCAGCGGGGTGATCTGATAGAGGTGTACAAAGCCTTGAATGGTTTGAGCATGCTCAATGCTGATGGGATTCTTCCTCTAGCTCAGAAAAATCACCTGAGAGGGCATAAATTCAAATTGAGGAAAGACAGATGTAGGATAGATGTGCGGAAATTTGCCTTTAGCCAGCGGGTGGTTGGTGGGTGGAACAGACTTCCATCCCTTGTCGTGGAAGTTGATAGCCTAAATAAGTTTAAGGCTCAGCTGGACAGGTATTTCGAACGAACAGAGGGGTGAAGTGGAAGTGGTTATTTTTATTTATTTATGTTACTTTTTTTTTTTTTTTTTTTTTTTTTTTTTTGGCTGATGCTGCATAAGCTTGCTTTCTTGCATCAAATGCCTCTACTAATGCTAATGCTAATGCTAATAATATCCTATCAAATTTGTCAGACAAGACTTTCCCTTAACAAACCCATGCTGTGTCTAAATTATTGCTGCAGTCTTGTCTAGATGATCCTGCAATGCATCTTTAACCAATGACCCCATTATTTTACCCGGAACAGAAGTTAAACTAACTAGTCTGTAATTATTCGTGTCACCCTTCAATCTCCCTTTGTGAATTGGGGATATATTTGCACATCTCCAGTCCGTGGGGACCTCCCCTGAGTCCAAGGATGCTCTCATAATTATGGCTAAGAGTTTTCTTAGTTGCTTTGCCAGCTCCTTTAATATAACTGGATAGATCCCATCCACCCCAGGTGCCTTTCACTAATGGTACCTTTTCAAGAACAGCCTGGTCTTAAATTATTAAATTAAACTTAGTGCATGTATGATATTTTAACTATTTGTATCAGTCTATCTGAAATAAAAGCAATTTTAAAAAAAAAAAGCAAAAGCATTAATGGAATTTGTTTTTTAGAAAATACATTATTACCAAACAAGAAGTATGCAGACTTTTGAATAATTTGTTTAGTATTTGAATATGTATATACATATATCATTTGTATAGAATTTTTTTTCTTTTTCCTCCTCTCTTATGTAGCTGAAATGGAATCACAGATACAAAATTTAGGGGTTGCCTCAGTGTTGCACAACAAATTAATTCAGCCAAATTTATCTCATGAGATGCTTACCAATATTCTGACATTTATATCTGCACTTTGTACATCAGGTAAGTAAAGTGGTATTTATAAGTATTATATGGTGTGTGTGTGTGTGTGTGTGTGTGTGTGAGAGAGAGAGAGAGAGAGAGAGAGAGAGAGAATTGGCTATAATAGGGTACTAGTATCAAAATTGGTAAATTTTCATCTAGCAAGTTAAAATTAAAGTATTCATTTAATATTAGTATTGACAGCATGATGCAAGGAAGCAAAGTTTATAGAACACTAGCAAAAAAAAAAAAAAAAAAAAAAAAAACATTTTGTCATTCCTTTCAATTCCAGTAATCTGTCGAAACTTTCTTTAAATTTATTCAAACTACCTATCTGCACAATACCAGTTGGAAGTTTATTCCAACAGTTGATTATTCTTTGGCTAAATATGAATTTCCATGCCTGTATTCTGCAATTTGGGTGCAAGAATGTTTGCTGATGCTATCGAGGTGGGTCGATAGCATCAGCAAACTGATGCTATGTTAGGTGGTGCTATGTTAGATGGGTCGGAAAACTGCTAGATTGGAGGGATACAAGGAATAATAGATTAACAGTAGTCACTGGCAGAGGTGAAAGTGATTCTTGCACTGCTTCTATTGGAATGAGCAGCAGCTTGGAAAATAAGATGCAGGATATTTCAGAGACTGCTGGGAGTCATTGGGGTACAAGTAAACACATGGGTTGTGTTAGGGTAGCTAAGAAAAAGAACAGGTGCATGTATACTTGCATGTACACCAATGCTAGGAGTTTGGTAAATAAATTTGATGAATTTGAGGTATTGCTCAAAGCATCAAAGGCGGATATTGTTGGGATATCAGAGACATGGTGTCACACAGATATAAGTAATGCAGAACTGGAATTTGGGGAGTACAACTTCTACAGAAAGGATAGACAGGATAGGAAGGGAGGAGGGGTTATGCTATTAGTTAAGAAACACATAAAATCCAAGGAAGTGAAGCCAGTTGACATCGCTAGACAGTGCATTGTCAAGTCAGTTTGGTGTGACATAAGCATTGGGAGATCAAAATTGAGTGTAGGAGTGTGCTATAGGCCTAATGACTCTGAAGAGTATAATAAGAAACTAATAAGGGAAATAGAGTGGGCCAGTAAATCAGAGAGTCTTATAATGGGCGACTTTAATTTCCCAGATATTGACTGGAATTTGTGGATTGGTCACTCACACACTAGCAAGGCTTTTGTGGATTTATTGGATGATTGTTTTCTAAATCAGCATGTTCGGGAGGCAACTAGAGGGAGCAGTACTCTTGATTTGATTATCAGTAGTGATTCTTCATGCATTAAGAATCTGCAGATACAGGAACCACTAGGTGGCAGTGATCATAGTGTACTGAAGTGGGATTTACTCAAAGAGATAACTACCATCTGGGGTAAAGGGAAGGGTTATTGCTTTCGTAAAGGCTACTACGATGGTCTGAGACAATATTTAAATTCTATACAGTAGGACCAACTGATGATGTTACCAACAGCAAACTCAAAATGGGAAGCATTTAAAGAACTTATCTTGGAAGCTAGTAGGCTTTACATACCAACTCAGAATTTCAATGTTTAGGCCTAAATTGGATGTCAGATGAACTAATGAGACATGGCAGAGAAGAAAAATGCATGGGATACATATAAATTAACATGTGACACAGAAGCCTATAATAGATATAAGTTGATCTGTAACCAAGTTACAAAGGAGGTTAGGCAGGCGAAGGCAGATTACGAGAAATCTTTGGCAAGGGATGTAAAGAAAAACAGCAAGGAGTTCTTTACTTATGTAAACTCTAGAAGGAAGGGGATGAATCAGATTGGTCCACTTGATATCGATGGTTCAACTGTTCATGATCCTGCTTAGGTAGCTAACAAACTAAATCAATATTTTGCATCTACATTCACACATGAGGAGTTATTCAGGAAGGGGAATGCCATAGATGAAGTAAACACTGGCAGTGAGCTAGATGATATTGTAATAATTGAGAGTAAAGTGGAGGAGAAATTGATGAAGATAAATACAAGAAAGTGCACCTGTGGTGGACGGGATCTATCCAGTTATATTAAAGGAAGCAGCGAAGGAAGTAAGCAATCCGTTAGCCATAATTATGAGAGCTTCCTTCGAATCAGGGAAGATACCCACAGACTGGAGATGTGCAAATGTAACCACAATTCACAAAGGAGGATCAAAGGCTGACACAAGTAATTATAGACCTGTGAGTTTAACTTCTGTTCCAGGAAAATTAATGGAAGCACTGGTTAAAGAAGCACTGCAGGATCATCTTGACAAGAATTCAGTTATAGCTCAGACACAGCATGGTTTTGTTAAGGAAAGGTCTTGCCTGACCAATTTGATTGGATACTATGATGTAGTCACAAAAGAATTGGATGCAGGGAATAACTTTGATATTATATATTTGGATCTTAGAAAGGCTTTTGATACTGTTGCACATGGAAGACTGCTGCACAAATTGGAGCAGTGTGGCATTGGTGGCAAATTGTTGCTATAGATAAAGGGATGGTTGAGTGGCAGAAGACAGAGAGTGGTAATTAATGGACACTGCTCATCGTGGACTAATGTTATTAGTGGAGTCCCTCAGGGTTCAGTTTTGGGTCCATTGTTGTTTTCTGTATTTATAAATAATATTGATGATGGTATATCAAGCTTAATGTACAAGTTTGCAGATGATACAAAGGTTGGCAGGGTTGTTAAGGACGATACTGACGCTATGCTGCTGCAACAGGATCTGGAAAGGTTGAGCAGATGGGCTGAGAGGTGGCAAATGAAGTTTAACATTGACAAATATAAAGTACTACATATGGGAAACAGCAACCCCAGAGCAACGTATCAACTCTGTGGTACTACACTGACAGTGGTAGAGAATGAGAAGGACCTGGGGGTAATTGTGCAGACAGATATGAAGTTCTCTGAGCAGTGCAGACTGGCTGCAAGAGTAGCTCATTGTGTCTTATAAATGATATACAGGAATTTTTCTAGCAGGGATAAGGAGGTGATTATTCCCTTGTATAAGGTAATGGTCAGGCCACACCTTGAGTACTGTATTCAGGTCTGGAGACCTCATTTCAAGAAGGATGTAGAGCTGCTGGAACGAGTACAGAGAAGGGCAACAAGATTAGTGAACGGAACGAAGGGTTGCTCTTACGAAAAAAAGCTTAAATTTTGCGAATTACAGTGTCTGGAGACTAGGCACCGGCGAGGTGATCTGATAGAGGTGTACAAAGCCTTGAATGGTTTGAGCATGCTCAATGCTGATGGGATACTGCCTCTTGCTCAGAAAAATCACCTGAGAGGGCATAAATTCAAATTGAGGAAAGGCAGATGTAGGATAGATGTGCAGAAATTTGCCTTTAGCCAGCGGGTAGTTGGTTTGTGGAACAGACTTCCATCCCTTGTTGTGGAAGTTGATAGCCTAAATAAATTTAAGGCTCAGCTGGACAGGTATTTCGAACGAACGGAGGGGTGAAGTGGAAAGTTTTTTTTTTTTTTTGGCTGATGCTGCATAAGCTTGCTTTCTTGCATCATATGCCTCTACTAATGCTAACCACCCTTTTCCGACTGTCACTCTGAGAAAGAGTAAAGATTTCATCAGCATTTAGTTTACGTAACCTTTTAAAAGCCTTATATGCTTCAATTAGGTCACCGTCAAGATGCCTACTTTCCAGAGACTGCAGTTTACAAAACCCTGCTTTTGCTTAGTAAGAATGTCCTTTTGTGTCCCAACTACTCTTGTTGCTCTTATCTACCCCCTTTCTAACAGATCTATTTCTTTCCTAAAATGATTTTTTCAAAGCTGTATGCACTATTCCAGATGTGGCCTAATCATTGCCTTATACAGTGGAATAATAACCACTTTGTCTTTGCTGGCAGAATTCTTGTATATCACTGACAGAAACCATACAGTTCTGTCAGTGATATACAGAAACAGTAGTCAATCTGTAGCAGAGAATTTCACATCAGACTGTACAATTACCCCAAGATCTATTTCATACTCCATATCTTCAATTTGGTACCACCAAAATGGTATGTTATTCTGCAGTTGCTGCTGTTCAAATGCCATACCTTGCATTTATCACTGTAAAACATCAAATGCTATTTTCCAACCCATTGCTAGTTTATTTAGATCACTTTGAAGTAGCATACCCTGATTACCCTCATTAGCCACTGTGCTCACCTTTACATCATCGGTAAACTTGTACATTGAACTTGAAACACCTACAACAATATTTTAATAAATATTAAAAACAATAAGAGCCCCAGCACTGACCCCCATTGAATTCCATCCATCACATTACTCCGAGAAGAGCCATGGCCATTTATAGTCACTCTTTGTTTTTGCTTAACCAATCCTTTATCCGTAGTAGTAACTTGTCTCTAATGCCACATTGCTCTAATTTATGCAACAGTTGTATATGTGGTACAGCATCAAAAGGCTTTACTGAATTGTAAGCATATGATATTAAAGTTATTCTATACATCCAGTTCCTTTGTGACAATCTCATAACATGTAGTGAACCCTGATCTCTCTTTAACAAACCCATGCTGTGATTGTCTTATGATTCATGTGTAAATATAGATGCAAAGTCTTATGGTTCATGTGTAAATATAGATGCAAAGTCTTATGGTCCATGTGTAAATATAGATCAGCAGTTTGTATAGGATCATCAACAGTTCATATCCATAACATCATACCATTCATAACCATTAGAATGATGTAATTCATCCATTTCCTTCTACCATTAACATATGCAAATAATTCCTTGCTGTTTTTATTTGCACTCTTAACCAGTGAGCAGTACTACTGGATGATGAAGTGGTTCTCCAAATATAATTGCATTTAAGTTAAATATTACTAAACTTAAATATAACTGAGTGGGCAGCTTGCAATCTATTAATTGTTTTGTAGCCAGCAGACTTTAGAAGGATGTGAGTAAACACACTATGGCATTATGTTTACTTATGCATATAAACATTCAGGCCATCAATATTGTGCTACTGAACAGTTCCTCATCCATTAACTTGCATTAAGTCCTGATGTATCCCTGTATTTATTCCATATTTGATAACTGTGATTGACAAGAAAAGTGGCCTTTGCTAACTTATTTACAGGAAAGGATAGTGCTTTGGCTTGTATTTCTAGACTTCTGACAATGTGCAATGCAAATTAAGAGCACTTGCCAGTCTGCACATTTATCTTATTTGAAAATAACTATTCCTGATGTCATTTCTCCACTTGTTCTCAAAACCTGTATTCCTGAGCTTTCTCATGTTATGTGTTGCTTAGGAAATTTCACTTGGAAATTTGCTCATATCTGTTCAATTGTTAAAAAGGGTGTAAAATCCCTCCTATCCAATTATCGTTCCATTGAACTTATCTCTACTCTTCAAAGTAATGGATAAATTTATTGACCACCAACTCAATCTATCTTGAAACCTTCCATCTAATCAATAATTGTCAATGTGGATTCCATCAGTGTTGATCCACTGGTAATATAGTTGCTTGTTGCCACCCATCTTTGGACAAATTTGATAGAAAAGTTTGGTGAAGCTCAAGCAATTGCTCTTTACTTTTCTAAGGCTTTTTATCATGTGTGGCATAAAAGTCTTCTAAATCAGCTCCTATCTTATGGATTACTGACTCTTTTTTTTTTTTTTTTGCGATTGTATTTCCAATTTACTCACGCTCTCTCTCTCTCTCTCTCTCTCTCTCTCTCTCTCTCTCTCTCTCTCTCTCTCTCTCTCTCTCTCTGCTACTCTTTTTCTCTTGTATATTAATCACCTTCTTCCACTGACTGGAAATCCTATTCATAGTTTTGCTGATGATAGCACACTACATTTCACCTTCCAATTTGAGAAACCTTGTCCTGCACAAACACTTTCAACTTCCTGAATATTCTCCACCAAGTCATTAAATGCTGAACTCCAGGTAATTCTGTAATTGCCTAAAGAACATTTAGCTAAACTTTAATCCCTCTAAAACTCTGTTTGTATGTCTTATTTATCACAAAAAAGGAGTGTTCTGCGTGTATGTTCATCTTTAATGACACCCAGATTTCTTGATATGATTTCTCATATCTAGAAATCATTCAGAGATCTTCATATCTCTACTAGGTATTATCCTAACTTGTAATCTCTCTTGAGAAAGGCACATCACAAATGTTGTTTCCTCTGCATAAAAAAAAAAACTGGGTTTTCTTTTTCTCCTTTTGTGTTACCTTGCTTCTAAACAACTCACTCTATATAAATCTGAATCTGCCCTACCATGGAATATCATCTGGGGTAGTGCCTCCCCACCACCTTCTTCTCCCAAGCTTCTAGACTCCACTCACAAAAAAGGCAGTCAGTTTATTAATGAGCCTGACAAAGTCTCTTCACTGTGTCTTAGACATTCAGTTTTTGCTGCATGCCTTTTTTGTAGATACATCCATGGGCACTGTTCTTCAGAATTGGCATCTGTAGATCCCCCCCCCTCTCTCTCTCTCGTGCCCCCTTCTCATTTCACTCATCCACCCGCTCCAAGTGTTTGTCTAGTTCTGTCTTGAATCTGTTTAATCTATCAACTTCTACAATGACAGATGGAAGTTTGCTCCAGCAATCAACCACCTGCTGGCTAAAGGCAAACTTCCACACATCTTTCCTCAATTTGAATTTATGCCCTCTCAGGCGATTATTCTGAGCAAGAGGAAGAATCCCATCAGCATTAAGCATGCTCAAACCATTCAAAGCTTTATACACCTCAGTCAGATCACCTCACAGGTGCCTAGTCTCCAGACACTATAATTTGCAAAACTCAAGCCTTTCTTCGTAAGAGCAACCCTTTGTTTCATTCACTAATCTTGTTGCCCTTCTCTGTACTCGTTCCAACAGCTCTACATCTTTCTTAAAATGAGGTCTCCAGACCTGTATGCAGTACTCAAGGTATGGCCTGATCATTGCCTTATACAAGGGGATAATCACCTCCTTATCCTCTGCTAGAAAAATTCCTGTATATCATTGACAAGACACCATGGACTACTCTTTCAGACCGTCTGCACTGCTCAGAAAACTTCATATCTGCCTGCACAATTACCCCCAGGTCCTTTTCACTCTCTACCTCTGTCAGTGTAGTACCACACAGTTGATACTTTACTCTAGGGTTACTGCTTCCCATATGCAGTACTTTACATTTGTCAATGTTAAACTTCAGTTGCCACCTCTCAGTCCATCTGCTCAACTTTTCTAGATCCTGTTACAGCAGCGTACTGTCATTAGTGTTATTAACAACGCTGCCGATCGTATAGTCTCCGAACTTAAACATTAAGACTGATATACCATCATTAATGAATACAGAAAACAACAATGGACCCAACACTGAATCCTTGGGGACTCCACTAATAACATTAGTCCATGAAGAGCAGTGTCCATTGATTACCACTCTGTGTCTTCTCCCACTCAACCATCCCTTTATCCATGGCAGCAATTTGCCTCCAATGCCACACTGCTACAATTTGTGCATCAGTCTTCCATGTGCCACATTATCAAAAGCCTTTCTAAGATCCAAATATATGATATCAGAATTATTCTTTGCATCCAGTTCCTTTGTGACTACATCATAGTATCCAATCAAATTGTTCAGACAAGACTTTCCTTTAACAAACCCATGCTGTGTCCGAGCTATAACTGAAGTCTTGTCTAAATGATCCTGCAATGCTTCTTTAACCAGTGCCTCCATTAATTTCTCTGGAACAGAAATTAAACTAACAGGTCTGTAATTACCTGTGTCCCCCTTTGATCCTCCTTTGCGGATTGAGGTCACATTTGTACATTTCCAGTCCATGGATACCTCCACTGAGTCCAAGGAAGCTGTCATAATTATGGCTCAGGGTTTGCTTACTTCCTTTGCTACCTCCTTTAATATAACTGGATAGATTCCGTCCACCCCAGGTGCCTTTCTTATGTTTATCTTCAACAATTTCTCCTCCACTTTACAAGTTATTACAAGGTTACCTAGCTTACTGCCAGAGTTTAATACACCTGTGGCATTCCCCTCCCTGAATAACTCCTCATGTATAAATGTAAATGCAAACTATTATTCATTTAGTTTGTTAGCTACCTGAACATGATCATCAACAGTTGAGCCATCGATATCCAGTGGATCAATCTGATTCATCCCCTTCCTTCTAGAGTTTACATAAGTAAAGAACTCTTTGCTGTTTTTCTTTGCATCCTTTGCCAAAGATTTCTTGTAATCTGCCTTCACCTGCCTAACCTCCTTTGTAACTTGGTTACAGACCAGCTTATATCTATCATAGGCTTTTGTGTCACCTGTTAATTTATATGTATCCCATGCATTTTTTTTCTCGGCCGCATGTCTAATTAGTTAATCTGACATCCATTTAGGCCTAAATTTTGAACAATATTTCTTAGTTGGTATGAAAAGCCTAGTAGCTTCCATGATTAATTCTTTGAATGCTTCCCATTTTGAATTTGCTGTTGGCGGCAACATCATCAGTTGGTCCCACCGTATAGAATTTAAATACTGTCTCAGACCACTGTAGTCACCTTTACGAAAGCAAAAACCCTTCCCTTTACCCCTGATGGTAGTTACCTCTTTGAGTAAATCCCACTTCCACACACTGTGATCACTGCCACCTAGTGATTCCTTTATCTACAGATTCTTAATGCATGAAGAATCACTATTGATAATCAGATCAAGAGTGTTACTCCCTCTAGTTGCCTCCCGAACATGCTGCTGTAGAAAACAATCATCCAATAAATCCATAAAAGCCTTGCTAGTGTGTGAGTGACCAACCCACAAATTCCAGTCAATCTCTGGAAAATTAAAATCCTCCATTATAAGACACTATAAGATTTACTCGCCCACTCTATTTCTCTGCACAATTGCTCATTATACTCATCAGATTCATTAGGCGTATAGCACACACCTACTCTCATTTTTCCTTTCTCAGTGCTTATGTCACACCAAACAGACTCAACATTGCATTGTCCACCAACATCAATTGGACGCACTTATTTAGATTTTGTGTGTTTTTAAATTAAAAGCATAACCCCTCCTCCCTTCCTGTCCTGTCTATCCTTTCTGTATACATTGTACTCCCCAAATTCCAATTCTGCACTGCTTATGTCTGTGTCTGTGTGACACCACGTCTCTGCTATCCCAACAGTATCTGCCTTTGGTGTCTTGACTAGCACTTCAAGCTCATCAAATTTATTAACTGTACTTCTAGCATTGGTGTAGAAAAAGTATACATACACCTGTTTCTACTTTTAGTTGCCCTAACACAGCCCATGTATTTACTTGTTCCACTATGACTCCCAGCAGTCCTGGAAATCCCCATTGCCTTGCTTTTCAGGCTGCTGCTCAATTGCATTTCAATAGAAGCAGTGCAAGAATTACTTTCATCTTTTACTGTTAATCTATTAGTCTGTGTATCCCGCCCCCAAGCTAACAGTTTTCCATCCCACCTAACTCTGCCTCGATGGCATCAGCAAATATTCTTGCACCCTTTCTATTTAAGTGTATCCCATCCCTGTACATTGATAATGAAACAGCTGTTGCATTTGATAACATCTGTTTTTGTAGTTAAGAATGCATAGAAGACAGACTGTTCAAATCAAATTGGATTCTTTCTTTAAGTTAGATTAATTTATTAAAGAGTTAATTGTTTTTACGTTTCCTTTAATAACGCTGATTCTACTTCTTTATAGTTTATTATACTAATTATACACTTTCATTTCAATTATGTTTTTTTTTCTTTTGGCATTTCTTATAAATAAACGAAAATCCAAATAAAATATTATTCTTATTATTGGGCAGAGTTAGTATTAAAAGATATATATATATATATATAAGCTAAATTAAAATAGGATATTTGCCAGTAGCATGGCAAACCAGTAGAGTGAAATTTGATCATATATATATATATATATATATATATAGATACACTTACACACATACATACATACATATATACATACATACACACTGGTGTTCATAGAAAGTGCATAACCTAGGTTAGAAATTTCACATTTCTAACCTAGATTAGAAATGTGAAATGTGAATCTAACCCTTTTTCGCAATGGTATGTTATTTTAATGACTAGCATCACAAATAGATATATAAACTAAAGATATTTATTAATAGTTAAGGCAAAGCTAAGTAATATTTCACAGGTGCTCTCAAAATATTCCAAAATGAGCATTTGCAACCATTATATAATAGTTTTGGTAAGCACGACAATTATGGCTGAAATGTTATCAGAAACCCTCTGTTTGCTTCAGTTTATCATTTTAAATGGAAAACAAAATGAAAAGTTCACCAGGTGCAAACTAATATTTAGTTGAACTGTATTTGGCCCTGATGACAGCAGACACTATCGAGGCATTGACAGGAACTGATAGTTCGTGGTTCCAAACACGAATTATGGCTTCCTGAAGTTCACGAAGGGTCTTTGGTTTCTTTTTGGAAACTGCAGATTCCACACGATGCCAACAGTTCTCTATATGATTCAGGTCCAGGCTGTTTCCCGGCCATCTAAGAGTTGTAATGGACCGTTCTTCCAACCATTTTTTTCACCTGTAACAAAGTGAACACATTACTGTCGAACCTCTAATGAAGAAATGAAGCTAAAGTAACTACAGAAGTGCCTACTTACACTTTTCGCCCGATGACAAGGAGCAGATGTTCTGAAAGATGCAGTTACTTGGCTGGTTGAAATGGTCTCTAATGGTTGGCAGCAATTTGTAGCAGTTATAAACTGTAGGTGACCTACTCCACGATACGAAATGTACCCCCGTATCATTTGGCTGGTAGGAAATTTCAATGTAGACACCATACAGTCTGGATGATATTCTTCACCACGTGTACGGCGAATCGTTTGTCTCCCATCAGAGCCATGCAGGTTGAATTTCTTCTCATCCAAGAAAATAACTGTTATAACTGAAAATAACTTCCAGTGCTCGGGGGTCCATTTGACATGCTCCTTACACCAAATTAATTGGGCCTTTTTCATTTTTTGTGCGAGGAGGGGCTTCTTCTTAGGACGACTGACTACAAGTCCATTTTTGAAGAGACATAATAGCTATACAATACATACTACTGTGCGTGCATTTATTTGTTCATGCAGAGATGAAGAGCGGGGTCCGACTCTTAAAGAATTTTGGAAAGAATTCCTTATTTTAGATGCAATCAAAATAATAAAATGAGCCTGGGACAAAATTACAGAGAAAAACATGAAGGGCATTTGGAATAAACTTTGTCATCAGTTTATTGATAATTTTGAAGGATTTCAAGAACCAGCAAAGATCGTACAAAATGAAACAGAAGTAGTCATTAATATTGCTAACCAAATTAGCTTGAGGTTTCTACAACTGACATCACTGATCTGTTTCAAATACACAATACAGTGCTGACAAATGAAGACATCCTGGAAATGGCAAAATGTGAAGAAGCTGAGGAAGAAAAAGATTTAACAGCTGAAACTCCCGTTTGTTCCTTCACTCTCAACACATAGAAAAAGCAATTAAGATTTTCAAGTCACAAGATTCAAATTTCAATCGCACTAGAAAAGTTGCTACAGATTTAAAAAAAAAATGCTTATGCATGCTATCGTGATATTTATAAAGAAAAGAGAAGGCTGTCATGGAAACAAATGACTCGAAGCATTTCCGAAGAAGAAGATGACTACTTGTGCTTCCAACAAACCAACAGTAAGTGAAGAACCATCAACAAGTGTGCATTTAGTTTATGATGATGAAGAATAAACATTCTTTAACATTTGGATGACATAAACAATTTTATAATTATTATAATTTGCTTGATTTTAAAGGCTATATTTTCATTTCTTTTGAATAAATAAATCATTGTTTAAGCATGAACTATTGTTTTGTTGACCTTCATTAACATAACTATGGTCAAATTTCATTGTTGAGAATGTAACCCCTGTTTTTAACATTACGCCTATGGAAAATAAATTCCCGCTTTACGAGCACGCGCTAGGAATGAATTAACTCGTAAAGTTGGGAACTACTTGTATATATATAAATATACACCGAAGAAAATGTTTTTTGATCTGCAAAAAAACTTGACTGTTTTTTTTATCACTTTACCTTGAGATGTGCCAAAAATGGTCATTTTTGGCACACCTCATCAAGGTAAAGAATGACCATAAAAAAATGACCATTTTTGGCACATAATTACCAAAAAAGGGGAAAAAAAAACTGAAAATTTAGGTCCCTTGAATTAATATAGATTCCCGGAATTTCATTAATATAGATCCCTATATTAATGAGATTCTGCTATATATTTTCTATAAATAAAATAAGCTTTTGAATACTTTAATTTCTATACAGATATATATTTAATTGTTTTATTTATTATTGATTTTAAAGTTAACTTAATTAAAGCTGAAATTACCACTCCTGTATATTAGAAAAAGTGAACACAATGGTTCATTAAATGTAATTCTGAACAATATTTGTTAGAATGAAATTTGAATGCAACAAGATGATTTATGTTCCTTGAAGAGTTCACTGTGACAGCTCCCTTAATGGATGTCTCTTGTTGTGGACATTCGGGCTTTGGTACCAGCCAGATATTAGAAATTACACATTAAATGACCTCTCCAGAATGGACACTCTCTAATACAGGCAGGGGCACTTTCAAGGGTTTTGGATGGATTTGCAATGAAAGTCATTACAGTCAGACTTGTTGATGGCCATAGATTACTCATTGTATAGATGGCATTATATGTTGTTTATATGCTCACTGCTGCTGGTAAGGAATGTTTACAGACTTATTTAGACTGTCTGATGAGGTTCCACTGCGCTGCATCACTTAGCAAAGCAATCTTGGGGATTTTCCTCATCTGTGAATATACACTGGATCCTCCATGATTTATGTGTGGAAATTCAAATTTGCCCAAATTATTTCTAGATACAGTCAATCCTCATATAGCATGTGTTCCTAGAAACCCTCGTGCAATATAAACAACAGGCCCTATGGGAAAAATAGGGTTAGATGCCGACCACCCAAGATTGAACACACATTTGTAACCGAAACATTACCAAACACAATAAATTATCGTAATAAAATACTTTTGTATTTTATTACGACTATTACGTAATAAAATATTGCTAATGCTTTTGCTTCTATCGTAAGCAAACTTGTTTTTTGTTTGATTTTCTATCGAAACAGATGACATCCGTTAGATCTCTTCCAATTCTTTGTGTCTTAATCTAATGGATTTTAATTACACTTTGAGTTGTTTTTATTTTCTCTGCATTCTTTGTAATTCTCGGCGTTGCCTCTTTTAGGGCTGTAGCACATGCAATATCACATGGTCTTTCATTTCACTCAAAGCGTTTCACAATTTCATATTTTTTCTCTATCGACTGAGGTGGACTGGCCATAAGCCTTACCAGGGAAACCCTGGTGGGCCGGAGGCCGGTGTGATTTTGGCCATAAACGCTAGTATGAGGCCACTACAAATTTTCCTGGGTAAGAATTTTTGACCCAATTCGCCTCTGTTTATCGATATTGCTTTTCTTTTTCTCTCTGAATCTGTAGTGTCTTCACCAGGACGCTTCCTTTTCACACCTTTTAAGTATTTTACTCATTTTTAGGGAATAAAGCACAATTACAAAATGAGGAGGCACGCTTGATACACATAAACAAAGCTGCGTGCGTGTAGCAACTGAATAAACAACACCGTAAAGGCAGAGACACTATGAACACCTCACTAGCTCACATTTCTGGGGGTTACTGCCATAAAACATTTTTTTCCAGTTGCGTTCCTGCTAGTGGAATCTGTTATAAACTGGTAGTAAACTCAATCTAATTGCATTACCGATAGCTGGAATTGTGTGGGTTTTTATGTTATTATGGTGAAATGTGTTTCCCCTTCACTGATATAAAAAACATAAATACATTTTCAGAATCTTCTCTTCATTCCTATCGTGTTGCGTTCAGTTGGGGTGATTCCGCGTTCGACTGCCATTTCTTGTAAACACAAAGGCGAATCATGCATAAGCGAATTCAGTTCTTGTTATATACGATATCGTTCCCCTATTTATAAATTGTGTATGATCGAATTCGTGTAGTGTAAACACATGTTATACGAGGACTGACTGTACTTGTATTTTTTGTACACAAAGGCAAATGAAATCATGGTTAGAAACTGTCCACATAATGTAAATTATGCCACTCTTTCGAAATATGCAATGACTAGTCATACTGATAACACTATTGGTATGTGATACTATGCCTCCATAGCCAGGACAGGAGCGAGAGTGCAGCAGCACACGCTCTTTAAGTAGACCGGGGTTCAAGTTCCTGACTGCTAAATATGGTTGATCTACCAATTCACACTGGACCAGTATGACAGATTATGGTCCATTACCCTCATCATGAATTGTTGAGGAGGCTTCCATCCTGCAGTGGATTGATAATGGCTGCCGCTTACTGTGGATCTAGTGTGTAGTTGAATGACAGTTAGAAAAACAGTTGAGTGAAGAAGCAAAGGCTACAGGATTTTAAGTGCATGCTCCTTTCAATTTATAAATCAGAAAATCCCAGAGCTTTGAAATATATTAAAAAACAGTAGCGTGACCACTTGTGGTTCAATAGTCGAGTGTGGATGACAGGAGAAATGTTTGGTGACAGGTTTGTAAAGGAATTTTGCCCAGAAGTTGAACGATATTGCAAAAGGCAGAATTTGCAATACAAGGCACTGTTATTAGTCAATAATTCCCCAAGTCATTTGTAAAACCCAGAAATCATGAGCGAAAATGTTAAAGTTGTGTTTTTGTTGATTCAGCTAACAGATCAAGGCATCATTTCTACATTTAAAAAATTATATTTAAAGTGAACCTTTAATTCTATGTCAGTACCTGGAAAATCCATAGGTAAATTGTGACTTTTTGAAATCTTACACAATAATGGATGCAATTAACAACATTCATGGTGTATGGACTGGCATAAAAGAAGCTATAATGAATGCTTGCTGGAAGATACCGTGGCTAGAATGCATTCATATGCAGAAGAAGCGGTTGTGAAAGACATTGCTGAATTGGTAGCACTTCGGAGACAGCTTAGTTGTTGTTGTTATTTGGTTTTTAGGAGCATTAGCAACTAAGGCCATATTGCTCCGGGGATATACGGTGGTCATTCCCTGACCTTTCCGCATCCTCCGTATTTGGTGGGCATGGGTTCGAACCCCAGTCTAATCAAGAAGCATGTGCTATGCACTGCTGCTCCTGCCCACCTGGCTATGGAGGCGCCGACAGCTTAGTGGCAAGGACTTTGATGACCTTCTGCCTGTTGACATCATGGAAATTGTAAACAGTCATGAAGAGGAATTGTTGGTTAGAGTGTGAAAGAGAAAATGAAGAAGAGCAATAAAAGGATGATATTGCACCTGTGCCACCTGTGAACGTCTTAACCATTTCCAACTTATAGAAGGTTGGAAGGTTAGTTAAGCACACTGGCTCTATATAATCTAATGTTGGCCAAATTAAAGATGGAAGTTGGACTGCCAGCGGTACTGGAGTTTTTCGGTTACCCTGAACAGGAACTTCTGGCACAGTATGCCCATCAGTGATGGACTCCGATTAGTATCTAAATATTATGTGAGTTTTTAAGTAAATAAGCTCATTTATTCTAAACTTTTGTTTTTATCATTTCCTATTTGTATTACCCTATGTAATTAATATCATAAAAAAACTTGTAAAGTTAGAAATAGATCTTAGAACCTAATCCTCTATTTTCTTTTGTTTCTTAAGTTTCATTTGCATGAATTTTGAGTGTGCAAGGTTCCTGGAAAATGGAACCCAAGCGTATATGGAGGTCTACTGTACTGACTGACTGTACCTCAATTAAAATGCTATATAATACTTGGTATTACTTTCATTACTGCTTTGGTGACAGCAGTGCCCATATTTTTGACTGAGGGATGATGATGACAATTTTCACATGGTGATACAAAGCACTTTCACTCAGCAGTGAGAAATGGCAGTCATTTACAAAGCTACTTGTAAAGATTTATCAAAGTTTGTTCACATATGCAGGTTTCCCCTCTGGAATGCTGGTCAAAATTTCCCTTTGCATTATTACGTTGACTGCATCTTAATTTTTTAAGAAAGAAAATTTCTTGCTATTTGTGATAGGGCGGTATGCAGAAATTTAGAAGTGGGGATTGATTCATTGGGGGGGGAAGTTGTATCCTATTACATTATTAGAAATTTATGTAAGCAGAAACAATGAATATGGACTGAAAATAGTAAATGATCTTATTATCCATAATGAAAATGAAACTGCCAGAATGAAATTCTCTAAATAATCTAAACTAATATTAATTTTTACTAAAAGTTAATTAACTTTTTTGACTTAATTAACTTTTACTAAAATTTAATTTTAGTAAAAGTAAAAGTTATTGATTACCATTGTAAAAATATTTACAATGGTAATCAATGAAAAAAAAACTCTCAGTAAGCAACCAGTTATGGTGAATTTCATTTTTCCAAATTGTCTAAATTGGTTACATTGACCTCTGAAAATCTGACACCTATATAGTGGAGACTTTCTTCTAACCCAGTGGTGTCAGCTTCAGAGAAGTTTCAATTTGTAATAGGTTTTATTGTATCCTATAATAATAATTATTATAATATCCTTTAATGAAAGTAGTTTGTTTTAATTTTTCTTTTTCTTTTTATAGACCCAATAAAAGCTGAGCTTATGAATGCTGGGATTCATAATGACCTGGCTAATCAGATGGATCAAATAGATACCAAGTTGTCTACAGACTTACTTAATACCTTACAACTGCTAAAACTTTAGCCTTTTGAAAGAAATTGTGCTGTCAAAATAGTAATGGAGAATTGCATTTGAAAATAAAGGCAGATTCCTATTATTATAGTTACAAATAAAATGATTAGTGAATACTGAAACTTGAACAATGATTGAATGAATTTTAAATGCAGTGGTAAAGTATTATAGCACTGCTTCTTTCAGGTTCACTGAACATTCCAAAAAATCTTTATAGCAGACTTTTTTAATAACATTTAATTTTTATTTATTTTACTTTAACTAATTAGATTTCTAGTTTTATAGGCAGTATAGCTTTCTGAAGCACCATCTTTTGCCAGTAGGAGATAGTAAAAGTAGTTAACAAATGGTAGTAATAATAAATTTTAATAAGAAAAGCACAGAACATTTGTCACCTTAATAATTATATTTATAATGTTTTAGATATAACTGCAGCTTACATAAAAAATAATTAATCCAGTTTAAAATTGTTTTGTAGATTTGATATGCATTTGTACATTGTTTATCACTACTGATTTATGTATTTAGTTTACTGAAATTGTATTTATAATTTTACTAAAAAAGTTATTCCCATAAAAAATCCAAGACAGAATTGTAAATCTTCAAAAAATATACATTTTATAGAATAACTGTTATAAAATAAATATCCTTCTGTTCCAGTTTCAGGTTTTGAGCAGAGTAAGCTGTGTAGTCTTATTTGCTCATGCCAAGACATTTTCTGTATGTTACTTTGTCTAAACCAGTTGATGAATACCTTTTGTTTCATTTAAGTTTTCTTCATAGGATTATTTTTGATATTAAAAATGAATGAATATATATGTATATGTTGCAGTAATTTTTAAGTGCTAGAATCCTCTTCATGACATATCATAAATTTTTGACATTAAATAATCTTAATATTATAATATATATGAGATTTCAAAATATACTAATAACATAGTGAAATATTTAACCTGTGGTTATCTTGGTTAGTTGTTATTACCATGCTGTTTCATCTCAGCATTGCATTGCATTTTGTTTCTTGATTAATATTTATTTTATAAGTATATAACTGTTCACTGTGGCTTTCCTAATATTCCATGGTTCTGTACACAGCAATTAAATCTAGCAACAAATACATCACAGGCACATTATTAACACTATCCAAAAAATCTCAGTGCAGAACAAGTCAATCTATCCTGTTACATGTTTTAGATGTTATAGCTATAACATAAATCATAATGTATTTCTTTAATATAATCAGGATATTATATTATGGTGTTCTCTGGCAGTGTGATACATCACAAATTCTCCTATTGTATTTTATTTTGTTATCTTGTTATTGAGCTTTTAGAGCTTTAAAAAAATTATGGATATTTCAGGTGTGGAGGGGAGATTTTGTTCATTTGTACAAGTACAAATTAACAGAAAATAACAGTGCAGCTTTCTGTCAATATAGAGAATGGATACTTTGTTGCAGAATCTGTACTTAAACTTAAAAAAAAAAAAAAAAAAAAAAACTTTATGGAATTAATTTTTTTTTTCTTGCTGCATTTAAAAAATGTAAAATTTTTAAAAATCTATAATGTGTTGCATGTGAATAGATAGTTACATGCCACTGTATCAACAAGAAATTGGGATAAAATAAGGAGATTTTCTTGAATTTAGAGTAAAACCCTTTAAAAACCTCAATATTAAAAAAATAAGTTTTTGAAGTACCTTAATTCAACTTGTTAAAATTCAACTTTTATAAAGCTTCATGCATTTCAGTAGAAAAATAAAATGCACTGAATAACAATTAGCTTCTGTTATGTTGGTTCTGTTGTTTTATTGAACAAAGAAAAAGCACATTTTGATTGCCACTTTGAAGTAGTGTAAATGTATGTCAGGGATACCCAACTACAATAGTTTATGCATATAAATATAGTTAGGTATCCATAATTTTCCAGCTTTGCCATAATTCCAAAGCTTCCTTTCCAAAGGAAAACATAATTAAATGAATAATATCACACACACAGCCATCAAAACAAATAAATTTGCTTGGATTAAGTATAGTAGATTTTTTTAATCCTTTTTATAGAGTGTGAAAGTTTTATATATAATATAATATCATTAATGGCTATAGTTTGCATTCTAAATGTTATTGTGCTATGAGTAAATTGTAGAAAAGAGATTGATGGATAGTCTTAAAAAAAGATATTATTGGATTCGGTGGATTTTCATTCACACTGTACCCTTGTCTACTTGGTATGTTAAGAGCAGTCTTTGCTCCTTCCTGATGGCATACGAATGCAGATGTTCTGTCAAAGTATTAGCCAGACATTAGTTTAGATAATAATATTTTCCATTTTTAATAAATAAATATTTGTCTTGCCATATTCTTTGAAGTACATAATGTTCTGTAGAGTAAGTATGGATATGTATGGGAATCTCCATAGTGCGTATACATATTATACAGTTATTGACATCTGTTAGGGCATCTATACTAGAGAAAAATACAAAGGAGACCACTGGAGCCATCAGCTGCCAATTGGCAGCTGTTGGCTGCAGTGGCAGACAATTTTTCAGTTGAATTTCACATTGTCTAAGATGTTTGTTAAAAACAAAATAGTTTTGCTTGCTTCTGCATAAAGCAGTCTTATATTATGTTCATTGAAAGGCATTTTGATCCAGATTAAAATTTGATTATGAAATACTTCACTGCGTAAAAATATATTTAATTAGTTGATTAATAAATTATGCAAAACCAGAGGGTTCCCCTCAGTGGTATTATAGACACATATAAATGACTGTGTGATCATACTTGGAAAAAAATATAGAGAAAAAGTGCAAAACAAATTGCTATAGTTTGCAGCAAAATGGCCTGAAATTAATTGCATCCCTGGCAGCTGCTGGCTGCGGTGGTCTCCTTTGTATTTTTCTCTAGTAGTTAACATAGTTATTTTTGTTTGTGTATAATACCATTGATGACTCTTAGGTTAGGGTCATAATGTGTAGTTTGTCAGTCAGCCAGTTAATTAAATGTAATTTTTTTCATTTGGAGAGTTGAATAGTTAACATAGTTCTACCCAGACCTTGGTTCCATATGTTGCATGCTTTGTAAATTTTTTCCTCTGTACATTAAAGAAATCTTTGAAATACAGTATTTCCTCTAACACCTCTTGCCTTTGAATGCCATGCACCCCATTTTTTTTTAAGGAAAAAAATAATTTAAAAAAAAATTAAAATTCATGAATTTATTATACCCATGCCAGCAGTATGGGCTCAGGTTTTTTTTTTTTTTTTTGCCTCAAATTATTTTCAGCCTTTCACTAACTGTGAAAGAGCATAACCATGTACCTCTAAGTACTCATATTTAACTGAACATATACACAGTATCTTACATCTTACAGATTAAATTCACTAGTAAAGGTGCCAAACTTAGAATCTTGAACTGTACAAATTAAGCTGGGAAGTTTCTGCCTTGGATAAGGAAAGGTGACAAGTGAACATGCCCCATTACCCACCTTTCATTTCCACTGAGCAGTAAACAATATTAATAATATCTATCTTATCTGAGTTCTGTCAAAATCCTGATATTTGAATGTATTTTGTTAGGAAATGAGATTGTTCATTTCAGAAAGAGAAAATCTAACTTTTTATTTAGTAGAACATTCCAGATTGCATTGTAATTAACAAAATACTTCTTTTGGTTACAGATGTGCAAATAAATATTCTGAAGTTAATAAAAATGCAGTTTTTTAATTTGCTTGTCTGGCATAGCCTTAGGACAAATTTCAAATTTGTAAAAATAAGCTATGCACACCCAAATTTTTGGTTCCTTTTTTTTTTTTTTTTTTCGGATAAATTTAAGGAAAAAATTTCAGTTCTATATTTAGGATAATATGCAAAATTCTATACCTCATTATGTGTTTATACATTTTAAGATATTAACATAACAGGTTAAATGTATTTCAAAAAACTTGATTAATAAACAAATCACACTAACCATATGCTGATTTTAAAGAAACTTCATCCTACAAAAAACTGCAATTAATGGTTGATTTAAACTAACTAGTAAATCTTAATCAATACTTTAAACAACTACGTTGTAAATTACACTGGGGATTGATATCGTTCTTGGCTTGAACTAGGCTGTATTTGTGGTGATTTGGTAGGTGAGTCATCTTCATTCTAAGACACTTTATCCACAAAAGGTTTGGAGTCTAGGTATTGAGACATCGCAAAACTTGCATTTTAAAAATATTTAATTAGAGAATATGAATTGTCCTCCTTAGTTTTTGTTTATTATTTTGTCCTTAATAAAAATAGGAATGTGATTTTTCTTATATCTTTGACTAGAATTCTTTTGTTGTGGTTTTCTTCCCAGCATGGTCTGCAGTTTCAGCCTTATCAGTTCTTGTAAATTAAATGTCTTTTTATAATTCGTTAATTCTTGGGTTTAAGGGAACACCTGTTAACCGTTATACATTTTTGATACATTGGCAGTTTAGTTGGTATACCATGCCTTTCACTTGATATATGCCATTGACCTTCAGAATAACATTTGTTTCAAATTGGAAATTGACAAATATAATACTTTCATGTTGAGTTTAACTGCTTGGAATGCATATCTGATGACTTCTTCAAATCTTAACCCTTCTGCTGCCTTTATGGCTTCAGTAGCCCTTAAAATAAATGGAGCTTAATAGTTTAACTTAGTAAACTACATTAATGTTCTAGTAAATTCCTGTACTTATGTTTTATCTTTCAGGGCTTGGTGGGTTGTTTTTTTTTTTTTTTTTTTTTTCATTGCTAAAGATGAAGGGTCACATCTCAAATGAAAAATTAAGATGTGATTCTACATCTTTTGAGCAGTGATTTGTAGGTAGGTATCTCTCCCTTCAGTAGACAGGCCTACCATTGACCATTAATGCAGTCTGTTTGACAAGATTTTGCTATATCTGTAGATGAAACCTTGGACTCTGTGGAAACTAAAATTGAGATTTACAAAAAAATATATAATTTTGTGGATTGCTTTGAATTTCTTGTACTCTTTCATTTTAAAAGCATCAAGCCACTTACTCAGAACTTAACTTTGAAAGATGGAGTAGGTAATTTTGATTAGATACCATTCATTAATGGTTATAAAGTCTAGCAGAAGTAAAGAAAGCAGTACATACTTTTAAGTCCACAGATAGAGCTTTTGTATTCTGTACCATTAAACTGTTTACTTAAATTTATGACCAGTGCTAGTAACATCCTCAGTTCATGGCAATTAAATTTACACCTCAAGAGTCTGGTTATTTCACCTTAGAACATTTCTTGTGAATCTTATCAAAATCAGAAAATTTCATGTGCTGTTTAAGTGCTCTCCGCCCACCCCCAGGATTCCAGTGTGGTTCTCACGAGAGTGTCCCTATATAGTCTTTTATGGGATAAGGCTACATTTTCTGCATTTTCTCGGAAAGGATAATCATGCACTGCTTCTGCTCTCGTTCATTCTTGTTTTCTTCACTGTAGTTTTCTTTAAAGTGTGGTTGGGATGCTATCCATAAATTAGGCATATATTATGTTACAAAGTGTATGAGATGCTACAGAAAAGACAGTGATGGTGGTTTACAGATCAGATTTTAATAGTTTAGGTCCTCCTTTGGATTGTAATACAGCATGTACTCTTTTCTTTAACTTTTTCTACCAATTTATAATTCCTCCAGCAGAATAGTTTTTAATTGGAGAAATGATTTTGGTCTATATGGACAAACCCTCTTATGTCATTCCACTTCATCCCGCAGTGGGCAGGCACCTCTGTAGCCAGGAGCAGCAGTGCGTAGCACACGCTTTTTAATTAGACCAGGGTTCGAGCCCGTGACCACCAAACACGGAGGATGCAGAAAGGTCAAGGAATGACCATCGCATATTCTCGGAGCAATATGGTCTTAGTTGCTAATCTCCTAAAAACCAAAAAACAACAACAACAACCCGCAGTGGACCCTCCTTGCCAGAGTATAGTGTATTTGTCCTTGTTGGACAGGAGGTTTGAACCCTGTCAGAAACTTAAGAAATTCTTGAGTTCTTCATTAATTGAGGGGGAAGTTAGCTGATCTCTCGCTCAGGTGGAGATAAAGAGAGAGGCAAAGATACCTTTCCAATGAGTTATTTTGGATTTTTTTTTTTTTTTTTTTTTTTTGGCCTCTGAACATATAATACATGGCTATTGGAACTAACAAACTGTGCAAACTGATGCAATATAAGTAAGGTAGTTGATGTGCCAACACCCCCCCCACCACACACACACACACACACACACACACACACACACACACACACACACACACACACACACACACACACACACACACACAAAAGTAAGAGGACAGCAACAACCATCCACTGTGGTTCTTTTGGGTACGAGTAAAAAGTACAATGAGAGGTTGTTGTATTGTTGAAAAATACGTCTTGCACCATGAAATTGCATCGGTGTTGGATAGGCTGCATTATCCTGTAAGGTACCACTCAAAAGAACTGGTAGTCTAATGCTGTGCCATGAATAGCAGGCCCAAACCATCAATCACTATGCTTCAAAATTGGAAAGGTGCAGTCCTTTTCAAAATGGTTTGCTGGTTGCCACAGCCCAAATTTTTCATCTAATGAAAACAGCCTATATTGAGATTCACTTGCTCCTTTTCTACTCCTGTAGATGTCATTTAAGTGCAACTGTGCATACCAAACAAATGGTATGCACAGTTGCACATTCCCAGACCTCTAGGGTGAGTTTGGACAGCATGACTGTTGGAGATCTCTTGTTTTCAAAATACACATGTAGGTTTTTCTACTTTTAAGTAGTCAGTTGCTTTCCATGCATATAGTGTTCCAGATGAGAAAGTTTAAAAGTTGAAAATGCCATAGTACTCTGTGCTTTATAGCATGCCACCACCTCTCTACATTAAAGATTACGGAGTTCATTTCCATGTGTTACAATGATTAAAAATAGCATTTTTACATCTGTAGCCTCATTTGTGTATCTGTGCTACTGCTTTGCCTTCTGCAATATTTAAATAACTAACAATTTACACAAAATTCATTAGCTATTCATTAGCATTACAATACATTTGGTAATATAGCATATGCTTTCTTTGAAAAAGGAACAAGATTACATAGGTGATAATACTTGAAAATTAGTATAAGCTTAGCATGATTTGTATGTCTATATTTTATCAAAGGAAATTGATTCATCGTGTGAAATTTGTGATATGAATAGTATTTGAATTGTCCTTCTATTAAACAGTTTAACTAGCAAAGTATTCTAAAAATAGTTTCAAATGCATTTGGAACCAAAAAGCTGAATTTATATGCAGTTGTTTATATCAGTTTGTACCAAAATTTGTACATGCTTGGACCATAGTACAAGAAAGCATTAGCAACAAAATATATTCTTTAACTGTGCATCATAGAAATATTTTACTTATAATTATAATGTTCCATTAAATCCTCCTTAAAGAGATTTCAATATTTTCATTAATTATAGTTTTAGAGAAAAGCTAACATTACAGATGTCTGAAAAAAAATTTTTTTTTTCTTCTTCACCCAAAATCTTTTGATATTTTTCTGGAATGTTAAAACCCAACAGCACTAATATTAATAATCTTGTTATTAGTTTTATGTATATATATATGTCATTCGGTTGTTGTTGTTTGGTTTTTAGGAGCATTAGCAACTAAGGCCATATTGCTCCGGGGATATGTGGTGGTCATTCCCTGACCTTTCCGCATCCTCTGTATTTGGTGGGCACAAGCTCGAACCCCGATCTAATCAAGAAGCGTGTGCTACACACTGCTGCTCCTGCCCACCTGGCTATGGAGGCGCCTTGTCATTCGGTCAAAGCCCCATTCAGACTTATTAAGATTTTTAGAGGGAAGGGAGAGGGGGCGGGTATTAAAGAGCAAAGGCACTGTTGGTGTTGTGATTCTATTCACACACACACACACACACAAATGATAATTTATAAAGTATTTTAAATTTTAAATAATAAGGATATACAGCAGCTTGCAGGGAAGAGAGTAGAAGTTAAATTCATAGCTTGTTTAATGAAATTTATTTTATATATTATTAAAATTTTATTTAGAGATTTTATTGTGGAATTTTTTTCTGTCACACTTCAAAAAAAAAAAAAAAATGATAAATCTGTTGCACAATTTTGTAAAAGAGCTCAGAATTTGTTTTAATTCCAAAACCTTTCGTGTTTCTTTTTATTGGTATTGCATCCCATGCCATAATGATTTACATTTCCTATCAGGCAAGTTTACTTCTGTAACTAATTGATTGCATTTAATATAATCAGGGCTACTAAAAGTGGGCTTGTGATTGTGTGTAGCTTATGGATGGAGGTGTAAAAATTTAACTGAATAGTCAAAGCTCAGTTTTCCTTAATCCCCCTTCCACACACACACACACACACACACACACACACACACACACACACACACACACACTCTTAGACCATTGCTTATATTTTGCATTATAGAACAGCAGTAGTCTTCTCATTTATGTACAGTATTTATTGTTTAGGTTATTTTGATCACTCAAAATGGAATGATTATTCATTATTTCATTTTACTGATTCTGATTATTAATGATACTGTTTTCATATATTTAATTTTCTAAAAAATGCATGCTAAGCAGTATTATTAGTTATGGGATATAATAAGGTTTTATATATATATATATATTATACAGAAGGCTTTATTATTTATTTTATTATTATTATTATTATAACTTTATTTTTAAATATTAAAATATAGAGTTATAACAAGTGTGATCTGAAATCCGATATATTTGGAAGATATTTTTGTGTTCTGATATAGCAAATCACATTCATGAAATCATCACTTATATTTGCTACTAACCTTGTCACAAAATTAGTTTACTGAAAACATTTTCTTCAGATCCATAAATTTAAAATTGGTGGCAGTAGTTACCTGTAATAACTGTTTTACCTTGTGTATCTTGGCACTATGTTGACAAAACTAGAATGTGATCAAAAGCCAAACATGAATTTTGACTCAGAATAAGTAGTCTTGAGTCTCCTTGAAATGGTTTATGATTGATCATAAGTGGTGAAGTGTTTTGCCATGATTTATGATTATCACATTCTGATTTTGTCACACATTTTCCAGGCAAAATTTTGAAAAAATTGGAATTAAACTTCTGCTTTAAATCCTTCTTATGGTAATAACATTCTTATTATTAGTTAACATAACTGAAAATTAATTAAATGGACTTAAATTTTATTCTTACTTCCTAGATTTTGAAAAAACATTTATAGAATTTCATCCAATATTAAGTCTTCTAAATCTTAATATGAACTTCATCCATCTTTCATATATTTTACAAACAAATATACATACTAAGAAAAAAGTAAGGACAGACATGTCATTTAATTCATTTTAACATCACTGTTAAATTGCTATATGCTTTTTTGCACTATACAAATTTGTATATTAGTAGCTGTGGATATAATTTTAATATATTTATTCTTAATGGAGCTCAGACGTGTTTCTTGTTTTTTTTTTTGGTTTTTTTTGTCTCTTCTGGTAACTTAGTCTTCCATGACTAAGTTACCCGTTATCTTTATTATATTTACTTTTAATTGATTTTAATATATAAATATAAATAATCTTTGTTCAAAGTACCTTGAAATTAATCTTATTTATTAGGTTAATTTCATGAGGGTACCAATGATTTATCTTGCTCTTTCACTGTCATAAAAACAGTACTGAATCAGTTAAAAAAGAAAGCCAACAAAAAACAAGTACTGCAAGGGATCTTTTTAGGCCATTTACTTGTCGTTTATGGTCATAGATGCTGATGCCCCAAAAATATCTGCATTCTATTTAATGAACTTACTACTGATTTTCTGAACTTATAATCTAAAGTAAATAGTCTAAAGAGATCCCAGAGAAGTCCTGAGGCAATCCAAAAACTAATCCTATCTTAATCATATTTTAAATCATATTTTACTGTACTTAATCATATTTTAAACCTAGCCAATTAGGTAACAATGACATCTGGGTCCAGAGTACTCTGGTCAAACATATGTAGTTGTAATCTTTTTGTGGATTTCTTAATGTGCATTTGTTACAATGCAGCAGCAATATAACAATAAAGTGAGTTTACCCTCTATATTGGCTCTGTTTATAAATAAGTTTAATCTGGAGGTATGTGACAAATATTGTTTAGATTTGTAAATTAAACCTGAGCAAATATAGTAAGATAATTAATTAATAAACCATCTTATTTGTAGTCACTGTATGGACTGTAGTGAAGGGAAAAAAATTGCAAATTTTATGGTACCTAGACACTATTAAGAATAAACAGATACTTAAAAATTACACTAGTGAAATACTTTTTATTTTAGTTATTTGGATCAAAGATAACCTGTTCAAACAAATTATTATTATTAAGAATTGGAGAATTTTTTTTTTTTTTTTTTCACAAAGAAAAAAAAATACACTTTGTGTAACACAGAAAGTATTGCATTGTGTATTTAACCAAAACTAATATTAGTAATACTTTAACTTTGATGAATGTAGTCAACTGAATTTAGTGGTCTTTATCACATAATGTCTTTATAAATGTATAGATAACATATTAGGAAAGTATATTTTTAAAAATTACATTTTTTTTTACTATATATTTTAAGCACAATATTTCATTTCATGCATATTATGCTCAACTTTAAGAACATATCCATAAATTTAAAAAGTAAAAAGTATTGCTTACTGTGTAAGCTGTGAAATAAAAATGAGTTACTTATTTTTAAATATAAAAGCTTATTAACATGAAAAATGTATGAATTACAAATATTTCTACACTGTAATAAACATTTTGGTAGTGATTAGTATATGCCATTTATTTTGCAATACCCTGTTAATTAAATGACCATTAAACTCAAATTTTGTTTGATTACTGTATATTGGTGAAGTGTCATTATGTACCAGAAATATCTTCTACTTGATCTGGCTATTTGCAAAATTAAAAACAGTTTGACTAAGATGCTGCTGGTGTACATGCACATTCAAAATGTGTGCAAATATGCTAATTTGAAATTTTGAATACTAATACGTTTAATGAGGCTAGCTCCATTATGTGTTTTAAACAGGGAATAACTTTTGTGATGTTTCTGATATCATTTCTGTACTTAACAAGAAAATGTATTATACTGAAAAATTGTGATAAACCTTTTGGAGAAATATAGTAATTAAATATCAGTATTACAAGAAGCTTCTAGTAAAACTAGGACTTGGAGTGCCAACTCTGAACTGAAATTTTTGGTTATGTTTGTTATAGTATATGCATTTTTACATTTAATTAATATCTAGTCATTTATTTATGTTAGTTGTTACATCTTTATACATTTTAAAAGTTGGTAATTTATTATTTTATGAGTTTAAAAAATCTTAAGCACTGTCATTTTGTACAGGTTTTCAAATAAATATATGGTGTTATATGAAGGAAATAAAACTTTAAATTAAAATGTAATTGCTTTTTTCTTTTTCAATCAGTTGTCTGATGATTTTTTAACAATAAACATTAGTCTTCATTCATCTTGGTCTTGCTTATTGAATTGAATAGAACAGAGCCGTGCCGAGGGTGAGGTGAATGAGTTTCTTGCCTCAGGTTAAAAGCTGAAAGGGGTGCCAAATGGAAGATTAAATAATTACCGCTTACAGTATAATTTAGGGCTAGAGCCTCTGGTTACGTAGGGAATTAACTATCATACAAGTTAGTGCAATTTCATCATTTCCGTACATAGCCAACTACTTAAGTAGTTATAAATTGGCATCATTAAGTATATCTCATATTGTGAAAATACCTTCACGAATTGCCATGATATTGCACTACCTCGAATAAGTAATGCTTTACCATAGGAGAAGACTATTGTTACTTATTCTCAATGGATACCATCACCTATATGGCACTGTTTTGGAGCTTATTGGCTCCTCATCAGTGGGTTGGCAGGTACCTTGGTGTTGCAACAATAACAACCCAGTTGTGAAGTATAACTCCACAATATGAGAGATGCCTGATGGTGTGGAGTAATTTAGATCAGTGTGCCGCGAACTTTGCTGAAGCTGTATACCTATAAATGAGTGGGTCAGAAGTATAGTGAACCAAGTCCAATTTTTCTTCAAGTCAGGCTACAGGTGCCCCTTCAAGCCAATAATGTGGAACAAGTCCGGTGGATCCAGCTGATAGAGAGTAGTGGTTTCTTATAACGCTGAAGAACATCTGTTAGTGTTCATTGTTACAGTGGGCCAAGTCCATCTTGCATGAGCTTTAGCAGGAAAGTGATCCAAGTCCTGCTTGTTTAAAACCATGCAGTTACCTCTCCATAACGTTTGAATCGTAGCAGATCATGGAATTAGGGCACAAATACAAACTGACAAACAGCATCTTTCTGAAGCTGACATCAGAACTGACTTACAGAAAGAGGCCGACAAGATTTCTGACAATTATTATGCTTGCACTTTTGATTCGAAAAAAGTTCTTGCATTTCCAAAGCTAACCACATCCATCACTTATTACAAGGGAAATTTGTACATATACAATTGTGGTGTATACAATATACCAGTTAAATCTGGACCTTCTGTAATGTATGTGTGGAATGAGACAGAAGGTGGAAGAGGGTCTAAAGAAATCTCGACTGTCATTACAAAGCATTTAAAAGATAATGCTGGCCAATGCACCAACATTACTCTCTATTGTGATGCTTGTGGAGGTGGGGGGGCAAAACTGCAATATAAATGTTGCACTTATTTTACTGAAGGTGCAACAACCCTTCTGTCGCCATCAATACAATTGACATAGTATTCATGGTTTCTGGTCACTCCTACCTACCAAATGACACAAATTTTGGAGTTATAGAAAAGTTTAGTAAGAAACATTCATTGATATACTGCCCTGATGACTGGATTAATATAATAAAAAACTCAAAGAAAAAAGACCCACCATTTAAAGTATTTGAACTTAAGCGCAATGAATTTTTGTCATCAGAGCCTCTAGAAAAGGCCATAATCAACAGAAAAAAAAAACATTAGCAAGGAGCCTCTCAACTGGCTCAACTTTCAACGGCTGCAGTTTAAAAGAGGATCTCTACTCAATATTTTACAACAACTCATCAAGCGATTTAATGCCATTCGAAGAAATTGACGTACACAATGAGAAAATTGGTAGTCTTCATTGGCTCGAGTTAAAATTGACTATACAAAGACCAACGGCCCATAACACATGCAAAGAAAGCAGGTGTGATTCGTTATTGCCTTATATTCCTCCTTGTTGCTATAGTTTCTACAATGAGTTGTCAGTGAAAAGGAACACTGGATCTGCTGAAGGCAAGTTTCAAATTATGCATGAATATAGGTATGACTAATCAAAGTACTCTTTTATCTTTTTTTTTTTTGTGTGTGAAAAAAAAATTGTGATTTTAATTTAAGTAATACATTATCTGTTTAAATAAAACAGCATTGGCAAAAGAAAAAGTGACATTACTCATTCATTCAATCCTAAATAATAAAAATAGTAATAGGACTTTGTATTCTACGGAAGTGGGAAAATTTTCGAGTTAAAATGAACCAAGTACATTTTTTTTTTTTTTTTTTTTTTGTTTAAAGCCAAAATTTAAGGATAAACATTTCAAATTCCTAGGAAATTCTAGGAAATTCAAAGGCAGAAGATAATTATAACTCTTTTCAAACAAATATTGACATAATTTATTTAAATTTATATAACATTCAATTTTTTATTGGCTCATACGCAAAAGTTGCTTTTTTTTTTCACCACTATTTGAAAGTGACTTGGTTTACTATACTTCTGACCACACATTTTGGTTGTCAATAAGGAAAGGCCAGCTCCAAAATTACAATTATTGTGTTATTACCACTTTCGACTACATATTTGTGTGAACTGGGCTTTTCAACCATGGCTGAAAAAACACCAAAGAGGGAGGGACTCAGATCCATTTATGAAGAAATGAGGCGAGGCTTGCATTGTCAACGATTCTGCCACACATCAGCTGTCTGTGTTCAGCAAAGCAGGCACAAGTATGAAGGTATGCGTCATTTGGTTTAATACTAATAGAATTTTTTTTTTTTTTTTTGCCTTTGATTTCCTTTGCTTTTGTAGCGATGTAGAGTTCATAAAATGTTAATATCTGCATGAGCTAATTTCTGTTGGATTGTTGGGACAATAATAATTGATTCTATTGTGACTTATAGCATATTTATATTAATATTGCTGTAAACTATGTTTTTTGGGGGATTAACATTTTGATGTGCCGTGTTGTTTCATGGGTAAATTAGGTGTGCCACAAAGAGATGCAGAACACTGATTACAGTATAGTTTAGGGTTAGAGCCTCAGGTTACGAGTTAACTAGTGTACAAATTAGTGCAATTGCATCATTTCTGTTCATAGCCAACTATTTAAGTAGCTATAAATTGGCATCATTAAATTCATCAGCAGTCGTTATTATTACTATTTGGAGTAAGATAGACTGTATGACCTATGAAGAAATAGCAAAAAAAAAAAAAAAAAAAAAAAAAAATGGAATACTGAACTCATCTGTTCACCAAATTTTAATTGAGCATTACAAAAACAAAAGGTTGGTGTCTGTCCCACATTTGCTGTCCATCAAATAGTGACCAAAGCGTAAAGGAATTGCAATGTAGTTATTCACACATTACCAACAAGAAGGTAAGGAGTATTTAAAATGCATGAGAAATAGCATGAACACATGACTTATGAGATGTAGACACGCAACTTTGAACGCAAACTGAAGTCACGATCCACTCAGTCGAAATATCGACATTTTCCATGCTAATGATACCGGCAACAATCAAAGGTGAAAAAAATGGTCATCGTGGTCTCTGATTATGAGAGCATTACTCTACCATTCAGTGATGAGATATAATTAAAGCGATACCTCTACACACAGTTTAATTTTATGGGTTAACTATGGTGTATCTACACAGATATTATATAGTTAATTTGAACCCATATGGAATTGTGACTTGTGCATTTAGTCTTTAAATACAGTATCATTCTGTTCACCATTTGGTATTTCTCATATTGTGGAATTAACTTTGCAGGGTACCTGCCCACCCGCCAATGAAAGGCCAGCAAGCTTTGAAATGGTGCTGTCTGGGTGGTGGTGCAAAACCAATGATCTCATTGTGAAGGTAGCCACAATATGAGATATAATTAAAATGATGCCTCCGTAGTTTAATTTTATGGGTTAACTATGGTGTATATACACCAATATATAATATTACAGTCTGTACACCTTTTTTTCACTGATTACAAATGGGAAGTGCTACCTCACTTCCCATATAGTCCTGTGAGTCCTGATTACGATCTATGCCCCAAGAGTAAGGAACTGTTTTTGGACAAAGAATTCTGTCTTTCGAAGTGTTGAGTGCAGCCGTGACACATGTCAGATAACTTAATTCAGCAGACAGCTAAATCATTCAAAAATTTCCCAGACATTTGGAAGCAAGTCACAAGGCATTTAAAATAATCCACTTTTTTTGCATTACTTTTGGGATAACCCTCAAACAGTAAGGTTATCTCAAAAGTTTTACTCTGACATCTTGTTTAGTAGGCATTTGTGAATTAGTTTAAAATACATACAATAAAATATTTGTAACATGAAACATCATTGGGGGCACCTAATGGAGTAAATCTGATTGGTCATGAAAAATACATCACGGGAGTGATTACATCATCCGCAGCTTCCGCTAGAGGCACTTCCCACACTCCTACCACTAGTCTGTGTTGAGCACTCACTAGTAGTGTAATTATAGTGTGGGACACATTTTTCGTGACCAGTACGATATCTCGAGTTCTAGTGAACCAAACTAGAACTCAATTTCGTTGAACTGCATTAGAAAAACAATAAAATGAAAAGAACTGCATGTGTACCTTATATGCACAAAATGTTTTATTTTATGTGAAAACATCTTTGGCTTGGAAAAAGTTAGCCAACAGCCTAATTACAGGTGGTAGATGACTTTCCATCAACCGGTGAAATACCACCACTTTGCTTATTGGAGGCTTGAAGTGGTGAAACCCTTGTTTAGTCTCTAGAGCAAAGTTTCCGGCATCCCCCTCCCCCCATACTTCTTCAACCCATGCACGGTACTAAGTACTATAGGTTTTGATGCCTTTCGTGTTTGCGGTTTTCATAAAAAAAAAAAAAAAAAAAAAAATTACCCATTTGATTGTAGTCGTTTGTTGAACAGTATGATGTCATTGCAATCATACTTCCTACGGTTACTACTGCAGGAAGTATGATTGCAACAATACACATTTGTCATATGACTGCTCTTGCATTTTCGTTACATTCCATTGTTAGGGGCTATAGATGTTTTCACATCAGTAATTTTCGAAAATAAAATTAGAGTGTTCAACAATGCCGAAGTCAAGTGCAGAGCATTCTTGAGAGTATCGAGCAAGAATGAAAAAACCTAAGAAAATAAAGACAACGGTTGCAACTATTGGCTAAATGTCTGGAAAACAGGTTAATCGACGCTGTTTTCCAGACATTTCGCTACGTTGCATTCGCAACTATACATATCTTACTTTAGTTAGCATAAATCCATTGTAGGTGCCCCCAAGGACGTTTCACATAAAACCATCTACGACATGTGCTTGGCACAGATGAAGTTTATTTTGCCAAAATATGCCTTCTAAAACATTGTATCTTGTCATCCATAGTTCTCCTGTAACAGGACTTCTTCCAGTGCTGATTCTGGCAGGTTAAGTGAACTAATCTTAAAGCTTTATTTCCTTTTACCAGGTCAAGAACCATCTTATATGGTCTGTATTGCAACTCTCCCTACACCCAAATCTGGGAACAGATTGAAATGATTCACCCTCATTTTCAGAATATGCAACTGGAATCTGTATTGTTCCAAATAAATACAAGCTCAAGTGTTCCTTGAGCCATCTTCATAATAGGAGCCAGGAATCCAAAACAAAACTCCTTGTATAGGTTCTTTTCCTGTCCACTTCATAGTTGCTAACTCTTCATATTTACGACAGAGAATCCACTTATTTTACGGCACATTATAGCCTTACACGTTAATGCACCATAAAATCCTAAAACAACCAACCAACTTATTTTCTCAGTTTTTCCCTTCTGAGTCTTACATTGTAATATAGTCAATAGCATTGGTTCTTCCCCCCCCCCCTTTTTTTTGAAAAACTCAGTTTTATCTCTATCTTTTTCTTTTTACAAGAAAATAACTTAAAATTCGATTTTTTAAATTTTTTAAATTAATTTCTGCTTACTTTTGTAAATGAATCAGGTGTGCTGTGGTGGGCTACATTGAAAAATAAAAAAGAGGGAAAATAGCATTTTTCTCTGTTATGTGCAACATATTTGTGTAATGTGAACCTAATTAATGCCTTTCAGTACGATGCCAAAGAAATATGACAGGAGACACGTATGCAAGATTTTTGACGTATTGCAAAATCTGGAAAAGGTAATATGAAAAATCACAGATGTAGATATCATTTAAATAACATCTACTACATATGTGGATGCAATTATTATTTATTATTTATTTTTTTTTATTTCAAGCAACAGGAAATGTGATGTAATCAGACATTGCAAATAAATAAGAATAGCAGCAGCATGCAGTACATAGCAAGAATTGCAAAAATAGATGTTGCATTTCATTGTGAGGATGTCATACATTTTGAATGTTTATTTGTCTTTTATAATAGAACATAATTTTCCTCTGAGATGTACTGACTGTGCTGGCACATTGTTAAGAAATGTTTCCCAATTGCAAAATAGCAAAAAAAAAAAATATATATATATATATATATATATATATGTCTCTTCTCCAATGGAATCTTATGGCTATTCCCAACCTCGTGTTGTTTGGCATTACAAGAATGCAAAATGGGATGACCTGCGAGACTTTTCTTTTTTTCCTTGGTCGGATTACTGTTTCAAAACTTCTGATGTCAACGTTTGCTCAGATCGTTTCAGTGAAATTATTCTTGCAGGAATGGAATCCTTTATCCCACACTCCACTTTAAAATCTCGTCCTTTATCTAAACCTTGGTTTTCCAATAAATGTGCTAAGGCTGTTCAAGAGAAGAATGTTGCATATCGTAATTGGCTTGTTTCTAATTCTTCAGTTTCATTTTCTGCCTACACCAAAACTCGCAACAATTGTAAAGCAGTTATTAATCAGTCCAAACTAGAGTTTGAACAGGCTAAGAGTAGAAAACTTGCTTCTTGCTCTAATGGTAGCCGAGCATTCTGGTCTCTTGCCAAAGCTATTGGCCGCAACTTTTGCCCATCTCTGTCCAAACTAGATGGTTCTGTTGTCACTTCAGCCAAGGATAAAGGTGACCTGCTAGCATCCCATTTTTTTTCCAACTCATGTATTAATGATCTTGGTAAAACACCTCCCACCATTCTCAACACACTTCATTCAATGCCTCCTGTGGTCTTCCGTCAAAAAGATGTCAGAAGGATTTTGACGAATCTTGATGCTAAGAAAGCTCCAGGTCCCAATGGTATTTCTCCACTTGTTCTCAAAACCTGTGCTCCTGAACTTACTCCTGTTCTTTGCCGCCTTTTTTCACTTTCTTATTCCAAAGGTGTTTTTCCTTCTGCTTGGAAATTTGCTCATATCCAGCCAGTTCTTAAAAAGGGTGACAAATTCCTTCCATCCAGTTATTGTCCCATTGCAATTACTTCTACTCTTTCTAAAGTAATCGAGAAATCAATTAACCGCCAACTCTTAAACTACCTAGAAACCTTCCGTCTGATCAACGATCGCCAGTATGGATTCCGTCAGTGTCAATCCACTGTTGATATTCTGGCTTATGTTACTCATTTATGGACTAATTCAATGGAAAGGTTCGGTGAAACACAAGTAGTTGCTCTTGACATCTCAAAGGCTTTTGATCGTGTTTGGCATAAAGGTCTTCTAAACAAGCTTCCATCTTATGGTTTGCCAAATGTTTTTAGTAATTGGTTATCCAGTTTTCTTTCTGATCGCTCACTGAGGGTGATGGTAGATGACTCTCTGTCTTCTAACTTCTCCACTAATGCCGGTGTCCCCCAAAGGTTCAGTTCTTTCCCCCACTCTTTTCCTCTTGTATATTAATGACCTTCTTCCATTGACTGGAAATCCTATCCATAGTTTTGCCAATGATAGCACATTGCATTCCACTTTCCATTTTGAGAAACCTTGTCCAATCAGCTAGCTTCAACTTCTCGAAAATCTGCTACCAATTCCTTAAATGCCGATCTTCAGGTAATTCTCCAATTCAATTGGAGAATTCAAAGACAATTCAAAGACAACTTAGTTGATTTCAATCCTTCTAAAACTCAGTCTTGTCTTATATCTCGCAAAAAGGATTCTTCTGCTCCTATGCTTATCTTTAGTGACACTCCGATTTCTAGACAAAATGATATATCTCTTTTGGGGATTACCCTGACTTCTAATCTCTCTTGGCACAAGCACATTACAAATATTGCTTTCTCTGCATCTAAAAAACTTGGTTTTCTCTTTAGCTCTCGGCATTACTTTTCTTCCAAACAGCTGCTCACTCTGTATAAATAGCAAATCTGCCCTGCCATGGAATATTGTTCCCACATCTGCTGTGGTGTCCCCAAAACCTCTCTCAAGCTTCTTGATTCCATTCAGAAGAGGGCAGTTAGGTTAATTAATGATTCATCTCTAACAGAGTCCACTTGCTGTCTCATAGATGTACTGTTTCTGCTGCATGCCTCTTCTACAGATACTTCCATGGGCACTGTTCTTCTGAATTGGCTTCTATAATTCCCGCTCTCTCTTTCAAAACAGTCCGAACACGTGCCGCCAACAACCATTTACTGTCCAACTTCAAACTCACAGAACCAACTTTTCATCTTCCTCGTTTTTTCTGGAACAACTTTCCTTCATACGTATTTCCTGAAAATTACAGTCTACAGAAGTTCAAGTCCAATTTCAACAAATATCTTCTTTTGTCTTCTCAACCTCCAATCCAAGCACAGTACTAAGTACTGTAGGTTCTAATACCTCTCGTGTTTGGGGTTTACATAAAAAAAAAATTGTGGAAGAACAAAAATAACAGACCTTGTTATCGAAATTGCATGGATAGGGAAAGAAGAGGTAGTGATGGCTCTAGAAAATTGCCCATTTTAAATTGCTACAGATGGCAGCGATCAAAGTGATTCGAAGTTATATCCTATTGTGGCAACGTTTCGTAATAATAATAATAAAAAGCAATGGTCTTGGCAAAGGAAGTGGAAGATGACTACAGAGTACATTGGACATCTTCTGAACAACCTGAAAGCATATGGGATTCCTTCAAAAACCTGTTTGGAACTTTAAATGTTGATAAGGTGGGCTGTTATGGTGGGCTTCCAAACTGGGGTATCAAGGTTATTTAAAGATTAGATTCAGCACAGGCTGTCTTTTCATACTTTCTGTGCTGAAAAGGGAACTGCATGCCTTCATGTGCAAGTAGGTGAATACTTGGTAGAAATTTACTAGTCTAGAAACAAATGCTAAAAGGAAAGATAAGAGTTAAACTATTTCAACTGATGCATGTTATATCCCACTGAGATAAAAATGAGTTTGAAGTATGTGTGCACACACTGGCTGTCTTTTGGTCACATATGCAACTGGACTGGTAGAACAGTGGAAGCTTTTGACAAGTCTGTTTTAAAGAAGAGGCAATATCTTAAAATTTATATATATTCCCCACATTTCTCTTTGACACAAGTCTCAGTTCATCTGACATCCATTTAGGCCTAAGCTTTGAACAGTATTTCTCAGCTGGTATGAGAAGCATAATAGCTTCTGTGACACTCAGTGGTCTTTTATCTGCAGATTCTTACTGCTTGAAAAAAAAAAAAAACCTGTAATTAAAATTTGCCCAAGGAAGAAGTGCACCACCTCATCCCTGGTTGTCCTATATAAAATGTTGAAACTGTTTATTAATTTTTCATCACTGCTGATAACCAGATCTTGAGCATTGCTTCCTCCTGTTGCCTCTAACATGCTGCTATAGAAAACAGTCATCCAATAATAACACAAAAGGCTTGTGTGTGACCAAACCACAAATTATAGTCAACATTTGGAAGGTTTCAGTAACATGTTCACATGGAAAAAAGTGTTGAGGTTAGTCTAAATATCATGTGATAATTCTGTCTTTTTCTTAATAATGTAATAACAAAAGATTATTTATTTTGGTTGGTGTCCACGTTTATGAGACAGAGATCATTATAGATAGAATGCATATTTTATGATTTTAGATTTTGTGATGTATAAATAAGTATAACTTTTTACAAATGTTTTGGATTTCTTTGCAGATCAATTTGTTTTCTAGTGTTTTCTGAAAATTTTCAGAATTTATTGATGTACCCTGCTGTCTGAGGCACATTTCTTTCCAACATATAGTAAGAAATCAGATCACTTAACTGCACACATTGGCATGCAGTTGCAGAATGTTGCTTTTGTCAACTGACTTTTGAGTTGCATGGTAAATAATTTTCACCTTTGGCTTTTAAGTGTTAATGAAAATAAATTTTAATTTCTGTATAAAGTATTGAATTAACAATATGATGTGGAAAAGGGCAAACAAAAAAAATACTGACATTTTTGTCGCAAACTATTTTTATTCTGTCATGCATTGTAGCTCCTGAATCATTTCAGAATAACAACTGATGCACTGTTTAGTAACTTTGAATTATAAATTAACATAGCAATCTACACAACTTTGGTCATTTGAAGAGATATTGACTATACTGTACAAGAGGTAAATTGTTAAGTACAAAAAGTTTAAGGAAGACATCAAGAGGGTACTGTGCGAAAAGGCACTCTTCCTGCACATTTTACAATTATAAGCAATAAAGATATTCAGGCAAACACCAGGAGTGCAAATCCAGTACACTGTTTTTCTATATGAACTATAATGAAATCAAACTATTAGCAGCAAACAGACTAGATTTTAAATCAAAGCTTTGTACAGTATGTATGTGGGGTAAATTTTAAGCTTTTCATATTCTTATTCAACTTTTATTTTTGTCAAAACATGAAAATTCCATCACTGGACTGGATTAAGTACCAAACTCTCAATTATTAGAAACCATTTCAGACAAAAGTAGTAGAATTATACCAAGTATTCATACGGAGATAGTTTTTTTTTTTTATTATTTTAAAAGTAATGCTTTAAGAATATGCAAAATAAGTACTTCAACTAGAACAATCATTCTGTTACTTAATGATTTTTTTTTAAATACTAAACTTTAAAGCTTTCACTTTTTAGTTGGATATTTATGATTTTTTTTTTTTAATCCCACCAAATGTTTGGGAAAATATAAGCAGTACCCTTTAAATTTTGCATTACATAATTACACTCTAATAGGAACTGAGCAACATTATTCCCATTTTCAATAATCAAAATCAGAAAATATATATATATTTTTTTTTCATACATGGTTTTTAAATTAATTTTTTCTAACAAAACACAGTCACCTAGTTATATTATATACATGAGACCTCTACTTGTAATATGAAGTGAGGAAATAATTATCAAACTCTTATCTACAGAGATAATACAGTAACAGTAATAAAAATTCATTGGTCTGAATGGGAAAAACAATTTCTCACATAAAATCATAATATGTAATCATAGGTAAGTTAAAATTGTAACCCATTTAAACTTTTCACAAGAATATGTAGTCCTGTGTTTTTCACATGTGGTTGCTAGGCTCACATACATAGATATATGTTTTTCAAGATCATTTCAAATAACATGTCTCTATAAACTACCTTGAAATTTGTCTGGTACCTACTGCCAGAGCTGAGACAAGCGAGGCTCTTACCTCAGGTTAAAAGCTGAAAGGAGTGGCAAAAAAAAGATTAAATAATTGCCAACATTTTTGATTTTGTCTTGATTATTCCAATATATTTATCATCTTGCTTTTGCAAGACAAAAATCTTTGTCGTGCCATTGTACAGATACCAAGTCCTGCATGCCAGCACTAACTGCGGCGCTGCTATTTTTGAAATGAATCACACATAAATAAATCTGTTATATATTTATAATAAATACTGCTTATGAGAATAAAAATCACTTTAAACAGTTTTTATTTATTTTTATTAAAACGTATACCAGAAATGTATTTTAAATAAGTCATACTTTTTTAATTAAAAATTTTTTTTTTAATATTTTAGAGGAGGGTGCAGTTTTTCATTCTTGCCTCAGGTACTCAAATGGCTTGGCATGGCCCTGCCTACTGCCATCTCTTATCTGCATTTCCAACTAATAATGCCACAGTTTTATTGTCTCCCCAATGAAAACCCCAAAACATGAAAGTATTGAACCTACAGTACTTAGTGACACATACAGCTTGAAAGTGGCAAAAACAGAAGACACTTGACATTAGATTGTAATTTTGCAAAATACATGTGAAGGAAGGTTACTTCAGAAAACAGATGCCCAGTTCTGATTAATGAAAGTGAACAATGTAATAGTGCTGGAACTCCTGCATATTACATATTAAGTAACCTGTTGCCGTAAAAAAAAAAAAAAAAACTAATTGCAAACCAAATTAATTAAACAAGGAAGAAGTGTCCTTAGCCCTTTGTGAGGCTAGTGTGATGCCATAACCTAAAAGATTGATGAAATTTAGTTTTATTTTTAAATTTACTTTTTGTTACGGTAACAACAATAGTTATAATATGTAATGTGCTGGGAGTTCCACCACTATTACACATGGTTTAGGAGTGGTTATTTAATTAATTTTCTTATTTGAAGAAATTCTCTGGAATTCAGATCCAGAAGGTGAAGAAATCAAATTAAATAATAAATACATGTAGAGGACATTAATACTTAAAAAAAGAAAACAATGATGTTATTTTTTAATTCTAGTTTGATTTTTAACAACAATAATATCATAATTGTTGGCTGGCTATCTAGTCAAAAACTATTTAAATGTTCAACTATTAAAAAGATTTTTTACTTTTACAAAATTTGATAAACTCCGCAACCCAATCCAATTATAACCTGACTAAACTTACTTGTTAAAGGGTTGGATTAGGTTACAAAGCTGTTAATCAAATTCATATTTCAGATAGAATTTGTTCTCAGATTTGCTGAAACTTTATTTCTCTCATTTTATAATAAACCATCTAAAGATAAAGAAATCCTTTTCCTTCAGAAATGAATTAATTTTTATGCAAAGTATAATATATATATAGTTTTGAAATCGTTACTGAATTTGCAAATGTTACAGACAAAATGTGGACATTAGCATTTTAAGCAAGAAAGCAAGCTTATATCAGCCAAAAAAAAAAAAAAAAAACTCCCCATTTCACCCATCCATTCGCTCCAAAAGTTTGTCCAGTTCTTCCTTGAAGAGTGCTTACACCTCCTTTAATATAACTGCATAGATCCCCATGTGCCTTATATATTTCAAATGATGTAAAACAGTTGTGTTGATTTTTATACTAAGCTAGTTGTAATTAAAATGAAGATAAAAAAAGTGTGTGTGTGTGTAAACACATCACGCATCACATTTAAAAAACAAAATAGTTATATTAATTCCTACAAGAATAATATTGATTAAATTATTATCTGGTGTCATTTCAAAATTCTTTCCGAATCCTGTCATCATACTTAATTTGGGCTTTAAGTTAAGAAAGAAAAAAAATTTACTAAAAGGTAAATTACAATATACGCAATAAAGTTCTAATTTTGCATAAAGCACAAAAATTTTGAATGACAATAGACTAACAAAACAGTTAACAAGGAATACTAATTACATAGTGATTTTATATGGATACATATTTTTAAACACATTAAGTGGCAACTTACAGATTATAATTTGTGTTAAATGCATAAATAAGGTAAGAAACCAAGCCTAAGAAGAAAGAAAAGAATTGCATAAAAATAAATGGATACACTATTCTTAAAAATTGGTTAGCAACTTACAAAAAAAAACAAATTTAGGATAATTCATAACAAAGGGGGAAAATAGTAAAAACATCACTCACAAGAAACCATTACTAAAGATTCAAAATACCCCCCAATATTGGAAGGATGTTTTATTAAACTAATGCTAAAGGTCCACGGTTAAATAGAGAACTTAATCATAAACTAACAGAGGAGCTGTATTTCTGATAGTAATACTGGATGCCTAAATGAAGCTATGCTAAAACATCCAATATTACTGTCAGCTTCTCCATTGCTTTAGGGATCCCCCTCTATTTAAACCTAGACCAATGCCTTTAGGCATTGGTCTGAGGGTAAACCATCCCCCACTGGTAGCCAGTATTCTGCCTAGCAGTGCTGTCCTGTGAGAAGCCTACTCTTACAAGGTATGCCCTGCTTTCCCCTTTTGTTTTGCATCTATTCTAATTTGTATAAGTTTCTACTTCAAGTATAAGAATAGTGTATCCATTTAAATTTATTATGTAATTAGTATTTATATATGTACTGGTTTTTCTTACCTTATGATATGCATTTAACTCAGTTTGTAATATGTAAGTTTCCCTTTAATGTATAAAAAAAGTGTACCCATTTAAAAAGTTAAATTCAATATGTAATTAATGTTCCCTACTTCAAATAATTATTTGGTTTGGTTAAGGTCTGCTGGCTTAAAAAGAATTTGGTATCTTATGAAAAATTATACAAGTCTAGCTTCTATAATTAATCCTCTAATTTATCCCTTTAGTTCCCCCCCCCCCTTTAACTTACAGCCTACTTAGGTCTTATAATTTTCTGATAATAATACTGGATGCCTAAATGAAGCTATGCTAAAACATCCATAGATTTGGAAAGAATCCTGAAATGCACCAATACAATTTATTGTCAATATTATGCTAGCATATGAAGTGTCAATAAAATCCTATATCTTAATATATACTTTATATATAATCTAAAGTTTAAAATTAAAATTAAAAAAATTAAGGAAAATAAATATAAAATTAGTAATGCAAATATCAGTGGCAGCAAATAGGCACATTCCACTAAATGTGTGAAATAAACTAAAAAAAACTAAAATATAATGTATGCCAGTGATAAACTAAACCGGTGAAACAATACAAAAAAAAAAAAAAAAAAAAAGTGAGGGGAAAGTAGTCAAGAAGAGGGAACTGTGGAAGGGATGCCCCTAATATAATTTAGAATTTGAAAGCAAATTAATTAGAACTTAATGGTGTACCAAGGTCTGAATTTTGTGAAATATCACAAAAAATAGAGACATAAACTACCAACAATATGGGTCCAAATGAACTAAAAATAATAATAAAATAGACTGACCATTATGCCCCATCTCGACAGAGAACCAAAAGGCCAAAAATAGTCAGGGAATCACTGCATTGTCGGCTCAATCTGTGGATCGTTTCGTCATTGCATGGATTTGTCTAATGTTCAAAAAGGCAGTGGCAAATTCTGCAAAAGCAAACTAAATTTATAGAAGAGACTAGTTTGATTTATGGCACAATATAGGCCAACAGGTCCATTAGTTTTTTAAATATTCCATTTATTATTAAATATTTGTTTAGTTTTAGTAAATTAATAAGAGGAGTTTACCTCAATATATTTGTTTAGTGTACTGACAAGAAAAAAGTCCTTGCAGAATTCATACACTGCCTTGCCATAAACTTTTTTTTTTTAAAGTTAAGGTAGGTGTAAAAATCTACCTTTACAATTATTAACTAGGATTTTACAAAAAAACAAAAAGATTCAAAATATGTGTGACTGCATTAGAAGCTTTTAACTTTGTGGTTATACCACATATGCAGACACCTATGCATAAAATGAGAATTTTAGTTGTGGAAGAGATTAATACAAAATGCTAAAAATATTTTCCAGTTTATTTTATCAGATAAGTCATGCATTTCTTTATAACACTGAAGTCAGCCATAGCACTTCCTTTAGAGAAATAAAAAAATAATAATAAAAAAAAAAAAATTGCTCAAAATACCTATGCTCACCTTCAGTGGCACCCAGATTTAAAAGTTGGGGATTACCTTGATTTCTGATCTCTCTCTCTTGGCATAAGCATATCACAAAAATTCCTTTTTCCACATGGGGGAAAAAAAAAACAAAAAAACCTGGGTTTTCACTTTTACTCTTAGCATTACTTTTCTTCTAAACAACTCTTTATCAATCTCAAATCCTCCAACCACAGAATGTTGTTTTCACATCTGGAGTGGTGCTCTTAAAACCTCTCTCAAGCTTCTAGGTTCTATTCTTAAGAGGCCCAGTCTGATTATGTTATTCTGAACTGGCATCTGTAATTTCCCCACTTCTTTCCAAACATGAACTGCACCTAGTCAGCATTCATTCACTATTCAACTTCAAACTCAGAGAACAAACTTTTCTTCTTCTACTTCTGTTTTGTGAAACAACCTTCCTTCCCACTATTTCCCAAAAATTACTATCTACAGAAATTCAGGTCTAATGTCAACAAGTATCTCCTTAGTCTTCAACCTGTACATGATACTAAGTACTATAGGTTGTAATACCTATAGTTTCGAGGTCTCATAAAAAAATAATTCACGTGAAAGACATCAATAAAATCTGCTTTTTTATATTACAAATGAAAAATGTCATAATACCCAAAATAATGTGAAAAGCAGGTGTGGCAACTACTGTCAGCACCAGGATTATATTAGTTTTATATGCCTGCAAATTGCAACAATGAATATATCACCCAATTCTAGTGATTGAGGGGAAATGAGTCATGAAGTTTCTCATAACCTTGCACCATGAACACCATATCCAAACTAGATATTACATGTATGTAATTATGCATGATTGAAAGAAAATATATATTATTTTTGTGTGTATATTAATACTGAAACCATACCACTTGCTTAACTTGCCTTTTTTAGTGTAACGTTATCTTCACAGAAATAGATGTCATTCCCAAAACAATAATAACAAAAAGCATTATTTTCAAAAAACTAATAGGGATGCTGCTAATTTGCTTTTTATGCACAATTCTTTTATTTAATTTTCTCTATTTTTTAAAATTCCTTTTTATCTAATTTTTTTTATGCACATTTCATTTCATGAAATGTGCCAAATGGTGATGCCCTAACTACTTTGGTTGAGATGACACAGAATAGCTTTTTTAATCCTTTCCATTAGTTGTAATATGTGGGCCCTGAGCAGCGAGGTCCCCCCATTAAAATTTTTAAAATGCATAAAAATTAAAAATTTCTACATGAATGCTTTTAAATATTAATTTGTTCTTATTTTGGGTTGAGTGCCCAATATTAAAGTAGGAAATTATTTCAACAAGAAAATCTGAATTTAAAAAAAATAAATTCGGGAAAATCTCATCGCCTCCTTTTTGATGCAATGCTGTCTCCTACATCTATTTGTATATCAATATTCAATTTCATCAACTTCCATGCTTTTATAAATCAAAAATCAGATAACATTAGCCGACAGGCACAAACTCCTTTCTGATTTTAAAATTATTTTTGTGATACACTCAACTTTTGTGTCAACTGTAATTACTTAGAAACACAAATAAGAGATGGCAGCACTTACTGGAGAGTTTTAAATGAATTTTGAAAAATGTAGACATACTCCTCAGGAACCACATACTTTTATATAAAAGGCAATAAGATATTTTTACTATGTTCCAAATGCTTTCAGACCAAAACACTCTTTTTCTCCTAGTGTTAATATAAAATTAACAACCATTTCAATCAAATTTTGTATTTTATAACACATGCTAACTGCATTCCTCACTTCCTCAAGTAGTTTAAAACCAGTCTCACTTTCATCACCAAGGTAAAAATCAAGCTTTATTTACATATCTACAATTTTTATTTATTGAACCACTAGTAACACATTCAACAATCGCTGCAATTATTTTGACAATTGAATTAATGAAGAAATATAGAGTATTAAAACTGAATAGTTGGCAGTGCATGAGCATCAGCCCTGTGCTTTGACAGATAATACAAATAAGCATAGTTATTAAATCCTTGGAATTATTCAAAACAACTTCCTATGTTCATTCAGGAATGCTTATTAAAGTATCAGCAAGTCCATTAACCCACCAAATGATACTGCTAATAGCTTAATAATTAAGTAATCTTACATTTAGTTCATAGTGAAAACTGCAATAAAAAGAATTTAGATGGTGAGGGAGGTAAAGTACATTTCTGAGGTCTAACTTACAAAATGCTTTTAATATTTAAAGCTAGCATGTCATATAAGCCAATGATTTTTTAAAAGAGACATTTGGCTACATTCTTTTGAATATTACCTTCCTCTGGTTAAAAACACAAAATTAAAAAGCAGGACTAGAAGAGCTTTATAGAATCATTCCAAATTCTGTAAAATACTGGGCAAAACCATTTTAATCTTTTTTTTTAATCTGTTAATTTTATCTATAATATCCTAGGCAAAACTATTTTAACAATTTTTTAAAATAATTTATAATAAACAGAATGTCTCTAAAGTCTAGAAGTAACTCCAGATAGGCAATGTAAATGTTATGAATTCTGCATGAAATTTACAGTTTACAAATGTGGGTATTTGCAGGAGCCAGAGATTGCTTCCACAAAAGTTTAAATACAGTGCAGTTGTGGTAATAAAAAGCAGATTCTTGTTTACATAATTGTTTTAATTGAAAAAAATTATATATATATATAAACATTAATATTTTCTAGTATTTTCTTATTAAACATTTAAGCTTTATAAGAAAATACATACTAAATTAATATTTAATTATGAATTAAATCAAAGAACATTTACTATTTAAACTTCTAGAAATGATTTTGCAGCACTTGTAACTGTATAATGTGTGTATATCAAAATTTTACACATGTCAACTTTGCAGCTAATTTATATGCAAAACTGCATTGCCATATTTTTGAATCTGTGATATGACTAGTGGTAATTTTCAAAATTCTATTGCAGGCCATATAAAAACTTATCACACACCATAGTTAGAGCACTTTGATTTATACTGTTGTTGCAGAAATCTGGAGATACCTAGAACATATGCCATCTATATGTGATTGACACTTGAAACCTCAATGAAAAATTTATGACTGAAATCAGATGATTTTATTTTAAAAGATTTAGAAACAGCAGTGAAATTGAGGAAAGCAAAAGAACTGTTTTTGTCAGAAAATATTGTAAACTATATGATTTTGAATTTAAGCCAATGGCAAAATAGCATCTTACAAGATAACGAAAAGAAAAATGAAATTTTCCCACATCTTATAACCCATCCTTTTCCAATTTAAATTTGTCTCCTTGCATGGACATCTGAGGAAAAAGTAGATGCCATCAGCACTTAGTTTATTCAATATGTTTATACCTTACAGAATTATTATTATTATTAGCCATATGGTGCAAGGAAGCCTGAGGCTTATGCTGCACCAGCCAAAAAAAATTCCCAAGTTACCCTTAGAGAGAGAGAAGAGAAAATTAGAAAGGAATTACCAAGAAAGAGAAGAATGGTGATATCCAGCTCAGGACCCCAGGTGTGCCAAGCCCAATTTAGTACCTGACTAATCTTGTTGCCGTTCTTTGCAGCTTTTCCAATAGATCCACATCCTTCCTAAAATGAGACTTCCAAACTTGCATGCAGTACTCATGACGCAGTGTAACCACTGCACTTACATAAGAGGAATATCACTATCTCCCTTGCCACTGCTGCCAAAATTCCTTCATATTATTGATATCAAGAGCTGTCCTAGTAGCCTGTCTGTACTGTTTAGTGAACTTCATGTCAGACTGTACAGTTTATCCTGCTTTAATGAACTTTGAAAACCTTAAAGAGACTTAGCAGAGTTAAACAGATAAAAATCTGTGGTTTATTAATAAAAAATGAGTATGCTGTGTAATATATTCTGAATAATAAATATACATAAAATAAACATATATAAATTGACAGTTGTGTACAAAAAATGTCTTTTCATATCATAAGGCTGCTAATCTTGGACATCTACGTAATTCACATACCGTGTCCCCCCCCCACCTCGCATTAATTAGTTCAGATTACCACAATTGCACTGCACTAATGTGTGCACCTATTATATTGCTGGCAGTTAATAATCTTGGGAATGTATGTATGTCTAGCAGGGAAGAAGTTTACTGACAATTAATTGTTTATATTTTAAACAGACCTTACAGCTAAAGTTCAAACATCATTCAAAAAAAAAATAATAATAATTTTAGTATATAAAAATATCTGTCATTTAAATAAGAACATTGCATCAGTAATGCTCTTATTTTGTAGTTTTATTTTAATGTTTGCACTGAAAAAATATAACTTACAAAATGTGTTTAAAAACATCCAGCCATATAAAAGGAAATATAAAAATGTTTGTTCTGCAAAACTTCTTGAATACCTGATATATTCTAATACAAAATTCCCATTTAATGGTGGTTTACTGGAAACGTTTTATACTGAAACTTCTGTTATTGCAATAAACGTACTACTGAATATCAACAATGAAAAATAATCAAGTGAAGATTTCAGCACTGTTATAGCTACGTTTAAAAAATATACATTTATAGCTACTTATATGCTTGATATAATACTTACTGCAGTAACAGTAATTACATTATTTTGATTTAGGAATCTGCTTTAAACTGGTAAAAATGAGAGAGAGAGAGAGAGCGAGCACTTTTAAGGTATGTGCAAACATCACAAAACAATAAATGGATCTGAATTTTCTCATAAATATTGTCAAGTGAAAATGTAAACATAGTTTTTAAAAATTAACAAGCAGGCATTATATATTAAAAATTATTTAAATCCTCAAAATGGAAAGTACAATTTGTTAAGAATACCTATAAATTTATTTCTTTAAAATGCTATTCACAACAAATAATGGATCTTGCTATAAGGTAAATTTTGCTATCAGTGTAATCTGATTACCTATTTACATCCTTAAATAGTTTCTTAGTATTGAACTTTTACATCCTTTTCTACAATCTAATAACTTTTCACACATTTGTACATTTAAATTAATTTCTGAATACGCTTGCAAAAATAATAATTACATTATAAGCAATTGTAGATGATGGAATAAAAATAATGTGGCCTTGGAAGGTTTGGGTGACATAAGCACACTGGACAATAAATCCCTGTCTTTGTGGCCATTTGTGAATATTTGCTTGTTGTAGAATTAATCTTCTTAGCCGTGCAGTTAATAGCACATTAAGTCAATGCAAAACTCTCAGCCAAGAAAACAACTAATGGTCCATAATTCTATTCAAATTACAACACAGTCATTCAAAATGAAGACCACCGGCTTTCTCTGTGTTACATATGTACAGCTGGAATCATTGGCAGGATGCAGTTATTCCAAAGGCATTAATGGCCAGACTTATTTTACAGTATGAATATAATAAAGGCCAATATGTGACTCTGGACTGTTGGCAAAGACTAGGCTATAAGGTTATTCTATTTTAACTTTCTCTTTGTCTTCCTCCTGATTCTAGATCCTAAATATACACAAAAAGGAGAAAATAAATTAATAAATCACTAAAAGTTCAAACAAATTAGAATGTTTCCTCTTTGACTACAACTAGAACTACACATTTTATCAATTCAGAATACACTACAGAGGGTTGATTCAGCCTTTTGATAACGATTTTAACATTAATTCTGCTTGTGACGTACGGCAGCAATGTAAATTTTTTTTCGTGCAGGCTCAGTCCTAAACCTTATCAACAGGTGCATCGGTTGTAGAAGTTGTTTTAATGTCGACATGCCTCGGAAATTGGACCCACGTTTGGAAGGCTACATAACCACACTTTCCGAAGAAGGGTACAGTTATGTGAAAATTATTAATAGATGCAAGTCGAAAAAATTTTTACTGTATCGAACTTTGGTATCTATAAGGTTTTGAATGTGGCAAAGGAAAATTCTGCAAAGCTGCTGCAAATGGGCGGAAAACACCGAAGAAACTGCAACCTGCTCCAAGTCGAACGAGGGAGGTAGTACAAAAAGTGCAGTTGCTCGTCGGTGAAAACCCAAAGAGCTATAGTGTCACGTGTGGGAACCTCCCAGTCAACCGTTTATCACATAATCAACGAAAATTTGGAGAAGAAGCACAAGGCCCGCATACACCACCTAGGAGCAAAGGCACATTTTGGGGGTGGTGGTCAATGCTCGAAAACTCTAGGAAAAATATCTGGCAGCTGAAAGGTGGAAATTCGTAGCAACATTGGACGAAGTGTGGGTATACCTCTCTAATTACAACAAAATTCGAGCAATTTATTGCCGTCCACAGGGTGACAAGGCCTTTCCAACATGGGCACGGCAGTGCAAGGAAAGTTTTGGCCGAGGTTTATGGTTGTAGATGGTTTTTGTTGTAATGGCAAATTTGAGTTGCTAGAGTCGCTAAAAATGTGAAAGTCAACTCAGCGTATTACCAGACTGAAGTTCTACAGCCATCGTTTGAAGGTTGTACTGTTCTGTCGCTGAAAAGGTCTGGGTGCACCAGGATAGGGAGTCCAGCCACACATCACATTCCACCCATGCTTTTTTGCAAAGAATGGAAGTGGCAACAGGTATTCATTCGATCCCGTTTGAATGTATACCTGTTAAATCACCTGATGCTGCACCCATGGATTTTTTGCACATTTGGACTTTTGAAAAGAGCTCTCGGAAACCGCTGCCCCAGAACTGTTGAATGTTTGTGGAAAGTCTGCCAGCATGAATGGGACAAGATCGACTTTGCAGTTTTGCAGCGTGCTTTACTTCAATGGAAATTGCGATGGCATGCGATAGTCCATGAGCAGGGAAAACAAATAGAACACAACTGGTGGTGGTGGCACGGAATTTCGTAGTTTTAAAGGACTGTCAAAATCATTATCAAAAGGCTGAATCAACCATCCATATATAACCAAAAGTATCTGGACACTCTTCGACAAATATTGCATACTGTGACAAGTCCATCACACATGCATTTCAGCTTGGGCCCACCAATATAAATCTTGTTGGTCTGCCCATGCCATAGCAGTAACATTAGATGCCAGTAATGTTACTGTTTTGGCAGGCAGCCAAGCTCAACCACATCAGCAAACCGATGTGGCATCCACCTGCAACTTCTCTAACTTCCCAAAATCCATTATGGAAGATTTTATTTAAAGAAAACAAAAAATGGTTTGAACAGCCTCACAAGATCACAGAACATGTTCTATGAACCTCTGGTAGTTTGTATCTCACGTGTCCAGGAGGCCATGGGAACATCCACCAGTACATCAACGGCAATAGCTAATATCATGGTCAATAATGCAAAATTATGTTTGGAATGTTGTATCTAACATTCTAGAAGAGCAGCAGAAGTTGCTATGGAGTGACAAATCTTGATATACAATGTTTTATTCTGATGGATGTGTTTAGATCGTGGAAAGTGCCTGGAGAGCATTTCTTGTCAGAGCATTTCATCTTGACCATATTTAGTGAGATAATAAAGAGATGAGGTTTGGACAATTATTCATTACTTAAACTGTAGCAATAGGGAACAACACTACATATCATGCAGTGAGGGTCATATAAGATTGGATCATGGACAATAATATTGAAAAATTGGGCTGGCTGGCTGGTTTAGAGCCATATCTTTAATCCCACTAAACACACCTGTGGGTGAAATTGCACATTTAGGCCACAGCCTAAAGAATAGTCTTCCAAGCTGGCTCTGGCAGCTGCTCTTCAGGAGGAATGAAGATAAGTTATGGCTGATACCTACCTGAAGCTGGTAGAAACTATGCTAGGAGGGTTGAGGCTGCCACACAGATCCTGCTATAAATGGCTCTCCTGTGTGTTGGGTTTTTGAATTAAAAGCCCTTTTTTGGAAGTATCTGTGTGTGCATACACACATTTGGTTATATCATCACTGTACCAAAAAAAAAAACCCTCTAAAACATATACCAAATAATTGGGCTAGCTATCTATACCTATGCTGACACTACTAAACCATCTTTCCATTGAAATTAGAACGGGTTACAATTTGTACGGGTTAGAAAGAACTTGTCCACAATAAAGTCACTTTCTTCCGTTAACACACACTCGAAAAAGTCTGTTTTCACTAACACACTGCAAAACGGTAGATTTTTCACTTTTGTAAGCATATCAATTTATAAATTTATTCAATTTATAAGCATATAAATTAAAAGCAAACGGCGAAACCTTCCATGACAAGCGCATAACACATACTGAACAAGGATTAGCGAGAAACATCCACGTTCGCGATTTTGTCACCCCTCTCCCCCACCTGCTGAGCGCTGTTTTGACCCGGAAAGATAATTTTAGCCACGCCTATGTTTTTTTATGGCGGAAAATGTTCACAGCTTTAAAATTCACATTTTTTTAGGTTTCATTTTATATTAAATCAGCGACAGCGAATACGCGAATACAGATACCGCAAATAGCGGGGGTTTACTGTACCATGTTGTGCGAGGATTGTTGCAATTTATCGTGTTAGAGCAAAACCATGTTGTAGAAGTACTGTGTTATATGGGGTTTGCCTGTATTTGTTTTTGCATGGTACCATACAATGGAAAATGCTATTTTTGTTAAAAGTTTCAGGTTACTTTTTTTCTATCTTCCACTAGGCCAACAAACATCTGTCATCTTACTCTAGTTTTTGAAAGATTTATTGTTTTTATAGCATAAAGATGATAACATGTATTCTCTCAAAATGGCCACTACTAGGCAGGAAGAAGAGGCAATTATTCATGGCTGCTTACTGTTCATAAAAAAGTCTGTGCACATGTGCAGTTTGTTTCAACTGGAAGGTACAATTTGTTGTTTCCACCCAGCATCTAAGCTGAACTGTAGAAAAACACATTTCTGCAGCAAATGGTGACAAGTCACAGGTACACTACTTCACTCCAAAATCAGAGGTCTAGTATGAAGGGGTACCACAAAGAATTCTGACCATCCAAAAATTAAAGGCCCAGCCTTGAATGTTGGAAAGATCACAAGTATCTTTTAGAATTCAGATGGGTTGTTTTTGTTTCATTTTATATCAACTTCTCGATGATGTGCATGCGGCAATTTTCAAGGAAATGCCTAGGAAACTGTCAAAGGTGTCATGGTGCATGTGGGAGGGAAGAAATTTAAGGTAGTTGATGAACTCAAGCATTGTGTCCTGAATTGGGCAGTCAGTTTAATTCTTTCTATGCTGCCAGAATCAGTAACTTGCCAAGAGTAATATAGTGTACAAGGACAAAAATATCTTAAAAAAGAGCAATAAGTTAGGTGATTCTGGTATGCATTTTTTTTTTTTTTATAAGTAAAACAATAGTTCAATTCAGCCCCTGAATTACCCTCTCAATTTACTGCAAGTTTTGGATGTAGGCTCTCTTCAATGTTATAGAGTCAATAAATAAGTTTCTACTTTCTCAAAATGCTGAGTACAGTGTTACTACTTTAATTTAATTTTAGTATACAGTTGATATTATTAAAATATAATAAAAATTCATAAGTTGGAAATACTGTATTCAAATTTCTAGACAGTTCAGGTGGTTACACCTACTTCAGTTCATCGTCAGTAATCACATAGTTGAAATTCAGCCACAATTTGCAGTGAACTGCCAAGAATATTTCTCAAGACAAACAAATACAATAAAAATTGAAAAATATTCAAACTACAAAAAACTGAATCTATCTTATACTTACAGGTTTTAGAAGCCTTGCTGTAGGTTTTTTAGTAAAAGGTTCAAATGTCCTATCTAGAGTGTCTGGAGAGGACCTTATACTTTTTTCATTTTTTTTTCTTTGCCTGCATTAAGTAGAAAATCAGAAAAATGCACACTAATTTGATATGCATGAACAAAATGCATTGCAATGTTTATCAAACAAGTATATTTTCCTCTAAATAAGTAATAATGCTCTTAAAATTAGAGAATTGCCAATTCAATTAAGTTATATATAATTATCCAAGTTACTAATTACAATAAAGGGCTCATTCAAATGAGAACAATTCTTGAAACATAAATGCATTAAATTTATTTGCATACAACACAATACTGTCTATTGCATTCACTTAATTTTGGCTCAGTGGAAACTTTATTATGTACACCTATCTGATAGTGAATTTAGCCTTTATCCTTTGTGGCATAGACTCAATGAGGTGTCATAAGAATTTGGTCCTCGTTGATTTAGAAATCAGAATCTCCCACAGCTGTTGAAAAGTGGATTGTTGCAGATCTTTATTCCAGAGAAATCATTCCACCTCATACCCTAGGTGCTCAACTGGATTCAGATCTGGTGACTTTTTTTCAGGAAACCACCACAGTAGGCTGAATTCACTCTCATGTTCCTAGAATCAGTTCTATAAAATTGTCTTTGGTTCATTGTCTTGATGGAAGAACTTATTCACTTGTTGGAAGTACTACATCCATAAATACACCTCGTCAAAAACAATTTGCAGATAACGTATGGCATCCAAATGTTACTCCACTGAATATGGTCCAGTTTGATTTTGTTGTGCACATCTTGTGTTTTACACAAGATGTGCACCTTCTTTTCAAACTGTACCTTCGTTTCTTTCTTTTTTCTCTCTGAGAGAAATGGAACCCACTTAGGCCACTGGCTGCAATACTCAATTCATGAATAGATACAATGACTTGTGCATTCTGAACTACCTCTGATTATCACTGTTGTGCTGGATTGTTATTTGTTAGCCTTTTCATTACCCCACACAAGTCTTGTGCGGAGTAACAAAAAGGCTTCTTGCATCAGCAAGCTGTTGGCCAGATGTTATTTGGTTACTGGACCAAACTTGATATACCCAAAACATGCCATGCCACACCACATTCAAAGTAATTGTGTTCTTTTGTCTTGCGTATTCCCACACCGAATTGTGTACATACAGCATTCCTACATACACTCCCACCTAAAAAGGTTTGAAATCACATTTCATTTTTCTTAATTTTCAAAGTTTTTATTAAAACACAACCAACTTGTTTACTAAATTTTACTAAAATATTTGATTATGTATAAAAATCAAAAACTTAAATAATATTTAAGAAATTTCTAGAATATTTCAGAAAGATGTAGAACACTTCTGAATGTGGTAGGAACAACATTCTAGAAAATTCCTCAATGCGGTAGAATAGATTCTAGAAAGTGGAAGTATTGTTTCAATATTATAAAAGATTGGAGATGACTCTAGAGTGTTTTGCAATTATATAAATTGAGGAGTAAGAGATGAAACTTATAAAATCAAACACTTGTATTCAGAAGGAGTGTTTGTGTAAGTTTTTTGTGTTTCATGATAAACATGGCAAGAAATAAGGAACTGGGTGTCGAAAAAAAAAATGCTATTATAACTGCATAAAGAAAGTTATTCCATGAGAAGTACTGGCGAAAAACTAGATATTTCACTTAAAGGAGTATAATTCTAGAACACTCTTTAATCGATGAACTATCATTCATCGATTAAAATAGACTGGCAGTTTAAAGGACAAACCACAATCAGGATGACTGCTGACCAACTGCCTCCTTTATCAACTGTTGATAAAAGAGGTGGTTGCCAAGCTAAATGCATGTTATTGAACATGCAATCAGCAATGTTCATTCCCTAAGCACAAATATGCATAATTTATATGAAAAAAGACCCTTGATTTCTAAAAATACTGAAGAATGATACAGAATCAAAATCTAGAAAAAATATGCATTACACTAAAAGCACACAGAAAGAACACTTGCAAATATAAGTGTCAGCAAACATGTTAATGCAAACTCATTATTTTCAAGATAGTCCTCACAGGTGTCACAGCTGCAGGGTTAAAAACTGCAATTGAATGCCAATTTGCTGTTCAGTAAAATCAGTCATTTTAAAATGCAATGAAACAAAGTGTCAATTCAGATGACTGCACATAACTGAATGATTCATACATTACTATGTCTAGATGTGTCTTCAAACATGTTATGACAAGTTACAACTTGCTATAATGTTACAATTCCTGAACTTTACATTGTATTGTTTTGTGGATAAGCATTCAGGTTGTTTGCAAGTTTAAGTGTGGCAGATTCCCCACCAAAAATAGTCATTCTCAGATGGTAAAAACAGAAAAACAATGCTGAATAGCATTATTTTCTCAAACTATTTTGATATTTGCATTGAAATAGTACCCTGCTTTTGTACCACAAAAAATTTATAATTTCATTTATTTAATCATCATCATCATTGTTGTTGTTGTTTAATTCTGTCCCTGGAAATACAGAATGGTATAATATTTATTTTTCCAAATTCTTTCTATGTTGAAGCCAGTTTTGTCCCTAGATTTGAAGGGGAGCAAAAATAGGAACTTTAATCTTAAACCCTTATTTTGACTACAACTGCACTACTAAAATAAAAGATGTATGTAGTTACTTACCTACAGTGCATGTATACTAGTATAATCATGACCAATATAAGAATGCATACTACTACTCCACCAGCTATACTTGCTTTCTCAATTACCCTTTCACTGGATGCTACAGAAAATAAAATGAATGAAAATTTTAATTGAGGAATTACCCTTGACTTCAATAAATAATATTTAACTTTTAATAATAATAATTTATAAATTTCAATTTATAAAAATGATTGCTATAAATAGTCAACATTACTTTATTCCTTGTAATTATTTCAAAGAAACATTTCATTATCATCTATTATCAGCTAAGAATAGAAACAGGTGCAGGTATACTTGCGTGTACACCAATGCTAGGAGTTTAGTAAATAAATGTGATGAATTTGAGGTATTGCTCAAAACATCAAAAGCAGATATTATCAGAGACGTGGTGTCACACAGATATAAGGGATGCAGAACTGGAATTTGGGGAGTACAACGTCTACAGAAAGGATAGACAGGATAGGAAGGGGGGAGGGGTTATGCTATTAGTTAAGAAACACATAAAAACCAAGGAAGTGAAGCCAGTCGACATCGCTGGACAGTGCAGTGTTGAGTCAGTTTTGTGTGACATAAGCATTGGGAGATCAAAATTGAGAGTAGGAGTGTGCTATAGGCCTAATGACTCTGATGAGTATAATAAGAAACTGTACAGGGAAATAGAGTGGGCCAGTAAATCAGAGAGTCTTATAATGGGAGATTTTAATTTCCCAGATATTGACTGGACTTTGGGGGCTGGTCACTCACACACTAGCAGGGCTTTTGTGGATTTGTTTTCTACATCAGCATGTTCGGGAGGCAACTAGAGGGAGTAATACTCTTGATTTGATTATCAGCAGTGATTCTTCATGCATTAAGAATCTGCAGATAAATGAACCACTAGGTGGCAGTGACCACAGTGTGCTGAAGTGGGATTTACTCAAAGAGGTAACTACCATTAGGGGTAAAGGGAAGGGTTATTGCTTTCGTAAAGGCGACTACGATGGACTGACAGTATTTAAATCCTATACAGTGGGACCAACTGATGATGTTACCAACAGCAAATTCAAAATGGGAAGCATTCAAAGAACTTATCTTGGAAGCTACTAGGCTTTACATACCAACTAAGAAATATTGTTCAAGGTTTAGGCCTAAATGGATGTCAGATGAACTGATGAGGCATATGGCAGAGAAGAAACATGCATGGGATACATACAAATTAACACGTGACACAGAAGCCTATGATAGATACAAGTTGATATGCAACCAAGTTACAAAGGAGGTTAGGCAGGCGAAGGCAGATTACGAGAAATCCTTGGCAAGGGATGCAAAGAAAAACAGCAAAGAGTTCTTTACTTATGTAAACTCTAGAAGGAAGGGGATGAATCAGATTGGTCCACTTGATATCGATGGGTCAACTGTTGATGATCCTGCTCAGGCAGCTAACAAACTAAATGAATATTTTGCATCGACATTCACACATGAGGAGTTATTCAGCGAGGGGAATGCCAGAGGTGTATTCAACTCTGGCAGTAAGCTAGAGAATCTTGTAATCTCTGAGAGTAAAGTGGAGGAGAAATTGTTGAAGATAAACACAAGAAAGGCACCTGGTGTGGATGGGATCTATCCAGTTATATTAAAGGAAGTAAGCAAACCCTTAGCCATAATTATGAGAGCTTCCTTGCACTCAGGGGAGGTACCCATGGACTGGAGATGTGCAAATGTGACCCCAATTCACAAAGGAGGATCAAAGGCTGACACAAGTAATTATAGACCTGTGAGTTTAACTTCTGTTCCTGGAAAATTAATGGAGGCACTGGTTAAGGAAGCACTGCAGGATCATCTAGACAAGACTTCAGTTATAGCTCGGACACAGCATGGTTTTGTTAAGGGGGAAGTCTTGCCTGACCAATTTGATTGGATACTATGATGCAGTCACAAAAGAACTGGATGCAGGGAATAACTTTGATATTATATACTTGGATCTTAGAAAGGCTTTTGATACTGTTGCACATGGAAGACTGCTGCACAAATTGGAGCAGTGTGGCATTGGAGGCAAATTGCTGCTATGGATAAAGGGGTGTTGAGGGGGAGAAGACAGAGAGTGGTAATCAATGGACACTGCTCATCGTGGACTAATGTTATTAGTAGAGTCCCTCAGGGTTCAGTATTGGGTCCATTATTGTTTTCTGTATTTATAAATGATATTGATGATGGTATATCCAGCTTAATGTCCAAGTTTGCAGACGATACGAAGGTTGGCAGGGTTGTCAACGACACTACTGACACTATGCTGCTGCAACAGGATCTGGAAAGGTTGAGCAGATGGGCTGAGAGGTGGCAAATGAAGTTTAACATTGACAAATGTAAAGTACTACATATGGGAAACAGCAACCCCAGAGCAACGTATCAACTCTGTGGTACTACACTGACAGTGGTAGAGAATGAAAAGGACCTGGGGGTGGTTGTGCAGGCAGATATGAAGTTCTCTGAGCAGTGCAGACGGGCTGCAAGAGTAGCTCATGGTGTATTATCAATGATATATAGGAATTTTTCTAGCAGGGATAAGGAGGTGATTATTCCCTTGTATAAGGCAATGGTCAGACCACACCTAGAGTACTGTATACAAGCCTGGAGGCCTCATTTCAAGAAAGATGTAGAGCTGCTGGAACGAGTACAGAGAAGGGCAACAAGAGTAGTGAATGGAATGAAGGGGTGCCCTTACAAAGAAAGGCTTAAGTTTTGCAAATTACAGTGTCTGGAGACTAGGCACCAGCGAGGTGATCTGATAGAGGTGTATAAAGTCTTGAATGGTTTGAGCATGCTCAATGCTGATGGGATTCTCCCTCTTGCTCAGAATAATCACCTGAGAGGGCATAAATTCAAATTGAGGAAAGACAGATGTAGGATAGATGTGCGGAAATTTGCCTTTAGCCAGCGGGTGGTTGGTTGGTGGAGCAGACTTCCATCCCTTGTCGTGGAAGTTGATAGCCTAAATAAGTTTAAGGCTCAGCTGGACAGGTATTTCGAACGAACAGAAGGGTGAAGTGGAAGTGGTTATTTATTTTTTTTTTATTTATATTTTATTTTATTTTATTTTATTATTTTTTTTTGGCTGATGTTGCATAAGCTTGCTTTCTTGCATCAAATGGCTCTACTAATGCTAATGCTAATTTCACCAGGACTGGCTCATTTGCTAATACTTGCTCATGAAATATATGACTCTATTTTTAAATATAACTTAATATCAGTTTACCATTATGCTCTGGACATGCAACTGATAATGTGAAAGATATGTCTACTTCGTGCTAATTTAAATATTTTCACTTCACAAAGAAAATGGTTAAGCTGATTACTGGATCCCAAAATGTATATTTTTGGTTTATTTTTTCATGAATGTATATCAAACATTTAACAGCTTACATAATTTATGCAAATAAACTAACATTTTATGATTAAACAAATTATATTTGTTTATACCCAACATGTGGAAATTACTGCTACAGCAATAGGTTTTGCTTGTCAGATGCTATCACTGCCTAGATCCAAATATATATATATATTTTTTTTATTTATTATTATTATTTTTATGAGAACCCCAAGCACAAGATTTATTAGAACCTATAGTACTTAGTATTGTGCATGGATTGAAGGTTGAGATGATGAAAGAAGATAATGTTCACATTAGACTTGAATTTCTGTAGACTGTAATTTTCAGGAAGTACGCATGAAGGGAGGATGTTACAGAGAACAGAAGTTGAATGAATAAACGAGGAAGAAGAAAAGGTGATTCTGTGAATTTTAAGTTGATGAGTAAAAGGATATTATTGGTTGGGGCATGTGTTCGCAGTGGTTCGGAAAGAGAGAGCAGGAATTATGGAAGATAATTCAGAAGAACAGTGCCCAAGGAAGTATCTACAGAAAAGGCATGCAGCAGAAATAGAACATCTATGAGGTAGAGAGTGGAGATATTCTGTTAGAGATGAGTCGTTAATTAACCTAACTGCCCTCTTTTGAATGGAATCTAGAAGCCTGAGAGAGGTTTTGGGGGAACCGTCCCCAATGTGGGAACAATATTTCATGGTAGGACAATTTGCGATTTGTAGAGAGTGAACAGCTGTTTGTTAACACCCAAAGCAAATGAGAAAACCCAGATTTTTAGATGCAGAAGAAGCAATATTGGTAATGTGCTTATGCCAAGAGAAATTTATAGTCAGGGCATTCCCTAATAGAGATATATGATCTTGCCTAGAAATCAGAGTACTTAGTATATCAAAATGCCATCGAAGAAAAGCACAGAAGCAGAAAAATCCTTTTTGTGAAATATAAGACAGGACTGAGTTTTAGTGGTGCTTAAAGATCGACTCACCTCGACCATGTACTTAGAAGAGTTGTTTGTGAAAAAAAGATCAAGCTTGTCAGCTGAATGGTTAGTATTGTCTGATATTCTGGTAGGTAAATGAACAATCTGTGCAAGGTCATTCGTAATTGCAAAAGCCTCAGCATCTTGACCAGCTGGGTCCATGTTACTAGATAACAGAAGCCAGCTGGAGTTGTGAGCATTAATATCACCAAAGAAAATTACCTCACTGTTACAAAAGTTGGACTGGATAAAGTAAAGTTTCAAAGAGTTGCAGGTGATTAGTGGAGTTGGGAGAGGCAACAGATGAATTTGACAGAATGTGGTAGAGAGATCTTAAACCAAAGACACTCGAAAAGAGGAGATTCCAAATTAGTTAGTCTCCAACAGGGAATATCACAGCGGACATATGCACAAGTACCACCTCTGAAGCAAAAGGAATCATACAGAAAATAATTTGAACTGAGATGGGCAGTGGTTGAATAAGCTGATAATTGGGATTCTGTCAGAAAGAGCATATGGGGGTTTGGCAGACTATAAACAGAAATGGACATCATTGAGATTGGAACTGAGACCACATATATTTTGAAATAAATGAGGAAGTGTTCGGGAGGTTTAGATCTTTTTGCAAATAAGTTTGTTCTATTCGTTTTACAATTCGTGATGTATTTATAGTAAGAAAAGGTGGGGGGCATGCTGTGGCATAGCCAGGATTTTTTGTCAGCAGATACATTCATAAAAAAAGGCACCAACTGCCTAATGCTAAAAAGCACCACCACAATACCAGATTTCAGCATCAGGGGTACAATGTACCTGCTGACCATACCTGGTTGTTTGTTATTTGGTTTTTAGGAGAATTAGCAACTAAGGTCATATTGCTCCAGAGATGTGTGGTGGTCATTCCCTGACCTTTCCGCATCCTCCGTATTTGGTGGTCATGGGCTCGAACCCCAGTCTAATCAAGAAGCGTGTGCTACACACTGCTGCTCCTGCTCACCTGGCTACAGAAGCGCCACCATACCCTGGCTACACCACTGTTGGATATGGTATACACATGGCAAGGATGTACCCAGCTCCTTGACATAATGTAGCCTTGACAATGTCCCCCCCCCATACACACTACTCAGACTCCCTCTAGTCACTGTCTGGCAAAGCAGAGGCAGTAAGATTATACACTAGCTGATCTGAAAGCCTCCTAGAGAGTTACCAATAGTTTTGGTCCGGTGGACTATCTAGCAGCTGGCCTGCAAACACCGTGTTAGAGCTGTATCCTCGAAATGTAAGGAAGACTAGATCTTGCCAAGATGTCCATCATAACTTCAAAAGATCCTCCCCACCTCTTCCATTATGCAGTCATACTGCATAATGGAAGAGGTGGGGAGGGGGCACTGGAGCTTTCCTGCTCTGGAGACTAAACATCGTGGGTTCCACCACTTCAAGCCTCCAAAAAGCAAAGTGGTGGTATTGCACCAGTTGGTACCCTTCTCACTTGGAAGTATCCCATCAGCATTGAGCTTGCTCAATGCTGATGGGATACTTCCAAATTGAGATGGGACACGCCTAATTTGTGTGAGGCGATATTTCCATCCTGAGAACACGGCGATCAGTCGAAAAGCGTTGTCTGCTTAAGAAAGGGAAAAGCTGTGAATTTTGCTTAATTTGTGTGCTCATCCAAATTTTTAATCATGATAATAATTTTTAATTGAGATTTTAATTATTTATTCTCGTAAGCGGTTTTCCGATTTTAATGATTTATTCTGACACAATGTCTTCTCACACTCATGATCTTTCTGAGTTGGTTTGATGTGTTTCGGGATCGTATGGGGCTCTCGGCTTTCGATTCCATTGCGCGTTGTATTAGTCATATTTCTTTGAGTGAAAGAAATCATTAAGTTATTTTATTCGTTACATTTGGAGAGCACTGACTGGAAGCATTCTATGCAAAAGATTGAGGTAATCTCTTCCTCTTTTAAATATACTGTAATAATGTAGAAGTTATTGAGCCTTGTAGCTCTGTGTTTTTACTAAGCATCAGCCAATATGATAAAATAAAGAAGGATTTCATACGCTAGGTCTCCATTTTATCAGGAACCACAAGGTAGTGGCACCTGAAACAACCAAGGGATATAGTTATGTTATTTTGGGTTTTTAGGAGCATTAGCAACTAAGGCCATATTGCTCCAGGATATGCGGTGGTCATTCCCTGACCTTTCCGTCATCCTCCGTATTTGGTGGTGACGGGCTCGAACCCCGGTCTAATCAAGAAGCATGTGCTACGCACTGCTGCTCCTTCCCACCTGGCTACGGAGGCGCCTCAAGGGATATAGCATTTCGATTATTGCAGGGGAAAACATTTCCTGATACCTGATCAGCATTATATTTTATTTCTCAGGGTTTCTGAGTGATGTGAGATAGTCATGACCCTTCAAATCAGTTGTGGATATTTCCCTTTGTATTTGGCACTGCACTTGTATATATTCCTCCCTTTCTATTTAGAAGGAATTTTTTTTTAAATAAAATATATATACATATTTTTTTTGGGGGGGGGGTTACTTTTTTATCAGGAAATGCATAAAACTTCAACACAGATATAATGTTTCTTATAAAATTAACATTATTTAAAATCTTTATCAAAGGAGGGGAGCTTACGTAAGTAAGAACCAGCCAAATCTTTAAACTGGCACCTGTCTCCAACGTAGCCGTCTGCGCACCTGAAAAGAGAAGTAATTCATTAATTTCCATATAAGAAAATATTTGTATGGTATATAATTAGTATGCAAATACTTAATAAATTGAAATTATTTAAATTTATAAATATCTATAAATTTAAATTTATATTAAATTATTTAATAAAATAATTAATTAAATAATTGAATTTGTAAGGAAATGTGCCACAATTATTATAAAATTCATATAAATCTCAGTTGTTCATTGTAGAATGGGTTTGATATTAAGTTTCTTAAGTCCTAATAAGTTCCTGGAAGCACGTGTGAGTGAAATAAAATCCATTTCTAGCATCTGCCATAATTTCTTCCAGACTTGTTCTTATACACTCATAAGCCAAAACATTATTATTATTAGCCATATGGTGTAAGGAAGTCTGAGGCTTATGCTGCACCAGCCAACAAAAAAAAAAAAAAATTCTGAATTACCCTGAGAGAGAGAGAGAGAGAGAGAGAAAAGTAGAAGGGAATCACCAAGAAAGAGAAGAATGATAATATCCAGCTCAGGACCCTGGGTGTGCCAAGCTCATACTCGCCAGATGCGAGCCCCTGGTGTTGGGTCAATGTTTGCCATGGTAACCACTTGCAACCAACCTACATGGCATCAATTTCATGAGATTGGAAAGTGTTCTCAGGTATCCTGGACCAGCTGGAATTCAGCAATGGAGCAAAGCATCGACATGAACTGACAAATGCTACATTACACAAGTGTTTGATGTCTGGGAATTTGGTGGCCAGGGGAGCGCTCTCTCTCTCTCTCTCTCTCTCTCTCTCTCATACACATTACAGGAATGTGAAACAAGATTATCTGAGTAATTTTTCTTTGGTTGTATTACTATTTTAAATCTTCTGACCGGTCAATGAAATTATCCTTGTGGGAATATAATAGTTTATTCTGCATTCCACCTTAAAATCCATTATCTAAACCTTGAAGTATCTACTGTTTTCTCAGATTTCAACCCTTGCACAGTACTAAGTACTATATGTTAGACCTTTTGCATTTGTAGTTTTCATTAAAAAAAAAGTACTGGTTTATTTGCTAGAGATCTTAATTGTGAATGATTTAAATGAATGACCAGTAAATTTATAGAAAAAAAAAAATATATATATATATATCATTTTAAAAATATTCATGCAAATTCAGATGTGGATGATGTCTATAATGAATAACACAAAAGTTTATCTAAAACTTTAAACTCTGAAAAGAGTTACATTTTCCTTGTAAATGTGAATATAAGGAAATTTACAATTATGAATGGTAAAAGCATAAAAACAGAAAAGTAGTTACTGATGTAAACAAATATAAACACTGTGCTTTCAAAACAGTGCCTTGCTTAACATTACAACTTTTATTAAAGTTGCTTAAATGAGATTGGAAAGTGTTCTCAGGTATCCTGGACCAGCTGGAATTCAGCAATGGAGCAAAGCATATGTCTTAATTAAATTATAACACTGTTTTAAGTGACATAATTGGTATTTATTCTCTCGATCTAAACTGTTTTATTAGTCATTATATTAATTTGTTTTATTATGCATTAATTAAAATTAAATTTATATTACTGGAATTAGTATAATAATGTAATTATTAATTAATTTTAACACCTCCCCTTTATAGTATAACGCAAACTTTCAGTAATTTTTCAAGTGTACCAGGGAACTAAAGGTGGACAAATTTTCAGTTAAATGAAAAGTTAGGTTTTTGATAATATTAACAAAATTAAAAGTCTCAAAACATTCACTTTGAAATCACATTGAAACAGATACTACACATACTTAAATATGTGTGTGTTCTTATAAAGAAACAAAGTTAACAAGTATATAAGATTACATACAAAATCTAAAATACACAAACTTTACAAAAAATTTATAACATACTCGCAACTATACTGGATTGCTTCTTCTATTCTTACAGAGAAACACGTGGCACCATTCAAGCAGTACCACTTAGCATAAGCTTCTGGACACTCATATGTCTGGAATGTTATGTTCGGCCTTGTTGTAGGAGATGGTGTTCGAGGTCTAGGTGTGGAGCGTGAAGAACATGATTCTAAAAAATTTTAAAGTAGATAATCATAAAAATAAATAATACCAATTATAATATACATTTTATATGCATGCATTTTAAACAATAAGTAATGTGATATATACCACACACTCATTAAATTATAAACAGATATTCAACATCAATATACAAAGAAAATAAGCTCTTATGTGCATTACAGGATTACAGAATACAGATGGTAGAGCATATACCCTACATAATTGATCTTCCCTTCATTTCCATTTTAGTGTGTGTGTATATATAGCACCCCTTCATTTCCATTTTAGTGTGTGTGTATATATAGCACCCCTTCATTTCCATTTTAGTGTGTGTGTGTGTGTGTGTGTGTGTGTGTGTGTGTGTGTGTGTGTGTGTGTGTGTGTGTGTGTGTGTGTGTGTGTATAAAAAATTACAGTAGTCTCCCATGTTGATAAGTTGAATTCCTCAATATCTCAAACTAAACTAATCCCACAGAACCAAAACTGTCATAGTGCTTTAAAATTCTCTTGGTTCTCTTGAATTGCATTAAATGCTGTTCTTGCTGACTGGACATTTCAGTAATACCATTCAAACTAAGTTAATGCAATATATTTTGTGCAGGGCTAAATACAAGCACAAGTGGGCACAGAGCACATCAGCATGTTCACTACATCAATTCACAAGATGTTCTCACTCACCCACTTTTACAAAATCATGCAACATCCTCTCAATAACTTGGAAATATTTACAACTACAGTAATTCTGCTTGTTTATGAAACTGTAGTGGCAGTTTCCTAGTGTTACATAAAAGATCCAAGTGTTACAGTACATATAGAAGAAGGTCACATCATGTGAATTTTGCCAATTCACATGACATGATTGTGCCATGTGAACTGGCAAATGAGCACCACCCGTTTCCTGTTTAGCTTGTTTTGGTTTTGATTTCATTTTCGGAGTAGGCCTATGTAAACATCAGTGAAAGTGTAAGCACTGTGCAGGATGACACCAAAGATAAAACTGTAAACTCTCAATCTCAGATAAAATTAAAATCATTCAAGCCTTAGAACTGGGTGAAAGAAAGTCTGCAATTGCTTTTGAATTTGGGAATCCACTTCATACATTCCCAACTTATCTAGTAAATAAAGATGCAATTTGGAAGAGGGCAGAACATACCTAAATCCTCAACAATAAGAAATAAATGTGAAGCACAAGTACAGACCAATGTATATTAAAGTGGTTTTCTCAATGCCAAGATAAGAACATTTATTTGTGAGAAGACTGGAAAAATTTGTTAAAGTTCTTAATCACGAAGAATTTAAAGAAGTTTTCCAGAAAAGCCTGTCTATTAAAGTAGTTTATCAGTATTTTGCTGAGAAAGGAACATTCCTTTATTAAACAGGACACTTATATCAACTAGAGCCAGCCATAGATTTCAGGAGGCCTGGCTGCAAGAATTAATATTTGGAATACCTGGTGGCCCAGGTTTATTTTTCCCCTTTGCATTCACCAAGGACCAGACCTACTCTCACTTTATCTAACAAATAAGGACACAATTTGGAAGCAGGGAGAATACCCAATTCCTTAGCAATAAGAAATGCAAATATAGACCAAACTGCACAAAAGTGGTTTTCTTAGTGCTGAGAAAAATGCACTCCTTTAAGTGGGACAAGATGGGGAAACATGGTTACAAGCAGCATCGTTTTATGCTAAAAATTTTAATTCTATAAAAGAATTTGTTGATTCCTTGGTTACACTACCAATAACTGCTGCATTCAGCAGCTATTGGTAGTGTTAAGGCAATGCTTTCTAATTCTTTGGCTAGCAAACATTTATTGTTCATCCAGACCCATTTTAGCTGGTTATTAGTTGTATAATCGAACTTTAAACAATGAGCTTTGCATTAAGGTTATTATTAGATTGATACCACTCTTATACCAAGTGAAATTTATAATATAATTTATTAGGCTGTTCGTCTACATTATTATACATTAAAGTGACATTTCAGGTATCTTACTGATACCCATCATCAGATCATACTGTTGGGGAAACAGAAAATAGAAAAGGTTACAAATTTTGAATATTTTAGAATATTACAGTTAAAATTACCAATACTACAATTACAATTACCAATATTACAACTATCAATATAATGATTACAATTCACAAATTACGATTCTAAAGTATTACATTTTGAATCAGTTACGATAAAAAACACGAAATCTAAGGTAAATAAAAAGAGATTAAATTCTTACCTGCTGACAGGCTCCTCTTGCCAATGCTTCCAGAAACCTGATGTGCATACTGACTCTAACCTTTTCTATTTTATTTCCAAACAGCATGATCTGATGACGGATATCAGTAAGATAGCCGAAACATCACTTTAATATACAGTAATGTAGGCGAACAGCCTAATAAACTATATTCATTTCAAGGGATATAAGAGTAGTATTAATATAAAATAACCTTAATGCAAAACAACCATGTAACATCATTCCCTAACTATATAGGATCTAAGTACGGACCAACCACAGTCCATCTCGTTTGCAACTTATTCCTACTATTACTTCTTCATAAAAATGTTCGGAATCTCAGCAAGCATAGGAAACAGCGAATCGAGGAAAAGAAAATAGACTAGATACAACTCCCTCTAGTCCACCTGCACACCAACCCTGACGTACAGAGTATGGGAGCAAAGATCACCCCAGGCTTCCACTACACAAGAACCCCGGATCCAAGTTAAAAACTTGGCACTATCCTATTGGCTAATGGAGTTAATCACTCACCTATAAATTAACTGCTGGCAGTTCCTCTTGCCTGTATGAGCATCAGGTTTCTGGTAGCATCGGCAAGAGGGATCTGTCAGCAGGTAAGAATTTAATCTCTTATATTTACCTTAGATTTCCTGTTTTCTATTGTAATTCAAAACTTTTCAATTCAAATTCAATTCAAAACTTAATACTTTAGAATCGTAATATGCAAATTATAATTTTAATATTGATAGTTGTAATTGTAATAATTTAGTAATTGCAATTGTAAAAATTTGGTAATTGTAACTGTAATATTCAAATTTTGTAACCTTTTCTATTTTCTGTTTCCCCAACAGCATGGTCTGATGATGGGTATCAGTAAGATTCCTGAAACGTCACTTTAATGTAATGTAGGCAAACAGCCTAATAAACTATATTATTAATTTCACATGGTAAAAGAGTGATATGAATATAATAATAACCTTAATGGAAAACAACCACGTAGCATCCTTCCTAACTATATTACAGCTTTGCCTTATTTTGTCAAGGTATATGAGATAACTTGCCAAAATAATACAAAGCTCGTTGTTTCAAGTTCGGTTATACAACTAGTAACTAGCTGAAATGGGTCTGGATAAAACAGGAATTTCTTTAAGCAACACAATTTGAGAGATGGAAAAAGTTCAGTTGCAAATTTCAACCATGCCTGTAGGCAAGGAAGAAGAAAATACAATAATAATGTTTTTGAAAAGAATAACCCCAGGGGCTCACATCTGGTGAGTAAGGGCTTGGCACACCCAGGGTCCTGAGCTGGATATCATCATTCTTCTCTTTCTTGGTGATTCCTTTCTACTTCTCTCTCAGGATAATTCAGAAATTTTTTTTGGCTGGTGCAGCATAACCCTCAGGCTTCCTTGCACCATATGGCTAATAATAATAATAATAATTCAGGTTTTCACACTTTAAGGAAAATACATGAATTTATAAATGGAAATGAACTTCCATTTCAAGTAGAGGCTTCAAAAGCTCACATTTTTAAATATATCCCAGTCACTTCTGTAGAAGTTGAAAGGTCATTCTCTGCATATAATATGATCTTGGATGATAAATGCCACAAATTTACAATGGACCTTTGAGAAATATATTATGTGTATTGTAACAAGAATTATTCCAGGTGTGAGTTTGAAAGGGAGGAAATTTAAAAAATATGTTAAAACTTTTAATAAACGGTTTTATTATTTTAACATGTTGAATTCAAAGAAATTGTGGTTCAATTAATTGTAATAAACAAGTAATAAATGTAAAAATTGTAGTGCATATATTAGCATTTTGGTCCATTTTTGACGCATATAATTGATTTCATGCACTAATCTGATGTCTAGTGGTGACATCACCTTTTATCTGTAAGAAATTTTTTAACTGAATTAAAAGAGCTGTAATATTTAGGCTATCAAATACAGCTTTGATGGTGGTATAAACAACTGTCATTTCCACTCTGGACTAAGGCATTAAAGTACTGAAGTTTGGCCTGCCAAAAAGTTGATGGTAGATCTACTTTATAGTGCATAATGGAATTGCTTTGGTTGTTGCAGGATAAGATGGTGTGTATGTGCAGTAGGATGGCTTTTTTCCAGCAGCTTTAGTAGCATGGGATACAATGGATATAAGTCTGTAGTGCTTCAGCTTGTGACTGACTTTTTTGCTGAGACAAGAGCATATTTGCTCCAGCTACTTTTATAGATGTATACAGTACAGTCCAAAAATTTTCATTTCAGCAGTTCCACAAGCCAAAGCTCACAAAATACATCTACAGAATGACATATATAAATTCCAGCTGTTCTTTGCTAATGAAAAACTTCAATCTCCAGGAAAAAAAACAAACCATGCTACTGTTGCCCATCTAACTTGGCCACGTGAAAAAAGCCTATAAAAATTCACCAGAATGTGGTGAATTTTAATAGTATTGCTAGTATGATATGTTCTTCATTTTTTTATGGATCAATCCAGCCATTTTAGTCCCTGGGGCAAGAATGAAAAATTGCACCCTCCACTAAAATATTTTTTTAAAAATTATTTTAAAAAATTTAAAAAAATTATTTAAAAATTTTTAAAAATGACTTATTTAAAATACATTTCTGGTACACGTTTTAATAAAAATAAAAGGATGACAAAAAATAAATAAAATAAAAACTGTTTAAAGTGATTTTTATTCACATAAGCAGTATTTATTATAAATACTGCTTATGACACAAGTAATTGAGGTTATAAAAATGACAATCATGGTGGGGTCCAGATTGCGATGCCGCGACAAAGATTTTCGTCTTGCAAAAGCAAGATGATAAACGGATTGGAATAATCAGAACATAAAATCTAAAACATTGGGCAATTATTTAATATTTCTTTTGGCGCCCCTTTCAGCTTTTAATCTGTGGCATGAGCCTCGTTCATCTGACCCTCGACACGGCTATGGATCCATCATCAACAAGAAAACGAAAGATTGGTGTGAACGCAGGTAAACTGTAATCGAAATCGACACTTGTACTGCCTTGTTTACCACAGCACAATCAGTGGTGGAAAAAAAAACGCCACCGCAGAGAGCGAGAAATCAGACGATCCGATGTCAATGGGTTTGGCAATGGACCCAACAGGATGCAAATACAGTTAATAATCACGCGGGGGGCCGCTTGCTATTGTAATAATTGTATAAATTATCTTTCCCCACGGGAAAAGACAATTTATACAATTTAGAGTTTCGCCACTGAGCACAGCATAAATATATCAGTGTGCTGCACTTTCTAATATTTATCATTCCGTAACAAATATAGGAAAAAAGATAAGAATTGGTACGCACCTCCCACTGTCTTCTAAAAGAAAATCGCCCTCCATTTATTAACTACTAGAACAGCAGTGCTCGTAAATCGAACACTACGCTTTCCGAGAAGGCTTCGGCGGCATAGTTACCGTATATTCCAACAAAAAAAAAAAAAAAAAAAAAAACATACTTTTAAAGGTCCAAAAATTATTCTAAACCCATCAGTTGACTTGCACATCTGGTACAAAACAAAAATCACCTTTCGAGCACTAAAAATTCGCAATATCGTTTTTTCTTCTGAAATAATCATTAGTACAAAACAACAGTACTATTTGCTATAAGTAAGATTTTCAATTTCTTATAGGAAACATGCTTCAATATTGACTGTTTTTAGAAAACAATTTGCATTACTGACAGCAAAGGAATGAGTCACTTATATTATCTAAGCCTCCCATGTATATATAAACAACATAAGAAAAATGCCTTGTCGTTAACTATGCCAGTATGTTTTGGTTTCGTGCCCTACATGACGAAGTACTGTATACGCTTTCTGATTTACTGTGAAGTGTAATAAAATGCGATGCGAAATTTTAAAATAAGCAGAAATAACTGAATTATAAAATAAACAGTGGTTCTTACAGGTCACTCGTACCCCACGAGTTACCTGTTTCCTGAACTCCATTTCGAGTGTGTGACCTCAGTGCTACCTGTCAAAGGAGAGCGTTGATTTAACGTGAAGGTAACAATAAATTGGGGAGAGAGATCTTCGTAAATGACTAATTAAAATGATAATATGATCATTTTAATTAATCATTTACGTATTATATGTGTGTGGAATGTCTGGCTAATTTCAGTTCATACCCAATCGAGTAAGTAGGTGTAAAGAAAGAATATAACAGAAATTCTCTGAGGAATTTAGTTTGTATTTCCATATTAGCTATTTCCGAGACTCTAGATAAGCTTTCTTCAAAGAACGTGGCACATAAAGCAATTTATTACCTAGCTCCTGTGATATATACACAAATTTTAAAAACTGCAATTAATCTGATAAATTAACTTGAAAGGTGGGGGAACTGGGGCATCGCCTTCCCATGTCCTGTCTTCTGTGTGTGCGTGACACCAACCCCGCCATCACTTTCCGGGAGGCAGCCACCCTTGATTCCGCACGTGCCGCTTATCCCTCACCTCTCTTCCTCCCCCTCCCCCCCACCTTTCTCGTATCCGGTGTGAGGTTGACACTAACCCACCATCTGGACTTTTGAGATCTCCTGTCGTCTATTATAAGTTAAAGAAAAGTTACCATGAACTCTCTACCTTGTAGTAGAGAGTTCATGGTAACTTTCCAAAGGAACTGCACAACTTGTGAATATTTGTGTGTCATTAAAGAAGTTGAAAGAGACAACCTTTATTTGTTGATAATGTTTTAGTTAGTTTCTTTGCTTAAATGTATTAGTGTAGGCCTTGTACAGATGTACTCGATTTGGGGGGGGGGGGGATTAAGAGTATTTCATTAAGATTAGCTGTAAGCGACGAACAGCGAGGTAAATAAGCGTCCCGAAGCGAAGAGTTAATTTCTGCGTCCCGTTTCCTTATTTTACAATGGAAATTTTAAGGATCAAAATTACGCTTTCATTATTTCCTGCCTACACCCCAGGCAAGGGCTAAAAAATACAGGGTGCGCCAAACGGCAACTTCACTTTTAACTTTTCTAGAAAAGTATATAAACATTATACTGGAAACAATATTTCTATTATTTAACAACTTCCCCCTGAACACACACATATAGTCTAGCCAAGCCATGTGTGTGCATATTAAGCTTCAAATGTTAGCTTCTTTCAATGCGTTAAAGCAGTATTTTGCTGGCACATATTTGCAAACTTTCCAACATAACGCAATTTTGATGATCGACTTTGGGGAATCCTTCAGTTATCTTTTTTTTTTTTTTTTAATATGTTTTCTAAGTACGAGGTTTTCTGTAATAGAACCATGGGGGGGGGGGGGAACTGGGTGGTTAAAATTTGCTGACTTCGGCAGTCACTCGATAGGATTTACGTCGCCCAACCCGCTTGTTTCGTAATATTTCGTTTAGAAATATCCTAATTTCGACGGTTGTTGTTGTTATTTGGTTTTTTTAGGAGCATTAGCAACTAAGGCCATATTGCTCGGGGATATGCGGTGGTCATTCCCTGAATGACCTTTCCGCATCCTCCGTATTTGGTGGTGACGGGCTCGAACCCCGGTCTAATCAAGAAGCGTATGCTACGCACTGCTGCTCCTTCCCACCTGGCTACGGAGGCGCCAATTTCGACGGAACAGTGCAAAAGTACCATATTGCATTAAAAAAATGTATCCTAAAAAGATATTTTTTAGGATAAGCAAAATCTTTCCTCGTTGATAATAGTGTATGAAGTACTTATATGAAAGATGGACGGTAAGTGGTTTAATATAGTAAAAGATTAAACTACCAAAAAACAACTCTTATTCCGCAGATTTATGAGTTAAGTTAATTTTGAGGTGATCAATTGCTTAATTGATCACCTTAAACCTAACAGCAAACTTAACCGTACTAATGAACTTTAGAGATATTACCGAAATTTGATTAATCACTGATTCCATTATCTCACCATTATAAATGAGCGAGGGATTTACACTTCTCATTGGGGATTGATATGACCCATTATGTACATGTAGAGTTGAAGAGAGTTTGGACCTGCCCCCAATATAAGGACTTCCGGCTCAGACTCTTCAAGAAAATTCAGAACAATCCACAGCACAATGAACATCTGCTCCTGCAGGCAGAACTTAACTATGCTGCCTTTGCACACTTGACTTGACTTGGCCTCCAAACGGAACTCTAATTTACTGACTTACGCAAACCCCCTACTCAAGTAGGAACACATGCTGATACTACTACTACTGTAGTGAGGGGTCATCACAGCTGTAACCCCACCTGAGATAGGATCTTGCTGGCACTTCACTAGTGTGGGATGATACTCCCGCTGGCGCCTCCACTCGGAGCGGGATCAACCCTTCTTGAAAACCCCAGCAGAGATAGGATATATACAGCTAGCACTATGCCATGGGGCTAGATTTCTTCTTGCAAACTCCTTCTGGGGTAGGATTTATTGCTGACACTGTACTACAGTGTGGGATATTCTTGCAAATTGGCCTCAGAGGGCACTCACATGGAAGCACCTGCTTTCCATGACTTTACTCCTGGGGCTTGCCCCATCCCTCCTTTCGCCTTACAATAAGGTGGGCCTTCTTCCCTGTGGCCTACTGCTTTGAACCCTTTATTTTTTTTTCAAATTTGTTATTTTTTATTATTGGTACCTGTTCAGAAAGCTCAGGCGACCCTGGCGGGAACTAGCCAAAGAATGACAGTTCCCACCGCCTAGATCACCTCCTCGTTGTGATAGTCGGGCAACGTGAGGTCCCACTACGGACCCTGCTGCTAAGTAGAAAGAAGAATAGAACTGTACAAAAAAAAAAAAATAAAATAAAAAAAATATATATATATACACACACACTGTACTCGCAATTATGACATTCACAGAGGTCTGTTTACTTCACAACAGTACCGACGGCGCAGTTGTGAGAAACCATCGGTGGCGCCTTACCCTCAGCACTATGACTGTTCGAATGTTTGTTTGTTATTTGGTTTTTAGGAGCATTAGCAACTAAGGCCATATTTCTCCGGGGATATGCGGTGGTCATTCCCTGACCTTTCCACGTCCTCCGTATTTGGTGGTGACGGACTCTAACCCCGGTCTAATCAAGAAGAGTGTGCTACGCACTGCTGCTCCTGCCCACCTGGCTAAAGGCGCCTTTACGCTTATAACGCACCGATTTGCCTTATTTCTACATTTCTTTACAACACTCGGGGCGCCCAGACTGTTCGAATCTTTTACAGAGCACTGTTTGATTACAGAGAATAACGGCGGAGTCGTCCTACATGTCATGTCCATGTTTGCATCTACTGTTTTGCATACCTTGAATCAACTGCTAATCCATTCCTCCAAAACTGGGTAGGATTTCAGCGGTCTCTCATCACATTTCCGGAAGTACCATACCAAATTAGCTCTCACCTTTTTTCATCTTTGCAGGGGACTCTAGCCTGCCGCGCAACATTTCCTTCTTTTCCTGGGTCCGGGTGGGCTTCCAACCCAGGACTATCCCAAACTCTTCACCCTTTCTTACTCAACTGGAAGATGCCTTCTTTCTTCATCTTCCCTTTTTCTTATCCACTTTAACTCTCCCTCCCGCCAACTATTTCTCTACTCTCACTTTTGTGGGGGGAAGATCCCCAACATAGAAAGCTCAGATGCTCTGTGTTGGATTCAGCCGGAGTTCATAGTCCTCTACTAACTGGCCCACCTCCAGGTGATCATGACGGACAACGTGGGTTTCCCTGCTCTAGCCGGATTGCCCCAGGGCAGCTAAACTGCCACAAGAACAACACAACACTATAACCCTACAAATGCTAAGTATAGTTATTGACATAGTACTACAACAGATTCTAGAAGTAGGTTACTAGAAGAATTCAAAAATAGTCATTGTATTTATTGTTAATCGGCCAAATGATCACACAACTTATTATAGTAGCACTGGTCAATTCAATATAGACGTAGTAGTGCTGGGTTAAGTAACTGTCTGTGTTAATAATTGGAGAATCAGTCCTGAGTGGACGTGTAGTGATCACAGAGCCATTACCTTTAACGTAAGGGTCTCATCTATTTGCGATTATAACCAGTACGGTGAACAATACTTTATAAGAATAAGAATTTCGTCGAGTGGCCTATTTTTGTATCATCCATAACGGCTGATTTTCCATCACATAATTGGAGTATCATTGAATCAACGGCAACTAATTATCTTGTTAATCTACTGGGCCAGTCTTTACTAAAAGCTTCTTATAAATCATCAAAAAAGAAGATTATAACACGAAACAGTGCGCTTGGTGAAGATATAAATTAACAGTTATGCGTAAGTCTGTTCGCCATTCTAGGAAACAATACCAACTGTATTGGTCATTACCTGAAATAGCACCTTTTTATAATGAGTATTTGCGAATTAAAAACAGTTATACAAAGCAATAATAGACGCAAAAAGCCAGATATAGACGGAATTTGTAACTGCCAGCAACACATATCCATGGGGGTTGTTATATCAAATCTCGCGAGACAATATTCATACTACTGATATATTCTCAACTTCTACAGAAGAGACTTCTGGTTGGACTGATTCTATTGAAGCTATTGTAAATAGATTGTTTCCAGTAGATGATCCTGAAAAAAAGATTTGGATTTTCATATGACCACAAGATTTACCAAACAGAACTATGACCCACAAATGAATTCTGACCCTTTTACTATGGAGCAAATGAAATCAATTTACACTTATTGTAAATAAATGCCCAGAGCATTTATTTACAACATACGTCTTACTATACAACAAATGTCTTACTAATGGTTTCTTTCCAGAAGTATGAAAAATTGCCTTTTTAAATTAATCACGAAGCCAAATAAACCTTTGTTATACCCGATCATAGTGACCAACTGCCCTTTTGGCCAATCTAGGGAAAATCTTGGAGCGCTTTATGATGTTAAGAACTATGCCGGTGTTAACATGATTTCCTCAAAACACGATTTTCAGTTTACGATCTTGCGAGGACGCTTTAGTGGACTATGTCTTATGCTGAAAACTCTAGTACCAAATATGAACTTGCAATGCAATTTTGTACACTTTGAGGGGCCCCTTCGGTGTCTGCAGAATGCTGATTGTTCTAGAAAGCTTTATTTATTAGACAGAAGCCATTTCTTTGATATACACCGATGAGCCAAAACGTTATAACCATCTACCTAATATGATGTTGGTCCTCCATATGCAGCCAAAACAGCTCGTACCCGGCGAGGCATGGACGCTACAAGATTTTTAAATGTGTCTTGTGGTATCTGGTACCAACACGTAACTAGCAGATCCTTTAACTCCTGTAAGGTCCGTGGTTGAGACGCCGCAGATAGGAGTTGCTGTTCCAACAGAAACAACAGACGGTCGATGGGATTGATGTCTGGGGAATTTGGAGGCCATGCCAATACCTGGAAGTCTTCCTCATGTTCCACGAACCAGTCTCGAACAATCCGGGCGGTGTGGCATGACTCATCATCCTGCTGAAAGACGGCACCACCAAAGGAGAAGACCGTTGACATGAAAGAGTGTACCTGGTCAGCAATGATGTTTAGGTATGTAAAGTGTTTTCAGTGTTTAATGGCATCAGGGGTTCTCCCATCTCCGCGTTGCTTTCATTGTCGGTGTGCCAGTTCACTGGAAAGGCCAGAGATTTAAAAGTGTATGGATTGTGGAAGTGGGGTGTTTTGTACCATTGTTCCTCTGGCTATTTAGCCGCTGGACCCCTGCTGAAGCCCATCGTTGCCCACTTTCGTCCCATGGAGGCAGACCAGGTAACCAGCAATTTAAGTTTACTCTGGCAGGTCCTGCCACCTAATTTCCTCAGATTTGAGTGGCTAGGACCTAAAAAAAAAAAAAAAAAAAAGGTGGTGTAGAGCCCAGTGAGTGAGAACCAGATTGGCTGCTGGGGGTACACCTGAGTAATATCCGGGATGAATTTCTAGGTTGTGTGTCTGTTAGGAGAGTCCGCACCTCGGGACTGCAAAGTCTGCTGAAAGTGTGTGGTTATGCGGTTTTTCTCCGTGTTGCTGTTATTGGTCGGTGTGTGTGTGAAGTCATCATTTAATCTTTTAAGAAGCAAGTAACTAGAGGATGCCCGCAGGGTTCTGGGCTCCTTAGTTTGGAATATGGTTTTACAAGAATGGTTACAGAGTCAATTTGAACATTGTAAAGTTATAAGCATTTGCTAATGAGTTTAGTTTTCATTCGAGGAGGAGAATCTCTAGTAACTTTGAAGGAAAATGCCAGTCTTGCAAGATTTACATCAATGGTCAATTAATAACAAATTAAAAATTAATCCAGGAAAAACTAAAATGATGCTATTCAAGACAGTTCGATTTTAACCGTCCGGCTCAAATTAAAATTAACTCGTTTCCTAGGGTAAAGGAAAAAAGGATTTTGGGGTAATGATAGACCATAAGTTAAGCTTTTATCCGCATTATTATTTATCTAAATAATTAGATTATCAAAATCAGATTGGGAACTGTCCAGGAAAACATTAATAGCTTATTACAATCTTTTTTTTCCCCTCTCTCGATAGCTGCCTATGCTGCAGGTACATGGTATCGTAGGGTGACTCTTGTTAGGTACGTACAACAGAAAGTTACAGTCTATACTTCTTGTTACACAGCAGGTAGAACTGTTTCCACATAAATCAGCACTGAAAGTATTGGTTGGGTCTATCCCTCAGGATTTGTTTGTTATATCGCAGTCTTAGTTACTACATTAAAAACAGATTGAAAGGACGTGTTCAACCACACAGACAGATTTAAAAAAAAAAAAAAAAAAAAAAAAAGTGTTGGAACGATTTGATCAACATATGCCAGATAAGATGGGATATTTCGATGCCTCACTTAGCACGGGTTTCACTATAACACGGTTTTCAATTCAGTTCAAGTCAAAAATTTACTGTACATAAAAAAACCTCATTCAATAGCCTAGACACGTACTCTACTTATACGCTGCGTTGTCGTAGTCTAGGTATGCGTACATATATGCTGCAGTGACAACTATTGTCTTACATGCACATGTGCCAATAGCTCCCCTCGGGCAGTCAGCAGCAACGTGCAACAGTGTTCAATATTCTGAATTCCATCCTGACAAGACAACATGATAGCATTTCACAATTTATTTTTTACCCCTTTAAATACGATCGAAAATATATTTGCATCTTGGCTAGAAATCACCGCCAACAACATGCGTTCTGTTTGGCAGAATTTTTTGACCATTTCGGCAAATTATTTCATTGGTTTTGAATCGCAAATTCAGACAACTGGACTGGTGGTTACAAGACAATTTATTACTTTATAGGCCCATTCAGACAACTGGACTGGTTACAAGACAGTTTATTCCTGATGTTACTTACCTTCTAAATGAAAAAAATGTTTTTATCACCACCTCTTTTATAATAACTGGGCATGGTTCTTTGAAATATAATCTATTTCAACTGGGTTTACACGAGAGTGATTTATGTCAATGTGGTATAAAGGAAGATCGTTTTACACCACTGTTCTTATTATGATAATTTGCGTTAGAGTTAACACATAATATTGACAATTTCTTTCTAGGGCATGAAGAAACTCTTGTTTCTGATCCAGTAATTTTTCAGAAGTTTCTAGAATTTTCCTTTATAAAGTTTTTGAGAGAAGAAAGCAGATGATTGCCAGAGTTTAAATATTGTGGTATGTGGTGCTGTCTAAATCTACTCTACTCTATGATCACTGTCGAATATGAATTCTGCAGTTATATATATATATTTTTAAAAAAAAATTTTTTTTTGTTTGTTTGTTTGTTTGTTTTGAAGAGTTATATAATGAACAAGTTAATTCTAACAGTAGTATGTTTACTTTTCCTCCTCTGCAGTGGGCTTCCCGAGCAATCTGGCACACCTTTTGCCAACATAAAGTGAGTCAGTCTCGAATTGATATAGTATGAGCTCTACTGGGACTGGCCTACTTCTTTCCCGTGGGTGGACGAGTACCCAGGTTCATCTCTCCTTGGTTACTGATGATTCTGGGTAGCCAAGTGGCCAGAACAACGCAATACAGAACACACAAACCTACACTATTCATATATCTGGCCCTTTTACAGTGGTACTGTTTTCTTCACGGCGCTGACGTAGCCTAGTGGTCAGGCGCGCGGGTGCATAAGTACAAGTGCCTTCAGTGACCGGAGTTCAAGCCCGTGACTGCTGAATACGGTGCTGTTTCTTGTATTCTGTGTATCTTGTAAACTTCTCTGACCGTTTGGTCGTGCCGGAGTATGTTTGTTTGTTTGTTATTTGGTTTTTAGGAGCATTAGCAACTAAGGCCATATTGCTCCGGGGATATGCGGTGGTCATTCCCTGACCTTTCCGCATCCTCCGTATTTGGTGGTCACGGGCTCGAATCCCGGTCTAATCAAGAAGCGTGTGCTAGGCACTGCTGCTCCTTCCCACCTGGCTACGGAGGCGCCCGTCCCGGAGTATAAACAGAAAATTTATTTATTTATTAATATAAACCTACCTGTGCGCTCCAGTCTACTCTAGGAATGGACCGCAGTGCACAGGAACATCATTTCGGTTTGTCATGGTTATTGGTAATATCATGTACATATCTGATTATTAAATATATATATATATATATATATATATATATATTATTAAGGAACATTCCTGTTCGTAAAATTTTCTAATTTGATCCCAAAGGTTCATCCGTTGTTAAAAAAGTTTCATATTTTGCCGTTTAGCACGGAAAACTGTGAATAACTTAGCAATTTAATAGAATAATGATTACAGAATTTTAAGCAAACGACATAACTTTGGGGGGCTATTTCATCCAAGTTTATACTTGTATGGAAACATGTTTGGTGGCTTTTCTTTAATCCACCACTTTGATGATGCGCGTTTCACTGAGTACAGTATTAAATACATTTTTGTTATCTAAATCGGTGTTGTGAATCTGACACTTTACTGTAAGTAATTGATATTATTTTTTTATGTGGTCCTCTGCAGTAACTAAATATGGGATAATTAGCATATATCATCCCAAGGGCTCACATCTGGTGAATATGGGCTTGGCACACCCAGGGTTCTGAGCTGGATATCATCATTCTTCTCTTTCTTGGTGACTCTCTCTCTCTCACAAGGGCGCCTCCGTAGCCAGGTGGGCAGAAGCAGCAGTGCGTAGCACACGCTTCTTGATTAGACCGGGATTCGAGCCCGTGACCACCAAATACGGAGGATGCGGAAAGGTCAGGGATTGACCACTGCATATCCTCGGAGCAATATGGCCTTAGTTGCTAATGCTCCTAAAAACGAAATAACAACAACAACCCTCTCTCTCAGGGTAACTCAGAATTTTTTTTTTTTTTTTTTTTTTGCCTGGTTTCATCAAAAGCTTCAGGCTTCCTTGCACCATATGGCTAATAATGATAATAATAATGATAATGTTCCGGGAGGCACAACATTAGTTTTAGATATATATTTCTTTAAATCTACAAGTAACCAAATCTATCTGGATATATATTTTTAAATTTATACAACTATCAAAGTCTTACTGAATAGTTCTACAGGTAGTTGCAAAAATCTATGATTATTTTTAAAAAAATAAAAAATAATAAATAACTCAATACAACAACTTTAAACTCCTTATTCTTTCTGTACCCCGACATTACCTACATTAGTCAAATTAGTTATTTTATAGGCAGATGTAAAACAAACAGCGCTGCAAGAAACATTAATTTAACTTCTGGAAAAATAATTTGAGGTCACTTCCCTTTTCCTCCCCGAAGGCTAACCGTTATCAAACTTAAGAAACATCAATGCCACAATTTAACACTGACCTTGGTTGAGCGGACCCAGCCAGAGTGCTCATGACCACCTGTAACTATGACGTAACTGGCCTAAATGCTTATAAACATGGGTAGGCAGATGGTAACGCTGAAGTCATTCTTCAACAGATCCCTTGTGGCAAAGTGACAGCTGTAGCTATTTCACGCATCTTACACCAGTGCAAGAACTCCACATGCTTCGGTTAAATAACTTAATGACCAAATGGACAATTATCCCTATGAAGTAGGAGTTTACTGACACGTTCCTTCCTAATTACAGGTAGTACCCCCCCCCCCAAACAATAATTGGGCTAGTCAAAGTGTATTGAGATATTACACGTCTGGACATTTTAACTGCAAATATTGATAAAGAGCAAATAATTTAAAACTTCACACATTTATAAAGCCTTAAGGAATGACGAGAGATATGATTTTTAAACAGCTAATTTTGATGCGAATTAGATGCTCATTAAAATTCAAAACACTCATTTTAAAATTCGACGAAACATCTAACAACACCTATTAACTGACTGCAGATAAACTGGTTCAATTGTTATATGTGCAGAAAATTAGTGAACATAAATGGGTTGAGCACGCTGAATTCTGATGGGATTCTTCCACTTGTTCAGATTACGAATCTAAGGGGGCATAAATTGAAATTGAGGAAGGACAGTTGTATAATAGATGTGCGGAAATTTGCCTTTAGCCAGCGGATGGTTAATTGCTGGAACAAACTTCCATCTGTCGTTGTGGAAGTTGATAGGTTAAATAAATTTAAGGAGGAACTGGACAAATATTTAAGGGGATTGTTTTGTAATTTTTTTTTTTTTTTTGGCTGATGCTGCATAAGATCGCTTTCTTGCATCACATGCCACTACTACATGTTGATAAAATCAGTCCCAGAAACAAAACTTCGCGCGTGTGTGGGTGTAAGCACGCGCACACAGAGTAAGCAGTAATGTGCGCATGCACGTTTTGAAATTGAAACATTCCCTCATGGAAGACTGCTATATAAACTGGAAGAAGTTAGGGTTACTGGCAAGATCATACTGTTTGCCTCAGGCTGGCTAAAGGGCAGGAGACAGTTGTTATAACATATGTCAGTCATCATGGTGGACCAGTCTAATAAGTGGTGTTATTCTGGGCTCGGTGTTGTGTGCTCTCATTGTGTCCTCTCCTATTTCTAATTTTCATAAATGATACTGACGAGAGAATCCAAAGTGAACTGTCAAAATTTGCTGATGATTTGAATATGGAAGAGTGTTTAACAATTCGAACACGGCCATGTTGCTACAAAATTTAGATCGGTTATATTAATGATCCGAAAAATAGTAACTAAAGTTTAAGTGTTCTAAATATAAGGTTATGCATTTGAGAAACAGAAATCCTGAAATCGCGCTAGGAAGAGAGTAGCTAAAAGTGGTTCAGTAAGAAAGAGACATAGGTGTTACGATTCAATCACCGTGTGCCTTCCTAATTTTATCCACATGGCATGGTGATTGAATAAAATTAGGAAAGCACATGGTGTCCTGTCTTTATGATTTATATAACCTTTGCTGAGGAGGACGAAATTATCCCTCTACAAAGACGATGGTTAGACTACATTTGGAATACTATACAGTATTCAGGTCTGGAGATGGTATCTAAAACCGATAAAATTACGGGAGAAGATTCAAAGATGGGTAACTGGATTAATGATGAGCAGAAATCGATGCACATATAATGAAGGGCTTAGAAAATGTGGGCTGTTTGTTTACTTTTTGTTTTTAAATGTTTAGCTGTCAAAGTTTGCCAGTTAGACATCCTATCGAGGTGTGTAAGGCGCCGACAGACAAGAACCAGCAAGCACAAACATAAAAGTTCCGGGAATAGCAGAAAGTTGGATCTCATGAAGTTCACCTATGGGCACCGGATTGTCAACGTACACTTAAGGGAAATTATATATGCTAGCTAGTAACCAAGGAAGTAATAAAATTACCCAACTAAGAATAAAGATAAATAGAGTACTGAGATACGAAATCCAAAGAACTTTCCATAATAACAATAATTTAAATAAAATCAGTCTGTGACTAACTTGTGCTGGGTACAATAAACCTAAAACACACAAATCGAAAGCCCAGATAATATGACATAAATATCAAGAATTTACTTCCAATCACAGGCGACGTAGCCGAGTGATCATGAGCGGGAGTGCAATAGCACGCGCTCTTTGAGTGGACCGGGGTTAAAGCATGTGACTGCTAAATACGATTAACATTTGTATTGATTGATTTATTGTAAACTTCACTGACCTGGTGGTCGTGCCGCAGTATAAACAAGAACATTTTTAATCCTTACAATTTATAAACGAAAAGATGGGCCCGACAGTAGTCGGGTTCAAATACGGAGTTACTTAAACTGAATGTTCTAATCCGAGTGGGTGGCTGAAGGGCTTCAGTCCTCAAAGGGTCTATCAAAACTGAAAAAAAACAAGACTGGGTCATTTTCTGCAGGTCAAAGCAGCGACTCTGATCTGAAACCCCCCTAGAACCCCTCACTTCCCCCCCAAATTCCTGGAACCGATCATTGTGATATCTAAATATTATACAGCAATAATTTCACAAAATTACAAAGTAATATTGTAAACTCCTATGATTTTATTAGCTGTCCCGGATATAAATAAATATTTCATGTGATAGTAGAATAATTTCCAATATTTCAGAAAGCTCCACGGTGACCTGGGAAACAAACTGCCAGAAAGAAGGACCTTATCCTCCTTCCTTGTTCATTTGCTTTAATGGCAAATGAACAAGGAGGTCACTTCCGGCATTCATAAAGGGTGATGAAGGACTTCTCTTTCAAAGTATGAATCCAAGCACTGTGACAGACAGTTTTCACAGCAATAATGTCGCTCGTCTGCTTGATGAGTACAAACCATGACCTGAATTCCATCAGACAATTCAGATATTTGGCTGCCACGTCAAACAGAACACGATTTAATTCTGCATCACGTACAAATATATATATATATATATATATATCCATTATTTTAAATTAAATAAAACATAAGCCAGTAGTATGGCAAAAACTGTAGAGCGAAAATTAACATAAAAATAATCCAAATAAACAATCGAACGAAAAAAAAAAAAAAAGAATAGATATAAATAGTAGCCCAGAAACCCTAATATAATTTCGATCTTTAAATCCAATTAACAAAAACTATACAAATTTTAGGATAATGCCAATTAGTTATTAATTTAGCGGTACCCCCCCGAGAGGTACCAGTTCCAAAAGACGTGAAATATCACCCAAAGAGGGTTAAAGGAACTACCAAACGATAACAAAATCAAAATAAACTAAAATAAAATAGACTGACCATCATGCCCCATATCGACAGAGGACCACGAGGCCAATAATGGTCATGGAATCGCTGCATTTCAATCGTCATACAAACCATCGCAAAGGCGGAAATATCGAAGAACCAAACCACCCTACCATTCTCCGATAGATCAACCAATGCAGAGGATTTGCATGGCGGTGGTCCTTATGCAGCGAAAATAAACTATAGAACAGACAGCACTCTAAAGCAGAGCCACACCACTAACATACTGTAAGCTGAATCAGCTTATATTGAAGAAAAAAAGAAAATAGATGGCGGCACAGGCGTTGCTAAATTAGCATATCGACCCATTACTATTGAATTATATTAAATGTTGACGAAAATTAAATTATAATAAAAAATTAAAACAATTAAGATAATTAAGCATTCATTAGAGGCAGCAACTTGCAATTCCTCCATATGAAGCCGAAATATATACTATCATTGAATTATATTAAATAAAGTTAAATTATAACAAAATGAATAAATAATTAAGCATTCATTAGAGGCAGCGACATGCAATTCCTCCATATGAAGCTGAAATACATCCATTATTTTAAATTAAATAAAACATAAGCCAGTAGTATGGCAAAAACTGTAGAGCGAAAATTAACATAAAAATAATCCAAATAAACAATCGAACGAAAAAAAAGAAAGAATAGATATAAATAGTAGCCCAGAAACCCTAATATAATTTCGATCTTTAAATCCAATTAACAAAAACTATACAAATTTTAGGATAATGCCAATTAGTTATTAATTTAGCGGTACCCCCCCGAGAGGTACCAGTTCCAAAAGACGTGAAATATCACCCAAAGAGGGTTCCATGACCATTATTGGCCTCGTGGTCCTCTGTCGATATGGGGCATGATGGTCAGTCTATTTTATTTTAGTTTATTTTGATTTTGTTATCGTTTGGTAGTTCCTTTAACCCTCTTTGGGTGATATTTCACGTCTTTTGGAACTGGTACCTCTCGGGGGGGTACCGCTAAATTAATAACTAATTGGCATTATCCTAAAATTTGTATAGTTTTTGTTAATTGGATTTAAAGATCGAAATTATATTAGGGTTTCTGGGCTACTATTTATATCTATTCTTTTTTTTTTTTTTTCGTTCGATTGTTTATTTGGATTATTTTTATGTTAATTTTCGCTCTACAGTTTTTGCCATACTACTGGCTTATGTTTTATTTAATTTAAAATAATGGATGTATTTCAGCTTCATATGGAGGAATTGCATGTCGCTGCCTCTAATGAATGCTTAATTATTTATTCATTTTGTTATAATTTAACTTTATTTAATATAATTCAATGATAGTATATATATATATATATATATATATATATATTGTTTTTTCTGTATATTTCATAATTCTCGGTATTCAATACGTGTATAGACTGATTTACTGAAAGTAATCACAGTAACAATAACGTGAGCTGTGTTAGAGGACCAAAACATCAATTTATGGGCACTGGTAAAAACACGCGTGCACCTCACCTACTTCAAAAATTGTTTGGCTTTTGCTTGAAAGACAATTTTTCCTGCTAAATAGCCTCAGGAAACTTTCTCACTACTTCCAATAGTTGGGTCCTGCTTCGAAACGCACGGGAAACATCCCAGACAACCGTGCTTTCAAATACAGCTACTAATAATTAGCTTCTAACAAAACTTCCAAATGAAAACAAACTGAGCTGTAAAAAATAATACAGGTAGTTCTCTATTTACGATACATGTTTTTTTTTGTGTCACTATGCAGGAGCCATACGTATGAATGAATGTGGAATAGATATAAACGTATTTAAAAACAATAAACGAAAAGAGCTGTAACTGTATTAGTCCGGGACCACACATCTTAGGGCCGTGGTGCTACTCGATAAATTCGGCAATGACAAGGCAAAAATAAAACTGCAGTAGGTTTTATTTTTGCAGTAGGTTTTATAAAACTCCATAATTTGACCTCCTGCAGAATCTGTCAAATTACAGACAGATTATTACAGGAACACATCACTTATTCATATTATCACTTATTTCATATCACTTCAATTCATATCACTTATTTCAGCATAAAAATATAATTCAATTAAGTAATTCTTTCTAAGAAGGTATTGTTGCCATTGGCAGGTTTGTTCGTTTTAAGGTGATCAGATTAGGACATACTGCCTCATTGTATATTTGTGCGAGTGTTCCCGAGCCAATTTACGAGTTGTGCGGGCTGAAAACACAGGATAACTAACGGAGGGAAATCCTCTCTGCTTGAGATCAGTTTGGCAACTGAAGAGGCATTTAAGAATTCGCGTAGTTTCCGAAAGGGATTCGAACCCAAATTCCCAGAAACATCTCCAAACGAGTGATAAGTGGAAAAATCACCATTCTGCCTAAATTTGGGGACATTTTCTACCTTTTGACAATAATTCAATCAGTATATTATTTATCAGCTACTCGAACACAAACACGGCCAACTCTCGCCTAACTGGTTGCTTATCATCCGTCTAACTTGAATCTCGACCATCTCTGATACTGCACTTATGATTTTGTACTAGTGTATCCGCTACACAATGTAGCGGATACACTAGTCACTGGTTAGGAAGGTTGTACGTGTACAACTTTCTAGGAAGGTTGTACGTGTACAAAAAAAAAAAAAATATATTTCATCCATAAACCAACTTATGTTTAAAGTTAGTTTACATATAAGGTACATTTATTTGTTCCCTTCAGTAATATATTAATACTGTGTTATTAATTTCTGATTATAATTTTTAGTATTATTATGAAAAGAGCTATTTTGTTTCATTTCATAAGTTCATATAACCTGTAATAAATATAACCTGGAATAAAATATTGAAAAGTATTGTGTAACTTTTACTTTATCTGAATTAAATAAAAATATTATGTGTCCTATGACATACCGCAGATCAAAATTTAAATCACTGTTCCGCGTTGAAACGCCTACGTTCATGGTATGAAGCCTTGGTTATGGTCTCGAGATAACTTATGTGTACGCTAGCATACATATTGAGAGATCGAGGCAGCACGCTGCCGCACAAATACACAGCCCACTGTTAACGGTTGCGCTGGTGGAAATAGAATATTTGCAATGAAATCGTAAGTGTGGTAAACGTATGAAGTATAAATGAAAATGTATTAATTTAAAATTTATATATTTTTTTCCTTGTACATTAGCCATCTTTCTGTTAATCATAATAAGAATGAGGACTTTATTGTAGTACAAATAGTTTTCAGCTCAACTGGATAACAAGATAATTTTATATGCAATACTACAAAAATCATCATAACTTGAATTATTACCGAAAACGAACGTTCAGTTAAGCTATTTGGGATTTGAACAAAGGCAACTCAAGTCTAAATTCATCAGTGTATATAATATCGTATTACGATATATTGCGTGCGTTCTTAAAATCGATATATTGGTTTCTTCTCCATCCTTGGCTGGACGGAGGAGAATCTAATTTGATATGCATCTGCCTGAAACCAACCTAATTCATTACGAATGGAAAATCCTGGAATCTAGTGTGCGACTGAATTCGAACCCACGACTTTTCCAGTCGATAAGAACAAGTTGCTAATTTAGCCTAAGGAAGTAGGCTAAATTAGCAACTTGTTCTTACCACAATAGGCGAGCAGCTTCAATAAGTTTGAGAATTTAACCTACACACTTCCAGAATATGAAAATCAGAAAATAAATGCTATTTAATCCATTTCCGACCCAATGAGAACTTATTAATTTTTTTACGATCCGCTAAATAAAATATTTCTAGTTCTCAACACCTGAAAACGAAAGAATGAACTACTTTCTGTATTGACCAAATGCCACAGTGAACTTTTCATGTGCCCAGGCAGGTGTGAGAGCGTGCCCAGGTTTTCATTCGAAGCACTTCAAACACGTACAGTGAAATGTTTCTAGTTCCACCACAGCAGGTAAGAGATTTTCCCACAGTATGAAGAGGTGTCGAGTCAACGGAGCCGGAAAGAGGAAACGAGCCGTATTTTAACAAAACGACATACCTGTACTTCCCTCGCCCGGTTAGCACTTCCTTCTCATTCACCATCACCAATTTGGGCTATTGCTTATAGCAGAGTCACTGTCCTCTCATAGACTACTGCTATTGTTCACCGTTGTATAACTACGATACGCATATCTGTAGAAATGGAATAGGAATTCCTACTCCACAAAGTTTGCTTTGTCCATTGTTTTACGAATAATTTAAATGCTGCTGCTACTACTACTACTACTAATAATAATAATTGTGTATTCACGATTGATAAATGCGATTGATGCATATACGATTGTATTCATGATTTATTGTCAACTCCTTCGACTTGGTGGTCGTGTCGGAGTATAAACAAGAAATAATAATTTATTTAGGGATACAAATAAAAATTATAAAATATCGACGCATAACAGAGAGTAATCCCAGTGCTCTGTGGAAGTGTACTGGCTAAGCCTGGTCTCTGAGAATTGTCGTCGATATTGTTCTAGCAATGACAGCTAAAGCTTCTGCTTAAGAATCTAAAACGCTGATGGAGCAGATATTCAGGTCCCACTTGCGAGTCAAGCGAATCGATTTTCAGCAAAGTCTGATCATTTTGGGCCAACTGATCCTCTGCAATGCACCTTCACAATGGTAGGACTGTCAATAACTCTGGGTACATCTCAATGCGCAAGGTCTAAAAACACTGCACTTATTATAGGACGGTGACCATCGAGGTGTGAGCCAACGTAAATAGAGGCTGAGGTGTGGCATCCACACCACACAAAAGAAAGGCCAACCCTTAGGCAATACCCAGTGGTAGACGATTCATCGTCTACCACTTGGTATTGCCTTCCATAAGCAAAGTGGCGGTGATATACCGCCACTTGAAGCGGTTTTTTGTAACCCCCCCCCTCTCTCTCCATTAGCGTTTTCCCTTCTACAGTACATGGAAATTTACTAATATCAGCATGTTCCTAAATTGTGAAAAACTTGATCCCCTGACGATATCTTTGCTTCCTGTTACTCGTCTTTGGACAAACTGAATAAAAGTTTATTGAAACACTCAGTGGTAGATGTTTTCGAACGTTTCAACTAATGCTCTTGTTCGCCAAGGTTCTGTGTTCTTTCTCTCACATTTTTCCTCCTATATATATATATATATATATATATATACACACACACACACACACACGCAGGTGTTCAAAGAAAGTTCGCCTAGGAATTTCACATTTCTAACCCTTTTTCGCGATGGTATATTACCTTAATGACTAGTATCACAAATAGAAATATAAACAAAATATATTTATTAATTGTTAAGGCAAAGCTAAGTAATATTTGACAGGTGCTCTCAAAATATTCCAAAATGAACATTTGAAACGTTTATACAACAGTTTTGGTAAACACTATAATTATTGCTGAAATGTTATCAGAAGCCCTCAATTTGCTTCAGTTTATCATTTTAAAAGTGTAAGTAGGCTTGAACCGCCTCTGGCCCTGATGACAGCAGCACACCATCGAGGCACTGACAAGATCAATTTGTGAAGATAATCAACTGATAGTTCGTGGTTCCAAACACGAATTATGGCTTCCTGAAGTTCAACAAAGGGTCTTTGGTATCTTTCTGGCAACTGCAGAATCCACACAATGCCAACAGTTCTCTATAGGATTCAGGTCCGGGCTCTTTCCTGGCCAGCTAACCGTTCTAATGGACCGTTCTTCCAACCATTTTTTCACCTATAACAAAGGTAAACACGTTACTGTCGAACCTCTAATGCAGAAATGAAGCTAAAGTAACTACAAAAGTGCCTACTTACACTTTTCACCTGATAACAAGGAGCAGAGTCGTTCTGAAAGGTGCAATTACTTGGCAGGTTGAAATGGTCGGCAGCAATTTGCCTTCCAATATAGCCAGGTATATCCATTGGCATTTACGGAACTTTTTATAAACTGCAGGTGATACGAAATGCACCCCCATATCATTTGGCTGGTAGAGAATTTCACCGTAGACACCATACAGTCTGGATGGTATTCTTCACCACGTCTACGGCGAATCGTTTGTCTCCCATCAGAGCCATGCAGGTTGAATTTCTTCTCATCCGATAAAATAACTGACTTCCACTGCTCGGAGGTCCATTTGACATGCTCCTTACATCAAATTAATCGGGCATATTTCATTTTTTGTGTGAGGAGGGACTTCTTAGGACGACGGGCTACAAAGTCCATTTCTGAAGAGGCGTCTTCTGACTGTTACTGCACTTGCTACCACTCCTGTATGTTCTTCCTATTCTCTTTTCAGCTCAGACGAAGAAGCTTTACGGTGTTTAAGGCATAAGCGCTTCAAAACGCGGTCCTGTTTTGGCGTAGAGACTCGGTTGGGTCCGGTTCCTTTTTTCCTATCAGCAGAACCAGTATTCTTGAGTTTGGAAAGAAATCTACTCACTGTCGACTGATTACAAGACACTATAAGTAATATGACGGGAAGAACATCCTTCATCACGTAAAGCAACAATAGCACCACTTCTTTCTTCGTCGCGTCAACTGCACGTAACTCGCCACCCTGACACAAGCAAGGAATGAATACAACTCCTCTTGCAGAGCGTGCTTATATAGCTGAAAGTAACAACTGATGCAATATTACGTCCTCACCAACGCGTGTCAATCTTATCTGATGCAATCTGTAAGAAATACTGCCATATACTTAAGTTATTCGGACAACAATTACAATTTTAAGGGGTGATGCACTTTCTTTGAACACCAAAGTATACAGCGGCGTATCCAGATATCATCGTAAGGGGGGGGACATGGCAACCAGATCCAGGTAACATCGTAAGGGGGGGCATGGCGACCAGGCTTGAGTTTTTTTTTGTTAAGGGGGGGGGGGCATATTCCCTCTCTGCCCACCCCTGAATACGTCCGCGTGTGTGTGTTAATGGCATTATTCTACTGACTGAAAATCCACCTTTTTCCTGATGGCATTCTAATTTCACTTTCAGTTTGAAAAACCTTGACTTGCTCTGCATAAACAGTTTCAAGTTCTGGAACCTTCGTCAATAGTGAATCCTTCCTCTTAATCAGACTATACGAGATGGCATAACTTCAAGAAAGAACTAGGCAAGCTATTAGGAGATTAATAGATGATATGGGAAGGAGTCCTCCAAACGGCCTCTATAGCCGAGTGGTCAAAGAGCGGGAGTGCAGCAGCAGCACATGCTCTTTGAGGGGGTTTCAAACCCGTGACAGCTAAATACGGTGGATCTGCCAACCCGCACTGGACCAGCTGGACTGATAATGAATGCAGTTTATCTTTTACCTTTATGGGAAGGGAGTTTTATTTATTTTATTATTTTTTTAAATTTATTTTTTAGTTTATGCTGTATAAGCTTGCTTTATTGCATCATTTGCCACTAGATACTAATATTCAAATGCCGATCTCCATATACTTCTCCAACGGGACGAAGAAAACTTAGTTAACTTATTCCCCTAAAACTCAGTGCTGTCTTATCACTGACAAAAAAAAAGGGGGGGGGGGGTCTACTTCTTCCATGATCATCTCGGATAACACTAACATTTCTATACAAGATCACAGTCTTGGACTTACCTTGACTGGTAACATTTCTTGGCATTAGAATATCACAAATATTTTGGCCTTTTTAAAATTATAAGCAGAATGGACTGATCACCCTTTCAAATAAGTCAAGCATGTATCTTACACTGTTAATAAGTTAATCTTATTTTTTTCTACCATATTACAGATAAGCTACTATTTGAATACTATTATTTTTAGTGTGTTTTTCGTTAATAGCCTCTTTATTGAATTAAGCAATTAATGTCTCGGCAAGGGCTACAAAAACAGAATTAAAAATCATGCATAATATTTTAAACCAAGTCTGCAAAATCAGTATGGTTAAAAACAAATGGAACGACACTGACACAATGGAGGATTAAACTGAAATGATGGGAGTTGAATGTATATACTGTGTGTTACACTATATACCCTAACCAGGACGTGAGCATCTAATTGTTATTGAAAAATAGGTTTTTATCGAATGTTATCTCTTAATTATTACTGAGTTTAGACATACTTTTCACATCATGAATAGCACTTTGAGTGGAGTTCAAATACAAAATTTTTCCACCACTAGAATTAGAGTATCGCATAATAAAATCTTTCATCAATTTTGAGGTATTATAAAAAAAATAAAATAAATAAAACTTTTACTAAAACTGCCCTCTTTAATTGGTGCTATCTCATATTATTTATCTTTAACGTAAATCTTTCCCCCTTTCCTTTTTGATGAAAAAAATGTTTTCATACATCTTATACTTGGTGATACGGAAACTTCTTTAGAAGCTCGGTCTTAATTATGAGTGTTATTTTTTGTATTTTGCTTTGTAGACAAAATATTATACTGCATTAATTTCATAATTACGAAATCGAAAGCGTGGATTAAATTTGTACGAAAACCACATATCCATAAACCTGTTTACCTGGCTAAGAAATATTGATTAGCCAAGCTTACAGTTCTTCGCACACTGTTTTCATAGGAACATTTGTTCTTGTTTTTACAACTAGGGCCAATAAGGTTGTACATTTAGATTCGTCAGCTGCATGCTACTGGCCTGTCCTTCTAAATTTAGCACAGTCACGATCGGTCGTGTTACTACGACAGCTTCACTACGCAGAAGGTCGCAGGGCCGTAACTTGACCTGGTGGCCGTCTGTTTGAGCTATGCGCCCATTCACCGCCTGTCGAAAGACGCTGTGACTACTCGGGAGCTCCCAAACCACCCCCATACTTACCCTCCCCACGCGAGTAGTACTACTAGTAGTAGAATTCTTTCATCTTCCTGCAAGACTCCAAAGAATGATCGAAAGCAACTGGTAATTCATGCGGGAACTTTTCCCTTGAAGCTTTTAGACTTATCTAAGTCTTTATACTGATAACGCAGTTTTGTAGCTAAAAACTCGCCAGGAAGAGGTTTATCACACGGGGAGGGAAAGAGGGGTTAAGGAGTCACAAAATAATAATGCCAAGTGAAGTGAGTACTACAGATACCGAAGAAGCTGTCTGCATTAGCATACATAATGGCGCTTATCCTAAAAATAAAACATATATATATATATTTTTTTTTTTTCTGTTTATACTCCGGCACGACCAAACAGTCAGAGGAGTTAACAAGATAGACAGAATACAAGAAACAGCACCGTATTCAACAGTCACGGGCTTGAACCCCGGTCACTCAAGGCACGTGTACTTATGCACCAGCGCGCCTGACCACTAGGCTACGGTGGCCTGCGTTAAAACTTACTTTCCTTGATCACAAGATTCATAAGAATATCTCCACGCAAGGGAGGGCCGTCCCGAGAGTGAAAGGGATGCACTGCACCCGGGCGTCAACGTTCAAGGGGCACCTGAAAACATGAAAACTTAAATGAAGAAAATTTTAAAGGGGGTGATGTCTAGGAACGCCTATGTCCCCTTGGATATTCGTATGAATTTTTTGATCACCCGTTCGCGAATATTTTATTATTATTATTTTTTTTTTTTTTTTGGAGAATCAAGTATAATTATCAATTTAAAAATAAACAAAATTTTTGTTCGTGCTCCAAACCACAGTGGATTATACCAGCTTACGAGAGAGAGAGAGAGAGCGAGCATTACAAGAGTATTTTGTGATGTTACATGGAATCAAAACCACACAGTTTGCTTAATTCTGTATTTTCACTCGGATACAGTTCCCCCCACACACACAAGTAAAACATTGATGGTCATCATCGACCATTTTCAATCCACTACAGGATGAAGGCCTCTCCAGCAACTTTCGAGTTCGTTCTGTTTTGTGCAATGGACATCCATTTACCACCCACGAACTCGTGAATTTCATCTGTCCATCTCTGTCATTGTTTTCCAGGTTTGTCCAGGTTTTCTTCTAGCTCCTATTGGGTACCATTCTGTTATTTTCTTAGTCAATATGTCATCATGTCTTCGAGCTATGTGTCTTGCCCAAGACCATGTTAGTTCTTTAGTTTTGATAAGAATGTCCTTTACTTGAGTTTGATGCCTAATCCATGTGTTTATCTTCTTATCTAACAGTCTGATTCATAATATAATTCGTTCCATTCTTCGCTGTGTAGTTTTCAGCTTCTCTTCCGATCTTTTGATGAGTGCCCAAGTTTCATTTCCATAAGTCATGGTGTGGAGTATACACTGGTTCATTATTTAACGTTTCAGACAAATTGGGATATTGCTTCTCACTATGTGACTAGATTTCCTGAATGCTATCCATCCAAAATTTATTCTTTTCTTGACTTCCAGCCATTTATCATTATTGCAGCTAATGACTTGTCCCAGATAAGTATATGACTCCACCTTTTCAATTACTGCTCCTTCAATCATTATATCCCTTTCTATGGCATACTTTGTTTTGTGCAATATTCATCATTACTTTTGTTTTAGCCATATTCATCTTTAGTCCGAAATCCTTACTAACTCTGCATAACTGATTAAGATTTTCCTCTTAATTTTTTGGTATCATGGCATATGATCGCAATGTCATCTGCAAATCGTAAATGGTTTAGGTACTCTCTATTCACATTGACTCCTTTCTGCCACCAGTCAAATCTTCTGAAAGCTTCTTCAAGAGCAGCGGTAAACAACTTCGGGGATACTGTCTCTCCTTGTCGAACTCCTTTCTCAATTTTAAATTTCCTACTATCTTTGTCTAGTCTAACAAAGGAGGTAGTTCTCATATATTTTCTTCAAAATCATAATATATGGGGTATCTATACCTTATCTTTCCAGTGACCGAAACATTGTTTTATGCTGTATGGAGTCCAATGCTTTTTCATAATCCATAAATGCCAGGCATAATGGCGTTTTATATTCATTTGCTTTCTCCATTAGCTGTAAAGGTGATCCATAGTTGAGAATCCTGTCCTAAAGCCAGCTTGCTCTTTCGGTTGATTCTCATCAAATATTCTTTCTAATCTGTTAGTAATGATCCTTGTGAACAACTTGTAGATGTGGGATAACAAGCTAATTGGTCTATAATTTCCAATTTCTGATTTATCTCATTTCTTATGCAGCAAGACTATGATTGCATTATTCCACTCCTTAGGCGTCACGCCTTTTATAATGCATTTTGTAAAGTCTTGTCAGTTTCTGTGTCATGTCTCTTCCTCCCAATTTTAACAACTCTACAGTAACTTCATCTTGCGCCGGGGCTTTCTGAATCTTCATTTTCTTCAACGCACGTTCTACTGCATCAGGAAGGATTTCGGGTATGTCGTATGTGTTACTAATTTGTGATCCATCTTCCCCATTGCTGCCATCATTTCCTCGTTCTTTGTATAATTCTCTATAGTAGTCTTCTACTATTTGAATTATGCCCTCTCTGCTATTTATAAGTACATCATCTCTATTCTTCAGTTTCAGTATCATTTGTCTTTCAGTATTCCTGCTCATGGCTGCTGATTTAAGTCCTTTGTTTTCCCTTAATGATTGATCTACTTTTCTTGTGTTAAATCTTATTGTGTCCTCTCTGAGTCTCTTTCTAATGGCTTTGCATATCTCAGTATACTCAATTCTTGTCAGTGCTTATCTTGCTCTTCATTTGTCGTCTTCGGTTCATCAAGACAAGTGTTTCTTGACTAATTTTTCTTCTTTGGATTTCTTTTTACCTATAGGTTTCTTGGGCTTTATCACTTTCAGAAAGTTGTAGTATTCCTCGTCGATATCTTGGTCCTGAAGAGTCTGCAGAAGCTCAAACTTGTTCTTAAGTTACAATACATATTGCTTTTTCTCTCTTCTGTTTTCTCAAAGATCTTCGTATTATTTACTCGAGTCAGTTTTTTTTTTTTTTTTTCCTTTTCTTACATCTATATCAAGTGTGCATCTTACCATTCTGTGATCATTTCCAACATTTACCTTGTTCAGGACGTTAACATCATTCACGATATATGTTCTGTTAGTGGGGATGAGTTGTTAATAAAGCGATGGTATTTTTCTAAAATTTGAACATCGAAACCAGTACAAACCCGCTGGGTGCCACTGCTGTATTTATATGCTCTATCGAGGTATCAAAAGTAATGCCACAAACATATGGATGGCAAAAATAAATGGGGGGGGGGGGTTCAATGGCCGTGTAGCAGCTTCAACACTTTTCACCCGTTTTGAAGTTCTGGGGAATTTTTAAAGACTGTAAGTTAGCTCATCTTAGGCGGAGGGGGCAAAGATTTTTACCACTGAATTAATCAGGGTTTTTTAAGTCGACACAACGCAATACAAGGTGTTTCATAACTGCACGGAAGAAATCCTTTGCCCTTGTCGTCGATTTCTCAATCAATTATTTCGATTATGGCTCTGAATTAATAAGCCCATCACTAATTTTTGAATATCTTTGCACCAGTTAATGATCAGCTTACTATTAACTTGAAAATAATGGGAACGAATTCTTCGCCCAGCTAAAATTTCATTCATTTTCAGTATAAGAGATCCTTTGGCACTGAAATGACAGGTTTCATTTAAGCATAAAGATATATTTAAGACTTGGTCTGGTTCGAATCCTCTCAAAAATGGGCAGTACATAATCTCGGTAGGAAGGAGTAGGTTTTCCCGCGTGAGTTATTCTTGGTTTTTTCAGCCCGCACAACGTGCAAATCATCCCATGAACACACACTTGTGCCCACATAATACATAATCGGCCGTCGTAGCCGAGTGGTCAAGCGAGCGTGTGCATAAGTACACGTGCCTTGAGTGACCGAGGTTCAGGCCCGTGACTGCTAAATACGGTGCTGTTTCTTGTATTCTGTCTATCTTTTGAACTCATCTGACCATTTGATCGTCTAGGAGTATAAACAGAAAATTTATTTATAACGAAGCAATAAGGTCTTGCTGATGTAACGGCAGTAAGTAACCTCTGATTTAGAATTTTTATTATATAGTCTCAGTTATTAATTTCGTTATGCATTATATGCACATACGTTTTTCATGACTAGCAACATTAAAAAGTTTTTTTTTTTTTTTTTTTTGAAAGATGCTCGCAAACATATGCATGAAAGAGAGAATGGATAGTACAGGAAAGCAGAGCCCTTGAAATCCGTGTTGTCAGTTAAAGTCGAACGCTGGTGAATACTAGTTTCCGGTGGAAATGCATTAAAAAAATTAAAACTTCCTTTCAGTGCAGCTTATACTTCCAAAATAATAACGTTTGTACAAGAAACGGACTGGCAGTCAGCACAATGGAATGCACGTGAGGAAGGGAGGGGGATCAAGACGTACTCTACATCACTATAGAAGCATTAAGTTCCTTCGCACAGACCGATAACCTGAATGTCTCGAACTCTACGCAGACTCCTCACTATACACGTGCTCCCATAACGGTTCACACCTGGGGGTACCTATTTCCCTCTAACACCGTCTTCCCCCTCCTGTGTCTGCAAAGGTCGGTTCCGAAGCCTATGCAGCTGCCACGAGCAGTTGCGCAGCCACCGTCTTTGACATGCTAACCAGCGGAACAATGTGTGCTGTAGGTGCGAGCACGTGCCTATTCTCCGCCCCTTGCCTCAATCATGCAACCGTATCTTGGCCTTCTGATCCGTGACCTAGAAGGGCAGATTCGATGAGTAAAGTTCAGTTAAGATCTTAAAAAACAGCAGAAGGCACGAGACTCAGAAGTTCGGAGGGAAACAGCAGAGGAACCAGTATACTGAAGAGCAGTTAGTACGTGAAGAAATGCGAAAGGAGCAAATTTACACTTTATTTTTGGAAGCAGCTACTACAAGTATCTACTATTCTTTAATTTAATAACGATGTATCTAATTTGTTCCAGAAGGCTTCAATGTGTGTGTTATGGGAAACTGCACGTGCTAATTTGAATGTACAGTATTCTGCAGAGTCAAAAGTTCGACACTATTTAAAAAAAAATAAATAAATAAAAAGTTCCGTTTTATACTTCAGCACGAACATATAGATCAGAGTACAGTAGTTGACAACTAGTCAACCTAAGAACAATATTATCATTCATGGTATGTTGTGGTCGTGTGAACTCGGACCAATCTCAGCTCAAGCATGTACTAATATACATACTTTCGTGTTGCCTACTTGGTTACGTCATCTTTTGTTTTATATTTAGTGTTAACCACTCGACTACGTAATCTTTTCCATAAATGTATTATTTAAAAAGGGCATTTAATGCACGTGATGATCATAATCAATTATAGCAATTGTCTGAAAAGATTCCCCAAAACTAACAGCAAAAGGAGAAAATATGAAAGGGAAAAAACAGAGGGGAGGGGAAGTGTGATAAACAGATCACGATTTTCACACTAACACAATTTTCTTTATAACTACATCTAAAGTTAATTTTTAAAACTTCTATAGAAAATATATATTTTAGTCACTTGAAGACCTTTCCAGCTGGGTGGCAAACCAGCTGGAAAGGTCTTCAGCTGGTTTGCCACCCAGCAAACCCGTCGTTGACTTCGAAATTTTAGGACAGCCCTTTCCCTCGGTTTGAGTTAGCTGGTCCCAGGCAAAGATGCGGGAGTTTCACCTTTCTTCAAACAAAAAACCACTCCTTGCATACGACTACCAACTAGTACACACAGGAACGGAAAGCAATAGAAGGCCACTAACCTGTATAAAATTCCAAAGATTCAAACTTTCGGACAGAATATTAGGTAATCATTATTAATAATGATATAATGTTATTATCTTATCCAAGTATAAAACCTTCTTTTAAAGTGCAAAATTTTTCACTTGGGTAATAACAACCCCAAAATAAACTATATATTAGGACTTGAGTTACAGACTGCGGGGAGGGAGAGAGAGATTTGGAGGTTAAAATACAGGCGGACTTGAAGTTCTCCACATGCAGACAGGCGGCCCCATAGTGTCCTATCGATTTAACGAACGTTTGCTTGTACAGATACGAATGTCATGATACCACTCTTGTGGCTTAGTCAAAAATTGTCAAAAGGTTGTGTCGTTTAGCGAAATGATGGGGAGGACAGATTTTTGCTAAAAAGAACAGTGAAAAAAGTAATGCTTGTATAAAGTAAACTTGGAGAGATTTTAAAATACGAACGGTTACTGACTAAACGCTCTCATAAGAACATAATAAATAAATAAATAAATAAAAATTGCTGGGTTAAAGGTGAAAGAATGGTTTGAGCATGCTCAATGCTGATGGGATTCTTCCTCTAGCTCAGAAAAATCACCTGAGAGGGCATAAATTCAAATTGAGGAAAGACAGATGTAGGATAGATGTGCGGAAATTTGCCTTTAGCCAGCGGGTGGTTGGTGGGTGGAACAGACTTCCATCCCTTGTCGTGGAAGTTGATAGCCTAAATAAGTTTAAGGCTCAGCTGGACAGGTATTTCGAACGAACAGAGGGGTGAAGTGGAAATGGTTATTTTTATTTATTTATGTTACTTTTTTTTTTTTTTTTTTTTTTGGCTGATGCTGCATAAGCTTGCTTTCTTGCATCAAATGCCTCTACTAATGCTAATGCTAATGCTAACGCTCTCATAAGAACATAATAAATAAATAAATAAATAAAAATTGCTGGGTTAAAGGTGAAAGAAGTATACCGGATTTCATCCCCCACCCTTCCTTTCTTCAAAAAATACGATATTAAAGGAGTTCTTTAGCGTGAAACTAACGTGCATTTTCTAATACAGAATTATATCAACTTTACTTTACTTTACTTTACTGCACTTTCAAAGTTCCGTCATTACCATCTGGAAATATTGCATATCACATTTTGTCCCATTTCTCCGATACACACTAAACCATATATTACAGCAGTTGAATCCACGGATAGTATGCTTGGAAGGCCAAATTGTTATGCAACTTTTTCGGTATTGTGCTATTCTGTTCTCTCTCTCTCTCTCTCTCTCTCTCTCTCTCTCTGTCGGCTATTTCATCAAATTGTTTAATATTTTTAAATTAGTAATATGTTTAAATGTTACACACTAACAAAACATTTTTAAAGTAATTAGCAATGATCACAGAAAGAATGCACCATTTTTAACTTCTGTTATCAGTAACATGGCTGTTCACTTTCACTGCTGGTATCTTTTCGAACAAAGACTGCAGGACAGGTGTGATCCTATGAGCCGTAAAGCGGACACGATCCTTTGTGTGCACACACACACACACACATACAAAAGTATAGAATCAAGCACTCGACACAAAAAAGTCTTTCTTCTCCCCCACTCCCGTCTATTCACTCAATAGGCAGGAGGATATGAATACAAAAAAAAAAGTAAATAATAATAAAAATTTAAAAAATAATAAAATAGAGAGTATGAGAATGTCCAAACATCATGATACGCGAGGAAATTATGCTGTTAAGAGTGTGTATGTGTGGTGAAGGGATATATGTATTCTGTGAATATGTGCACAAACATGCAGAACGATTACAGGAAGGATGGATTATTTATGCAACATACTGTAAATTACAAGATTTCAAGTTACAAGAACTGTTTATGATAAATCATTAAAAAAAATAAAAGTTATGAATCATGAAAGTGTCTCTAAACCGAATTTAGACAAAACGTACTTCGTGCATACTTCTTTCAGGAACTCGGGAATAGAAGAATAGTGTTGTTACATTGACAGTTTACAATTTTATAAATTTTAATCCTTGTATACATCTGCGTTTGGAAAGAGGTTTCATGTTATATTTCGCTAAGTAAGAATAATGAAGATTACTGCTGTAATTAAATATACCGTCTTGATAAAATGTATTGCAATACCGTAGTTTTCATCCTTTCGACTTCATGAGATTAGGTGAGTGCATTCCACATATAACAAGGAATTCAACTACAGGGCAAACAAGGGATGTGTGTATAGAGTAGATGTAATTATTGAATTATTTCGGAGGAGGAAGTAAAATGTTTAATAAAGCCAATGTTTTCTAAGCGTGTTTGATTGTTCAAAGAGCAGGTGCCTGAAAAAGTAAATCTTGTATACAGGTGGCTGTTAAGGGTTTCTGTTCACAGATAGTATAACTGAACTCAACATAATTTTTTCTGTGTTAGGATATTACACTTATTCGTGTTTATTACAAAGTTGTTGCTATCAGCCCAATCACTAAATTGGGTGAGGGTAAACTGTAGATGATAACACAGGTCTGCATTTGTACATGACAAGAAAAATTTTATTTCATCAGCATACACGAGTAATCTTACACTCTAAATGACAAGTCGTTTACACATGCATTACACATTAAAAGGCCCAGTGTAGAAACCTGGAGCACGCCTGCTTGGGTTGAAAATGTTCTGGAATGATATCCGTTAAAAGTGACGTGATAAAATCTATAAGCCATACGTGATAGAATTACAAAAGGTTTTTCTTTCGTTGATAACCATAATTAAATTAAAATTTAGAAAATATTTACTTATTAAGCTTAAATACTAAAGTTTATTTAAGTTATTCCTGGAGGAAGATGCCCATGCGTCTTTATTAGCTCGCACACAGCAAACAGTACGATGTTAAACCAATCCTTCCCTACCCAGCCTGGGGGATCTCAGAAACACTCCAATGAGACCCCCTTCGACATAAAAGATTGAGCACTACAGTATCAGATCCTTCCTATATACTGTATTTAGTAATTATTATGGAATCGACATTACATTTTATAATTCTTTTAAAACTCTTTCTTTGTCTTGATAACTGATACCCATAGTTGAATCGAACTGTCGATATTAGTGCAATATTATTTAGTATAGTAAAATCTCAAAAATCTAAAACTTTTTGAATAGTCGACCGTACAGGCAAGCCTGACTTAAAAAAAAAAAAAAAAAAAAACTGCAGATGCAAAATGTATGCATTATGTCCTTAATAATTTCCAAACACCAATTTCTTTCTGTTAGACATGTTTCCCTGTATGTTAACGCTACTATGCATTTTCAACGTAAAAAATCATTTTGCGAGACATTCACAATATTAGTTCACAGTACAGTACTTAATAGAACAATAGTACGCATTTAGTTCTTAAGGCGATTCCTTCTACTTCTAAAATTATATCTCACTATTTATATCTCAATATTTAAAAAAATGTTGGACAATCGCAACACCCACAGGACGGCACCATTCGAACCTGTGACTTTTATTAATATTATAGACGGAACGTTATCCACTGGACCAATTTGGCAGTACGGGTTAATATTTTGAGTTAATGACGATTATAGTTCAGTGGAAATTATTGAGATTATCTAATAAACATAATGAACTACCCCTGAATATTTAAGCTATATGCATAACATTAAAAAAAAACCGGAATTTCCAAAAATCCGGAATGTGCTATTTCCCCGAAGATGTCAGATTTATGATATTTTACTGAGCATACACCTACTTGTACATTAAAGTTAAGAATGTGCTCAGTATATAACCACTAGGTTATACACTGAGTGATCACTGAATTATGACCATCCCTATGAAAACTGAATGCGACCCGTTGACCACGTGAGGTACGAGAGTGCGCAGTTAGTCGATCACATAGCATAGATAAGGTGCCAGTGGTTCAGTAGGTAGCAAAATTCCGAGCGTGATAGATAAAAGGAAGGTTCCATCGGACTTTGATGAAGGACAGATTGTGGGAGCTCAACGAGCTGGTGCCTCGATTTCCCAAACGGCTGAACTGATGAGGTGTTCTAGAGCCGCCTTAGTTAAAGTGTACCATGACTGGCATCAAAATGGTCAAACAACGATCCGACGGCAAAACTGCAAAGGTCAGCGAAAGGTTGATGTTAGAGGTGAGCACCGGGTCCGACAACTCGTACAGGCGAAGCACTGTTCAAGAGTTGACTACCCAATATAACATGGGCCAACCAGGAACAATATCTGCCATGACCATGCGTCGCACGCTCGCACGTATGGGCTATACCAGCAGACGACTCCTACAGCATCCTCTCCTAACCAAGATTCATCGGCGTAAAAGACTCGCCCGGTGCAAAGAGCATGCAAGTTGGATGTTAGAAGACTAGAATAAGGTGTGCTGATTGGATGAGTTACGTTATTTACTCCACACCGTGAATGGTCGTGTACGGATTTGGCGTCAACAGCATGAGGCTCTTGGTCCATCATGTATGGTATCAAAAGTGCAGGCTAGTGGAGGCGGTTGTATGGTGCAGGGCATGTTTCACTGGCAGGAACTTGGACCCCTGGTGCATGTGGAACAAAGTATCAGTGGTCTCCGCTATGGTCCACTGCTTGCTAACTGTGTACACCCCATTATGTTACACTTTTTCCAGAATGACGATGGTGTCTTTCCAAGATGACAATGGGCCGAGCCATCGGGCACTTCTTGTGTAGGAATGGTTTGAGGAACACAGTTCTGACTTCCAGCATATCGATTGGCCTCCGAACTCTCCCAGAAATCAATCCCATAGAGCAGTTGTGGGACACTATGGAAAGGCAATCAAGCGTCTGGATACACCAATCACCTCCAATACCTGCAATTGCTAGCCGCATTACACACACCGCTTGGTTGGCCATATCTCCCGAACGCTTCCGACATTATGTTGAATCAATGCCACGTAGGATAGCTGCTGTACTGAGGATAAAAGGAGGCCCTACGAAGTATTAGGTAGGTGGTCATAATTCAGTGATCACTCAGTGTATACTATGCATACCTACTGATCGGTTAAAAGTTAAGAACTCATACTACTGGGACTCAATAAGCCTTACTTAATTTTCAATTTATTATACTCGCCAATATTAAAAATATTGAATCAAACGTTCTTGTTTTCTCCTACAGTATGGAAGATGAACAGGAACATTTTCATTTAATTCTAATTATTAGATGTTTAATTTTAAGTTTTTTGGTTTTTTTTGTATTTATTTATTTTATTTTTTGTTGATTTACAGGGTAAACCAATGCGCCCTCTAGATGTCTAATAATCTCAGTCTAAGCTAACTAACTTAATTAAATTCTTTTTAACTAACAGACCTACTCACTTTAAATTAAGTTTAACATAACTTTGTATTCGTTTCAACATTTTATTCTTTTTATTGTGGCCTCGTGTACTTATTTTATGTTATATTCATTATTCATTCGCCTGAAAAAAAAAAAAAAAGGAGATTCTGTCGTATTTTTTTTTTTTTTTTTATGGCAATAAATGATTATACTGTGTGCGCGAGTAACAGCACTCTAAATGTTCCTAAAATGCCACCAATATGGCAAATAGCATTATTAATATCTTGTTATGCCTTCCCAAGTGCAATACAAGTGTACAAGCCCGATGAGTACAAGTCACTTAAAGAAGCTATGAAGGGGCTTTCTTAGGTCTAAAAATAGTAAATGGTGTGTACGGAAGTTATTCATATTGTGAATGAATTTTTCTTATGAATGAAAGGAGGCTTTCTGTTGTAAACGTACAGAATACCATAAAAATCCGATTGTACAATAATGTCAGCTAATTCTTGATATAATTAATTAGGAACACGAGCAAAATTATTTATATGTAGTCAAGTGGGAATCCGGATTTGTTTTTACTTCTTCACTGAAAAACAAAAGCCAAAAAAATCGATTTTACCTATATGGGTTTTAAATTTAACGACAAAAAAAACCCCCAAGACATTAAAGTTCAGAAATGAAGTTATTAAGAATTATATTATATAACTGGGCTGTGTTTTAAAGGTTGAATAAGATAACGTACTTTTTTCCTACCATTTTAAAATAACTTGTACAAGGATTTGAACGCTTTTTAACCAAATCACACTAAACACCAATTTTTAAAAAATAATAATAACAAAGTAATCAATATTGGCAGTCTTTTAATCCGGCAGAAACAAACCGCATCCAGGTGCGAATTCAGAGGGGCGCTGAAATTACTAAGTTATAGACTGGAAGAATTTCTAAAAGCCTCTGCGATCGATGCTGTAGTTAGCCGAACTCAAGCTGAGGGAGTAGGATTCCCACCGCGAGTTATTCCGGGTATTTCAAGCCATGTAACATGCAAATTGGAACACGCATACTCGTATAAACATAAATACACAATGCCGTAATTTCGCCTAATTTTCTGATGCGCCTAAAAACTAAAACAACGAGTAACTCGGCTCTAACGAGGCAAGAAATAGTATGCAAGATTAAAGCATTTTATAATGGTATCCACTAGGTGAATACCATCCATCTAGTTCTAGATATGCATTATCATGCTGTATTCGATGCATCTAAGATGATTAGATCCCTGCTGGAAATCATGACCAATGATGCATAAGAGGCTCTGTCCATGTCAGGCATTATCCTTTGAAGCTAATAAGAATTTCTTTTATCCTTGGGGACAGCCAAATAAAATGATGGTTCAGAGCATCTCGCTGGTTCAGCAGGTACAGAAACACTATTTCCCATATTTTATAAAGACATTCCCTTGAACATTCGCAACTTGTCGATTGTTCTCTTTATAGAGGTATCTGCAACTGTGAAGAGATAAGGAATGAATGAAGGGGGTAGAGAGAGAGAGAAAGGGACTAAAGGGCTATTGAAGGTCAAGTTTATTTAAGAAAGTTACATCCAAAGTGCGTTTTTGCACTATTTAATTCTGGCGAAGAAATGCTATCTCTTCCTTTGCCCAAAGCTCCATTACTTCTCCCCCATCTCTACAATTCTGCCATGGTCTGCCAGAGACAAGGGATGCCATATGGAGTGACAGGAAATGGCCGAAAGAGCGGTCTCCGAGTCTGCCTTCTACAAATACCTACTTTTCTCCGCCTTAATTACAGAAATGTCCGTGTCACTGCGTGGCTGGGGAAGCCTAATTCATGCACCCATAGTAACTAGAATAAGGAGGGGGATTCTATAAGCTTTACACAGCTGTCTCCCAAAAGCTCCCTTTGACACACTGAGACAATATCAATGTCATAACGGTGGTTATGGAACAGGAACAGTATTAAAATGAGCAAGGCGGGGCACTGCACTAATTTAATTCATTTTAAACACGAGCAGTGTCAGATAAGAAGTACACAATTACATCATTAGAATAACAACAAATTAGGGAAAAATTAGTGCGCTTCTATTTATAAATCTAACAGGGGAAAACAAATTTCACAACTAAAATAATCAAGGAGTGAAATGGGACGATGATTAAATTGCAAGTAATGCACGACTATATTAGATTTATTATGATCTAAAGCACCGTCACAGTAAACCATATCCTTCGTTCTAAAATGCGAATTATAGTGGTACAGTGCATGCAGTGATCTGGTGGACTGTAATATACAGTTCTGGAGTTTCAATTCATAAGTTTATTTTTAAAAATTAGGCTCAAATCTTAATAATATTTTACATTAATTCATTAAGCTCAATTTTTTTAAAAATCGCGAACGAATTTTTATATCTTGTCCATCTGACGTATAATATTCAAATTATACTAAGGGTGACAAATGCAGACATGGATTAACAGCAACTGTCAATCAGTATTACAAACACACACGAACCAAAACTCAACCAATCAGTTTTACTGACAAAGAAACTTCCAATCAAATGGTAGCCCTAACTGGTTAGAGGAAAGTTTCCAACTACCAAAAACAAACGAATGCTAATAAAGAGCTTTAATATCATTCTATTGATAGCTGCATATTAAATTTAAAATTTTTTTAAGTGTTTGCAGAAAAGACAGTTGTCCACACCATCGCCCATGCCTTATGTCGACCTAGTGTATTGCTATCAAAATGGGGAAAAAGGGGGAGGGGGGTGATAAAAAATTTATAAGCACGCCTAATCGGCTGGAAATTTAAAGCATGAAAATAAAAATAAATAAATTTTCTGTTTATACTCCGGGACGACCACACGGTCAGAGGAGGAGAGAAAATACAAGAAACAGCACCGTATTCAGCAGTCACGGACTTGAACCCGGGTCACTCAAGGCTTATGCCCGGCGCACCTGACCACTCGGCTACGGCGGCCTTAAAAGGTAGTGAGGTGAAAACAGAGCGGTTTGAACTGAGGGAGGTGAAAACGACTCCCGTTAGTTACCACACGGCTATCATAAGCGTTATCTATAGAATAATTAGGCTGCTAGCGATTACCAAAATTTTTTTAAAATTGTTTGACATTAGTCATTCAAAATCAGTAATTACCTACGTGTTAAAAACTGAAAGTATTATTAAAGTTCATTTTATTTTTAAGTGAGCGCAAGGGTAGCTTAACCAAACTAACGGAAAGTTTGTGAAAATAAGTTTTCAAACTACTTTATCACTAAAAATTATTCGCCTAAAAATTGATTGACAGAACATTAATTAATTCATCCACGTGCTCCAATCTCATAATAGGGAGATAGGTGATACAATAATTTCACAGGAAGGAGATTTCGTAATTTTAATAAAATTTATATTCATTAACATAAAAATTGAATATTGTAATCGTGACACGATTCGAATCGATTCCAATCATGGAGATTAGCTGTAATGTATCTTGATGAGAGAATAATTGTTTAAAGTAGTAGCAGTTCAAATGTATCATTAAAATGTTACCCGTCTGCAGGAAAATTAAAGCAGAAGCCAATATCAAGTTAGAAAATAATGAAGGTACAATTATGGTATTACTGACTCTCAGAGTTAATTACTACGTTGATATTAATTACAACATAATTAACAGATCGATAATAAAAAAAAAAGTTCGCGCCAGCTTCGGGAGCATTACTACACCTGTCGCGCCTATTAGCGCCACTGAGAGAGCTTCATGGCCATTACTAAACAACGGACTGCAGGGGGTTAAACTTCTAATCTATTAGTACTCCGTCAGTCTGTATCACAAGCGTAATAACAATGTAGCAGCAGATGGTACGCGTATGCGTAAAATTATAGAGTAGTGACTCCCGAACCAGATGCCACGATATTCTAATGTGCATCTAAAAGGAAATATTATTATATCAGTAAAACACGTTAGGTTAAATGAAACCATGCTTTAGAGTTGCAAAAAATAAAAAAAATGAAATTAAATTAAATTAATACTAGGGGGGACTTATCCCCCTGCTCGTTTTTCTACGTAAAATGTAGCGGTATACGGAGTAAGTCAAATCTTTTCAACGTAAAATACACGCACTGATCGATATAAATAAATAAATAAATTTTCTGTTTATACTCCGGGACGACCATACGGTCAGAGGAGTTGACAAGATAGACCGAATACAAGAAAGAGCACCGTATTTAGCAGTCACGGGTTTGAACCCCGGTCATTCAAAGCTAATCTAATCAGAAAATGACCTATGTAATTATTTACTTGTGCATTTGTAGTGCTCGGCATTCTCAAGATCAAATAAATACCGCTATGTAATTATTTACCTGCGTTTACATAGGTCACTTCTAGGAAAAGGCCTTTTGCTTCGGGTTCCATAATGCATGAGGATTATTATTGCATCCGAAAGAGCATGACTAAAATACTGTACTGAAATGTTTAAAATATTTACAAATACTGTATACAATATTCATTAATATACAAAAAACGTTACAATGAAACGTAAAATGTTAAAAAGTTAAATGTTAGACAGAGAAGCACGTGTACGACGAGGTTGGTGAACGTTTATGGAGGCAGTTGTCAATAATTATTTGCATTTGTACTGACGTAATTGCCTCACCCTCTTCTTCTATTGGCTCGAATAAATATCACTATAAGGAAATTTTTTTAATGTATAGAGAGATATTAAAATAATAATATAAAATGGCAACCACTCTTTAATGATACAGCCGATATATATTGAGTGATCACTGAATTATGACCACCCCTATGAAAACTGAATGCGACCCGTTGACCACGTGAGGTACAAGAATGCGAAGTTAGTCGATCTACGTAGCACAGATAAGGTGTCAGTGGTTCAGTATGTAGCAAAATTCCGAGCGTGATGGGTAAAAGGAAGGATTTATCGAACTTTGATGAAGGACAGATTGTGAGAGCTCGACGAGCTGGTTCCTCGATTTCCCAAACGGCTGAACTGGTGGGGTGTTCGAGAGCCGCCTTAGTAAAAGTGTACCAGGACTGGCGTCAAAATGGTCAAACAACGATCCGACGACAAAACTGCAAAGGTCAGCGAAAAGTTGATGTCAGAGATGAGCGCCGGGTACGACGACTCGTACAGGCGAAGCACTGTTCAAGAGTTGACTATATGTTGACAATACAACATGGGCCAACCCGGAACAATATCTGCCATGACCATGCGTCGCACGCTCGCACGTATGGGCTATACCAGCGGACGACCCCTACAGCATCCTCTCCTAACCAAGGTTCATCGGCGTAAAAGACTCGCCTGGTGCAAAGAGCATGCAAGTTGGATGTTAGAAGACTAGAATAAGGTGTGCTGATCGGATGAGTTACGTTATTTACTCCACACCGTGAATGGTCGTGTACGGATTTGGCGTCAACAGCATGAGGCTCTTGGTCCATCATGCATAGTATCAAAAGTGCAGGCCGGTGGAGGCGGTTGTATGGTGCAGGGCATGTTTCACTGGCAGGAACTTGGACCCCTGGTGCATGTGGAACAACGTATCACGGGTCTCCGCTATCGTCACCTGCTTGTTGACTGTGTACACCCCGCTATGTTACACTTTTTCGCTATGTTACCTACTTCATTTATGCTATGGAGCAAGGAAATAAGAAAACTGGTTAAATCTTGTGAAAGTTGCTGGGATATTATATATATAATACCAGCAACTTTCACAAGATTTAACCTGTTTCATAATAGTCCATTATGAAAATTGTTTCACTGAATGAGATTGGGTAAACTTATCGATATTTAAGGAGTTTTTTTTTTTTTTTTTTTGTAACAGGACGCAGTAAATAAATTATCTGTTTAGTTATTTAATCTTACCTGCTATCCTGAAGACAACTGAGACGCATAGCACCAGTAATAATGTAGGATGATGCATTGGTGGCTTCAGGGTGAGGCGGAACGCCAGCCCTTGTAGCCAATGCTGACCTAGAGAGGAAAAAGAGACAAATATACGCAAGGGTTTGAATACAAATTTAATTATAACTTTATTACTATGAAAATTGGTAATTACAATTTTACATACTAATCTATAAATGATTAACGAAGCGAAAACTTAAATCTATCCGCAAATGAATGCAATTATAGTAGTAAGGGTTTTTCGAACTTGTTCTCTCTCTCTTTGTTTTTTTTTTTTTTTTTTTATAAGGTATACCCTTCTGTCAAACTTTTTTGACTCATGCACCGGGTTATTTTTTCTGCTTTTATCGTTAATAATCCACTGGAAGACTTCCAATGGCCATCACTCCACAATTACATGCTATACAGAATAATTCAAAAGTAAGTAGCCTCACAACCTAGTGGTCAGGCGCGCGGGTGCATAAGTACACGTGCCTTGAGTGACCGGGGTTCAAGCCCGTGACTACTGAATACGGTGCTGTTTCTTGTAATCTGTCTATCTTGTGAACTCCTCTGACCGTTTGGTCGTCCCGGAGTATAAACAGAAAATTTATTTATTTATTATTTAAACCAATGAACTTCGTCTATTTTGGACTCACAAAAACATCTGAATTGAGTTGTGGTATCCCAAATTTTATTAAATAACTATAACATCTCCATGCGAATACCATCAGCCATGCGGCATACGCCCCAAAGACCAATGTTCTACCACACCTAGAGCAGTGTCGATAATCGCCTGTACTTAATGTATACCAATGTAAAAAAAGGTAAAGTGCAGCCATTATCAACCTACTGCAGGATTGAAGCCTCCTCAACAATTTATGCTTAATGGACCATAATCTGCTACGCTGGTCCAGTGCAGGTTGGCAGATCGACCGTATTCAGCAGTCAGGGGCTTGAACCCCGGTCTACTCAAAGAGCGTGTGCTACTGCACTCCCGCTCCTGACCACTTGGCTACGGAGGTCACTGTACTTAATGTATACCAATGTATAATGTACTTAAAGTATACCAATTCAAATACTAACCCACTAAGTTTCATGCAATTTAAATAACGTCGTTTTTTTTTTTTTTTAATTACAGGCCCTGAAGTTAATAAAGCTTATGTGAATGAGGAAAGATGGACAAAATCAATCACCAATGCAGCCATCCAATACTTGAGGGGAGGGACTAACGCCAAAGGCAATTCATGAGGATACAGTTACAACATTGGGAAATGATGCCCCTTCCTATTCCATGGTTAAGAAGTGGGCAGTAAAATTTAAATGAGGACGGGGAGACGGGAAAATGACCCACACTGTAGAAAGCTTCCAATGTCCATCACTCCAGAAGTTGTTGACAGTGCATGATCTGGCGATGAGTGATCGAAGAGTGACAGTTCGGTACATTGCCAGCGTCTTATGCATTTCATCTGAATGTGTATACCACATAATAACAGAGGTTCTCGCTATGAAAAATGTATCAGCACGACGCCAGAGTTATTGACAGCACATCAAAAACGCACAAGAGCTGTCAAGTTAAGTGAATATTTGCATCATTTTCATGTAGATCCGGCAAATTTCCTTACAAAGTTTGTGACCATGGATGAAACGTGGCCATCATTTTCAGCTAGAGACAAACAAGCAATCCAAACAGCGGAAACACAGCACTTCCCACCTTCCAAAGAAAGCCAAGTCGATTCCTCCTGCTGGCATGGAAAAGGCATCGGTGTTTGGGATGCTGAGTGGATTACGTTCAGAAAGGCCAGACAATCATAGGTGCATATTAGACAGATCTTTTGAGGCGTTTTGAGTAAAAACATCAAAGACAAACGCCAAGGAAAACTCAGCAAAGGAATCTTGTTCCAGCAGGACAATGCACCTGCTCACAAGACTGTCACTGCCATGGCTGCACTACATGAGTATAGCTTTAAAATCTTGGACCATCCTCCATATTCATCAGATATAGCACTCACTTACTTTATAATTTGAAATATATTTGGCTGGCATCCACTTTCTAGCCGACAGTAACGTCACTTGCTGCCGTGGATGCATTCCTGAAGGCCCAAGAGAAAACTTTCTTCGCAGCTGGAATCAACGTATTACAGCATCGGTGGCAAAAGTGCAAAAGGGACTATATGTTGAAAAGTAACATGTTACCACATTCCTCAAATAAACCCTTCATAGTCAGGCCACAAACTTCTGATACGCCTCTCGTAGTTAGTTAATATTTTTAAAAAATTTCAAAATTGATTAATTTTTCCTGATGAGCATAAAGTATATACTGAAAGTAGGTTGGCTTTCTCCCTACATTTCGGTATATCATCGTAGCATTACCAAACGTCGGGAGCAAACGGGATTTGGGGTGTTAACATTATCAAAGCCTTGGAACTTATCGTCTGCTCCGACTTTCATCCTCTCTCCTCTGATCTCATAGTCTCTGGGGATGGAAATGCGATATTCAGGCAACAATACAGCTGGGTGCTTTTGTTTGATTCTGAACTGAGACCACTTTTTAAAACTTAATTTCAGATTTAAAAAAGTGTCCTTTCTTGAAGCATACAGAATGCACAGTGTAGTTAAATTTATAACCATCAATATAAAAGGACTAAGGATGCCTTACCTCGCTTTTCTTTCTTTTAATTCGAAAGAGAAGAAAGAACGAGCTATGGTGGCTAATGACTGAAATGTGAGCAGAATGAAGCCACGAAACAGTTTCGAAAAATCTGTTACATTATATTAGGTTCAAGATTTGGGAAAAGGTAAAATAATTTTGAAAGATGTAAATAACTACCTTGGGAATCACTTCTGAGGACTTCCATGATGACCTCGTGGGTAGCACAGTTGGTAAATCGCCGTCTTCCCCACACCAGGTGAACAAGACCCGAGTTCAAGTCTCGTCGATGATGTTAGGAATTTTTATGGGCCGTTTTCACAACGTGGCTGAGTTAGTAATTTTCAGGCGAGGGTAGCATGGTTTTTACTCCCGAAACTCAAGTTTGTCGTCCAACAAAATAGAAAATCGACCATAGAACACAAGTAATTTACAGACAATATATACGAAGCACTATGGCCACAGTTGTAGACACCTAAAACCCTAATACAACAACTTCCATGATTTCTTAAAGTTACAGACAACGATAAACGACATATCAACCAGTTTGCTTCCTCGTAGGTAGGCTACATCAGTGTTTTTCCCATAATCGTGGTTTCACTTTTTTTTTTAAGTGGACCGCTCGAAATTTTTTGAAGTTTAGTACCATTAAAATGTTGAGAAACGCTGGTCTGAATCACAAAATTCTTTTTTTATGTAAAAAAGGTTCAGCTTTTAGTAGCTTAAGGAAATATGTTAGCTAAATTATTTAATTTCGTGTGGGATCTTATTCGTTACTAATACCGTAACAGAGAGGCAGTCCTTGATTTGCGTCGATTCGCACTTATGTCAGAAACTCGTTCTGACCAGTACTAGAAAAATATTAATGAAATATACACTAATGAAATATTTATTAAAAAATCATGTTTTAATAAATGAAATCGTAATGTCATTAATACATAAAGAATTTTTAAAAAGATTATATTCATTTTAAAGATGCTAACTCAGTTCCGTCAGGCTCTAGATACAAAGAAATATACATCAGCGAGATTCTCCTAAGTGCTCCATTTCTGAATGTCATATGCCTTTTTTGTGTGTTCGTTAAATCATTTTTGATTTATTTTGTTCTTAAAAAGGTCTCTCACAATTGAAAAGTGGTTATGATCGTTTTGCCACGCAGTATGAAAAAAGGTCTGGGTTCAAACAACGCGAGACAGAAGGAATTTTTATGGTCTTTTTTTCACATCGTGGCCTAGTTAGTCTCGGATGAGTCTTTCATTATGTTTCCATCCAAGTTTTTCAATTCCACGAAACAGACATGGCTGCAGGAATGCCCAGAAAAGAAAAGAAAAAAAAGGGTCGAAAGTGCAACATACTGAGTCCTCGTGTTCTTAGTTGCCTAGACGAAAATAAGCCAGGCAATTCTCGGAATATAAGGAGATAAATGGAGATATGTGTCCACGTGATGAGTGTTGTAAAGAAATGTAGAAATGAGGCAAATCGGTGCGTTATAAGCGTAAAGGAAAAGTGATAGCATGTAAGGGAGAATGGATTGTTGAAGTAACTATAATGCTTAAGCTATAATTTTTTATACATTAGTTATAAAAAACACTATTACACACTTCATATACGATTGTATTACAGCTGATTAAATATGCTACTTGTGTTCATATCGGAACCATGGTAAGGAACGCAATCCCTTACTAATAATATCACAGGTTCTATGAGAAAATCATTTCGACTTTGACTTGCTGCACCTTTTTAGGTTCTTGTTGCTGCTGTTGTTTTAAGGTGCATGAGTATCTTAAGCCATACTGCACTAATATATTATATCTGTACACAGTGCAGTGTTCATGGGCCGATTTGCAAGCTGGGGGGGGTGAAAATTTCAGAATAAAATCATGCAAAAATGTATGCTCTCTAAGTCTGAGATCGATCGGCTACAAAGCTGCAATTAGGAAAAATTTAAAAATTCAAACGAGAATTGAATAAGGCCTCCCGGACGACAAGTAACGAAATCGGAGGAGGGGTGGACAACTTTCTATAAACTTAACCTGCAAGTCCGAGGACCGCCTATACTTTAATCAAGGATGAATCGCAAAGTAAAATCTGCAATTCCAAATTCGAATATTTTATAAACTCGGCAAGATAACTCAAATAAAATAATTTCAATGATATGTACAGTGTTAGGATAATTAGGTATTTTAATACTAATTTAAAAGTAGCAAGTTTCAAATATTAACGGTTAAGAATTTTTAAATCAGAAACACCGTAAAATAAAAGAGTAAAATATCTAGGAAAGCTTAAATATCAATTGTTTGGCAATGCCAATAATTTACATCATATCGGAAAACTCAAATTCAACTCCTTAATTCTATTAGCTAAGACTGCTGAACAGAAATAAGTTACACCTGGGCTGACAAAACAGATGTTATTTGTTAACGGCACACTGTCTTTTTCAGGTGTCTATTTATAAACCTATAGAAATACAGCACTGAACAAAGTGTCTTCTGGGGAAGCCAAACTAAATAAAATACGCAATGAAATACGTAAAACGAATTCAATAAATATTTTGATGAATTTTATTTTTTTTTGATCTCCACGTAATAAGTGAATCTGGCTCTTATCTTATCTCCACGTAATTAAGTGACTCTGATGAATCTTCTCTAGTAAACAAAAATTAAATCAAGATAGCAGTAAGGCAGACGAACTAGCATTTTAAAAGGCAATATAAGAAGGGTATTCACATATGTAGGGAGATCAATTGTAACATTTACATTCCTCCTCCTACAATTAAGCTGTTTATAATGAAATGTTGGCCGACCGGGCTAGTCGAGTGGGTAAAGTACCTGCCCGGCAACCCAAAGGTCGCGGGTTCGATTCCCGCCTCGGGCTTGGATCAAAGTACTGCAAAAACCTTGGGAGGTGCAATATGGCCACAGAAGCCGATGCGCCAACAACTACCAAATCAAAAAAAAAAAAAAAAAATGAAATGTTAACGAAATGAGAAAGATTGTTCTTCTATGATTCCAGATAATTCTTTGAAAGAACTAGAGTTTACCTTAGTTTAATTTTGTAAAATGTTTTCGCAAAAACATTTACAATTTAAGGTTATTATTATATTAATACCACTCGTATACCAGGTAAAATTAATAATATAGTTTATTAGGCAGTTCACATACATTACTATACATTAAAGTGACTGTATAATATAATATATATAATTGTTAGATTTGTTGATGCATCAGCATCTTACGCTATAATGCACTAATATATATCATATCCCTCTACAACGTTCAACTGCTCCCAATCCAGATAACATTCCTAACCCATTTTTAAAGCAAATGTCGTCTCGTTTGTTTCTTTTCTAACCAATTATTAATCACTGTCTTCACAGTGGTCATCATCGGCTTTTTTGGAAGCTCAGATAATTCTATTTTACAAATGGAGGTGGGTGGGTGAACAGAGATTCCATTAGCTACTATCCCATCACCATTTCCACGCTCTCGCCAAAATCTTTGAAACAGTAATATTACTCCTAATATTATCGATCGTAACAATACAGTTTTTTCTTAAAACTCAACTTAAAACTTAAAAGTACAGCAAGACTGCGAGTAATCTCCTTTACAACCAACCAGTCTTGATAAAAGTAAACACATTCACTATTCCTCGCTCGACTGAACATCTTAATATCGTCATTCGTCTATTATTTATCATTTACCTATTGTGCGTGTGCGATTAACCATAATCTTCACTGGATCAGCAATTCGCTGTTACACAGGTATACTCGGCAGGTGTTTCATTCCACTTAACTCTTATTACATCTCGCCAAAAACAGCTGCCAGTCTCTCCAAAATATCAACTAAAAGTTTGTCAAATGACTGTGTAAGATGTAGATCTTACAAATTAAAATAGAAATATCTGTTTTGCTAAAATAAATCCAGGTAGGGTGATGGAAAGGGTGCATTAAGTTAAAGATAGTAAGTATTAATATTGGACATTTAGTTTTAATGTAAATAAGGTTTAAGTTTGAAGAAACACTAGATTTAGGAATGGACCGTTTTAGACGTGTGAATTAAAATAGCGGCTAAAGGTAAACAAGTAATTTAAATAATACAAGAGAGCAAACAGAGACAGCCAATGACTAGAGAAGGGGTGCCATTTTGTGAACATGTGAGAAAAGGGTTGCTGACGGCAAGAACAATAGGACCGTTAAATAGAATTACGAAGCATCTCTTTTGATCTAAGCCACCATTAGGAAGAAAATGGGAAATTAGTGGACGTCCAGTGTTCGCGTAAAAAGAAAACTACATCAGGGTGACTGATATTTGGGTTAAGTTCGATATCTTTAGCAGAGGTGTGAACACCAAAATGTTTTGGAGGTGACCTGGCAAACATGAAAAGGTCATAGTGCCGTGTGAAAAAATTAAACAGTATGGAGATTGGTTGAAGTCCTTGGGGGAGGCATTCCAAACTTGAGGGAAATAGTAAAGTTCGAGGGGAATTATTTGAGCAAGTGTCCACTCTGTATCTGACTTCTCTGCAGTCAAAACGGGAAAGTCGTGAGTTTGCGGGTTGAAGCGGGAGTAGATTCTTTGGTGGTCAGAGTTCACATCTCGTCGTAGCAAGATGAAGAAGAAAAAGGGGAAAAAGGGAGGGGGAATGAGAGAAATGGGTAGTGAGGGTAGAGAACGTAACTGCGGACTGAAAGTGATGATGGTTTTTGGAGGTATGGAAGAGTGGGAACCTGTGCATTGAAAGTTGTGTAGATAAGTAAGCCAAGAAGAGAAAGAAAGCCTGGTCTGGCATCGGAAGGCGGTGATAATGGCCAGTTGTGCAGATAAGTCAGCAAAGAAGAGAAAGAAAGCCTGGTCCGGTACCGGAAGGCAGTGATAATGGTCAGTTGTGCAGATAAGTGAGCCAAGAAGAGAAAGAAAGCTTGGTCCGGCATCGGAAGGAAGTGTGCCCAAGAAATGGAAGAAAGCCTGTCTGCCACTAAGGAAAGCAGAGGGCCCAAGAAGTGGAAGAAAGACTGAACGCAAGGAAATTGGAAGTAGCGGCCATTCCGGAACGTAAGTCTGTTCCTGTGTTGTTTTTTTTTTTTTTTTTCTCGAATCCTCAAGTCATCAGTCTAACATATATCTGAGTGATGTTCCTTTTAAAAAAAGAACATTCCTGTTGTATTAGGCAAGTTAGTTACTAAGGTTGAGATAATTTGTTATGAATGTAAACGATTATGAAATAATGGAAGGATGGTACATGAGTAATAAAAAGAAAGTAATAGTATAAAGGAATTAATAAAGAAATTATATTTATAGGGGTAGTACTGTAAGGATATGTTATCCTATATCAGGCCAGGTGCCAACACAAGACAACGTACCAGATCAGGTGTAAAGAGAAAGAAATTTTATTAATAGAAAAACCTAGTGAGTAAAGAGGGATGACTAAGATGGTAACTAGAATAGAATGAGTGATTTATAGTGAACATTATTGAGGTAAGAGGATACCAGTTGTAATAAATTTCATGTGTTAAAGGCTAGAAAAAAATATAAAATGAGTAATAAGAGTTGAATGAGTTTTACTGATGTAAGTGATAAAAATTGGTAATGTAAGAGAATGATTGAATAATCATTGAGGGTTCATATTAAGTAAAGTACAACTGATACAAACTGATGTTAATAAGTTGTAAATTCAGAATAGTTGATGAGAGAGAGAGAGAGAGAGTGTATTGTACTAGTATGGTTCATATATATGGAGTGATATGTATGTAATTTTTTTTTTTTTTTTTTTTGTAAATTCTGTATATAATGTTCATTAAAGGTTTGTAAATTTTTTGTAAATAAATGTCTTTAATATTCTGCTAACACCTGCTTTACACACCCTAGAATCTAGAGTTTTCTGTGAATTGCAATCAGATTTGCGTAATGTGGGGCTGTTTGAGCGTCAGTAGGGTTCAAATAAAATTAAAAAAAAAAAAAAAAAAAAAAAACAGAAAAGAAAAGAACCCCCACAACTGTCTGAAAGACGCTGTTCATAAATTAACCTCCAAGTTGATATACAATATGAAAGTACACGACCTGCATGTACTCTCCCCAAGATGACAAATACTAGAGAATCTACCAGAATTGGCAACTTCAAGAAGTAAACATAAACTTTAGTACATCTGAGTAGTTTTCATACCATATTACACGATAACTTACAAATGAGTACTGTCTGTGGGCGTTGTGCCCAAGACTGCTGACGCCAGAACAAGAGTAAGTAAAGAAATTATATTTTTTCTTTTCTTCACTTTCAACGGATTTTACGCGAGTAAAATCGGTTGAAAGTGAAGAAAAGAAACAAGGACAATCGGTTGAAAGTGAAGAAAACAGACGCTGAAGAACGACGACTTCTTCGTAAAGATTATAACAGTAAATGGGGCCTGCCTACACAATTACAACCTACAGGGCAGCAGAACTCCATTCCACGTGGAGGTATGGAAGAATTTAAACTTCTCCAACGTCAAAAAAAGCAAGAAAAGTGCCAACTCCTGATAAAGATAGTTATAATTTTTTTTTTGACATTATGGGAATAATGTACCAGCATGTTACTATCCCCCCTCCCCACCACAAAACAATTACAAGACAGTATTGTTTCTATTATCCTGCAATATAACTGGGGAGAAATTCCTCTTGATTCTCCCAAACTATTACGCACGATAATTAGAACTCCAAGAGGTGATTTAAGATCCGACCCCAAAAGCTAATCTGATCAGTAGCCTAATGTGAACATCTGCAATTTTTATCGATGCTATAATCTCATCCTAATCTCACCTCATGTGACAATTTTTCTAATTTCTGCCAACCTTCAACCAAAACTCGGGCGACTCTATCATAAGTCAAAGAAACAGGTTATCTGAGCCAAGAATCGCTACTACAAAAAAATTTAAACTGAATTACAGGGAATTTGGGTAGCAAATTTCTTGCAAGCTGCTGAAAAGAATGATGACTAAGAAAGTATACTCACTGGCCAAAAAATTTGAAACTTTTTTGCAACTGGCGTTAAAGATAATTAAACGTATAGTAGGCAAATGTAAGTTGTTACATGTTATGATCACAAGTTCCTTAGTATCAGATAAATACCGTATGCTTTCCTGGTCTTCTTAGTCGATCCGATCATGGGGAAGACAAGCGATCTTTGCGGTTCAAAAAGATGTTATTGTTCGAGCATGTTTAGCAGGAGCTGCAATTGAGAAAACAAAGGAAATCGCTGGTGTTTCGAAAGCAATCATCTCAAAAATACACAAGGAGTGGAAAACGAAAGGAGAATGTAGCTCTAAAGGAAGAAAAACAACAGAAGGTTGGCATTCCAAGAACGAGACCGCTGGAATTTAAAGCGAACTGTCCGTCAGAATAGAAGGTCAAATGTGCAGCTACAGCAAATGACTGAAAAATCAATTTTAACAAAAGAAAGACCCATTTCCAAACGAGGTGTGCGGCAGGAGTTGAAAAGGCTGGGATTTGGTAGTCGTCTGCCTACACACGAAAGCCACTTCTGTAAAACTACCGAAAGGTTTGATTGGGACAGTGCCGCCAAACATAACGTTGGACTGTGAAACAGCGGAAAAAAGATCATGGTCTTACGAGTCTCGATTTACACTTTGAACCTGCACTGTTTTTTTTTTTTTTTTTTTTTTTTGTTGTGTTGAGCCAACTTCACCCTGCAGTGCTCGATTTTTTATCCAATTTTTTATTCAATTTTATCCTGCGATGGATTCTTTCAAGACAATGCAACTATTCACCAAGCAAAAATTGTATCTGAATACTTCGAAGAACAGAATCAAGGTTTCCAACATTTTCCTGGCGGTTTAATTCTCCAGATCGTAATCCAATTAATTAAGAATGTCTGGGATTTGAGTGTCTGGTGTTTCGCAATTTGGCTTCACAGTTTCCTACCGATCACAATACGGCAGTTGACAAACATTCCGATGGAAGAATTGTTAAATCTGAAGCTGGACTACCTCACACACTTAGTGGAATCCATGCCACGACGTGTACGGCCAGCACGGAATCCATGTCCTTCTGGCAAAAGGTGGCTCTATTAGATACTGAACAAAGTTTCTAATTTTTTGGTCAGTGAGTGTAGAAAACAGAAGGCCGCAGTGAGAAAAAGAATTTAAATGAATCATCTGTATAAGATCAAAGTTAATTTGCATCAAGAATCGGTACTCGGCCCATTAATTCATCAATCTATTTTTTAATTCAAGTACCGTGTGAGTGAATGATAAAAGAAACTGGGAATGCTTAATACTCGTCATAGTAAGAACTGTGATCTCAGAGCCTTTTTCAAGTCATCAGTCTAATATATATATAATAAACGCAACCCACACAAACAATCTAAAACACGAATTGAAATAAAAGACTTCCGAAAAAAATAACTGCGTATACAAGGACGTAAATTGCGAAGAAAATAAAACTGTCAAAAACAATTACGCAAACTGCTCTTAAATAGTCAAGGTCAGCCGCGCACAGACGTTTCTCGCAGGTGTAGACAACAACAGTTACGACCAGTTCATTCTTAATGCTTACGACTCCAGTTTCACGATACAGTATTTTGAGTACAACGATCTTTGCGGTTCAGGATTGCTATTAGCGTAATGCCGAACCGCAAATAAGAATAATGCATTCTCAAGACTACCCAAGCTGCCCCGATTAAAAGCAACTATGAAAAGATTAATTGGATGTTTTTTTTTTTCTTCTTTTCCTTTTCTTTTTAGCAATAAGCTTGCATCATTTGTCACTACTAATACTGAAACTAGCAAATATACAAAAACGTATGTAAAATTATGTTTTGTCATTAACGATTGTAATTATAGTACAAAATGATTGCGTTCATATAATTAAAATCAAATCGTAAGTGAATTTATTTTTTTTACACGTGGTATATAATCTTTATAATGCTGTGTAACTAAGATAACCGTCCATCCTACATTAAATAGAATGTAATTTTTTTTTCACAAGTTTTACTAATTCTAAAATTAAACGATTTTCTTGTTACACTCTGGCACAACCAAGTCGGAGGAGGAGTTTAGAACAATTCATGAATATGCCGTGGTCGTCAACGGTATTTGGCAGCCATGCGAGCTTGAACCAAGGTCCACTCAAAGAGCGCGTGCTCCTGAACTCCACTCCTGATTACTCGGCTATGTAATGTGCATCTCAATATCATCCTTGAATATTCAACAAGATTTCTACATACCACATAAACACTAACCGCCAGTCTTTATCATTCTGTTTACAGCAACGATAAAAGGGAGAGGTTGGCTCATTTTGGAAGAGGAAGTTGAATAAAGTTCTGTATATTTATTCCCTACAGTCGGGAAACACTATCTTTTCTCGCAAGTGTTAAAAACACACAATCCTATGCATTTCCAAAAAAAAAAAAAAACACATTAGTAAGGATTCCTGCAGATCTTGACAGGGCACTTTTTTTTATTATCAATTTTTGTTTGGGGGGGGGGGGATCCCAGAAAAAAATAATAAAAGGTATTCCACTTCCGATTTGCAAATTTTTCATATGTAACGGTTTGAAATTCTTTAAGGTAATCGTGAATAAAGAAATTTGCGTTTTCTTTCTTAATTGTTGCTTTATTTTAGCAACAATTAAATAATTATTAAATATTAAATGCAGCTTTATTCAGCCAGCTTTTCTTTATTCCAAGATAAAAATTTATTTCATTACGTATTTGGCTTTTTTGCCAGTCATTCCAATTTAATGAAACAATGCCGCTTCTTTTAATCCAGATGCATCGCTTAAAGATTGTTTATAATTAACCGCATCGTTCAATTTTTAGATTTCAATGTTCTTTTGACTACTATCTCATCATGGGAGTAGAACTAAACATAAGCCCACTTATTAATCTATTTACCAATTAAAATTTTTCCAAATGAGTCCAGTCGAGGGAACAACTTCCGGGCTCACATAACTTATCAGAAACATTAATCTATTGGGTGACAGTGCAGAATACCAACAATCGCAATGGCATCACTAATGTCCCATTAGACATAGCTAATAATTTATCTTCACGAGTCGCGAAACATTTAAATTTTTTAAAACACGTTAGTTCGTTATAAACAAGGATAATAATGGAATTCTCAGAAATTTTAACAGTGAGATGTTTTTATTTTATTTTATTTTTTTAATATACTACATTGGATCAGAGAAGTTCAGAAGGCAGAAGTTATGTGAGATGAGATATTCCATGGCCTATACATTGAGAAAAGAACAGCACCATTTTATCAGTCACGTGTACCATCAAAAAAAAAAAAAAAAAAAAAACATTGAGTATATTATTGTACACTCACGTTTGGGTGCTTTTATAAAGCACCCATAAATGATTGTTTTCTTTATGCTGTTATAAAGAAAGTTTCGAGAACTTTCTTTATAAAATCCTTAAAGATGTTCTCAGATGCCAATCGCATAATACTGAACTACCAAATGGTAGCGGTTTTTATTTTGGAAAATTTTACACAGATCTGATCTCCTGTGAAAATTGGCGTAATCGAAGCAGTGTAGTAAAGATTTGAAAGTGTTTAATTGGACGTAGGTACTTCGGAGTTAAGACTGACTTATGAATCGCAACTCTGTTCTTGTTGATTTTATGTTGAAGCAAATCCACTAGTGTACGTCGGTACAAGTGTGAATTCAGAAGCAGATCTGCATGTTGTGCGAGATGATAACCCTGAAATAATTCGGAGGGAGGGGACCTACTCCCTTCGTTAGAGATCGGCTAATTATACCTTCGATTGAAGAAGCCTCTAAGGATTCCTCCGTCTCTGACGGTATTGAAACCGAACTACCCAAACGAGTGACAAGGGGTCAACTACTGCACTGTCATCAGAACGACTCACAACCGTATATACAAAGATGGTGAAATGTTTTGGGCATTTAACAGTGCATAATATAAAAAGATATTCAACTTGAGCTTTCCCATTATACTGTATTAGTATTACTGTCAGAAAGACCAAAATGACGCAAGTAAGGAGATATTTTGCATCTGCCATAACAATAACACTAAAATGAAATTACTTTATGAGGTATTATTCCATGGCCACTCACTGAGAAAAGAATAGCACCATTAAATTAAAATCAGTAAATTAAATTTTAATTAAATTAAAATTATAGCAAACTTTCCGTCTCATTCTCTTTAAGGGAGGACATGTCATTCAGAATAATTAAATGACGCTATATAAAAATATTTATGGACATGGGTTTAACTAACACAAAAACACATGTATTGTATTGTAGCTTATGTAGAGGCGACTCCTGAACGTTATTATTATTTTTATTCATTGTATTAGGCGGTCCTTGCCAAAGTTTGCCAACACCGCTGTCTAATATACAGAAAGTTAGTTCACTCCGCCGGCACAAATATTAAGATCTGCTCCACAAGAAGTTAACATAGTAGACTGCGGAACGTTTCAGAAAGAACTGCAATGACATCACATCTTTAAAAACACCACTAACCTGGGCATTGTGTAACTTTAGCAGGCATTTATAACATTATTTTGTAATAACGATCACAAACATTTGTTAACTACAGGAATCTGTTATTTCCGCATTTAGGCCTAATGACAATATTCACCAGAGTCTTAACGCCACCTTGCACGTTTTAAATACTAGATTTTGGTAGTTAATTTATATTCCCTTGTAACTGTTTACAATAAAATAACTTAACGCCTGGTTCCTTCATCTTATTTCATTCACATGCATGTTTAAACTTCTAAAACTTATGGCAAGTAAATTAACATAGCTTAACATCCCTCAAAGCAGCAAAACACAACATAATACAGTATCTGATTAGTTACTGGCAGAAACGGCACTAGCGTTTGTGGCGCCTAATTCATATCATATCTTAACACGCATATATATGCAGTAGCGCAACTAGCAGCACCTATTTTAGGCGGCGCCTGTGACAAGTTCCTCACTTGCAGACCCCTAGCACCGGGCCTAGTTATTGGGGAATGTGTACTTGAACTTAAAACTTGGGTGAACCTCTAAAAAAAAATTAACAAACTTTTTTTTTTCTTTTCTTTTCTCTATTGGCTTTTTTATTTTCTAATAGTTCTTTTCTTCTATTGGCAACCCCAGGGGTTCTTATTTGGTGAGTTTGGACTTGGCAAACCCAGGGTCCTGAGCTGGATATCATCATTCTTTTCTTTCTTTCTTTCTTTCTTGGTGATTCCTCTCTCTCTCTCTCTCTCTCTCTCTCTCTTTCTCTCTCTCTCTCAGGGTAACTCGGGAAATTTTTTTAGCTGGTGCAGCATAAGCCTCAGGCTTCCTTGCATCATATGGCTAATAATAATAAAAATATTATTCAAAGTAACTACAGGTACCCAAACTGGTAATCGCCCATTCCCCCCCCACCATCAAACGTATCGTTGCGTTCGGGGGGGGGAAGCATATGATTCATTCAGAAATGTGGAAAACGTAGGATCAGCATTGGAATCTTTTGTCGCTTGTCGCATTTCATTAAAAAGTCCCACCCTCACCCCAAGCGAATGCTCCCATAACCGTATTTAGAACATGGCTACGCAGTGGCACTCATTATTTTTGGAAAATGTTTCGCTGTAATCCAATGCATTTTAGGCAAAGCTAATTTTGAAATAATAAAGGAAGTCGGCAGGGACCTAAAGGTATTTTCGTTATCCTGAAATTTCATTAACATTGGAATCTTTTGGCGCTTGTCGCATTTCATTAAAACTTCCTTCCCCCCCCATCCCAAGCGAATGTTCCCATAACCAAATGATAATTCATTTAAATTTTAGGATTTAAATTAATTTAAATTTTAGGACGCAAATTTTAAATTATATCATTTCAAGAATGATCTTATCATTTTTTAAATGATAAAACAAGGATCTGATTGTAAGTTCATACATATAATGACAGCATCAATGTTATTCCTATTTCAAAATAAATAAGATATTTGTTACTTAACTTGCAATGTGAAATTAATAAAGCACTTTTATAATAATGCGAATGGCTACACAATTAATTATTGAAGTTATGAGATCGATGATAATCCAATTGAGTTGTGGTCCAAAAAAGCATCATTGATAAAACAAAGGAAAAAAACATTGGAGTGGTTTGGCCGTGTAAAGAGAATGGATGACGACAGACTGCCCAGAGGAGCCATGGAATGGATACCATGGAGAAAGAAAAGGAGAGGAAGACCAAGAAGAGCGTGGATAGAGAGTGTGACAACAGTTTTGAATAGAAGAGGGCTAGCGGACGGAGATTCGGAAGATAGAAGAGCGTGGGTGAAAAATAAATAAAAGAATGACTTTTGATGTTAGGTTGAGAATAACCGTTGTGATAACGGAACAAACCCTAAGAAGCGATGAGATGAGCTGCTGTGGATAACCGAGATTTTTTTTTTTTTTTTTTTTCCGAAACACTTTTTTTGTAGAGAGCTCAAATTTGACACTTCATTTAGATACACCCGAGGTCATTAAATGGAAACTCTGAATACTTAGTTACCGAATTTAATTGATGAGAGCATTAGTTTATAAAAATTTTGGGTGTCACGTTTTATAGCTAAGCATAATTGTTTTCGAGTCTACTCGAGATGTATATCATGTGTCCCCGCACTGTGTTATATATATTCTATCTTATAAACTGAATTTTAATCCTGCTCTAACATGAGTTTGTTTCTGACACTCCATTTTCTTCGCAGGAATTTGAAAGAGTTCGGTTCCAATCAAACTAAGACCACCATCGGTAACATATTGGTATACACACGAGTCATAATAAGAAATGAACAGAAATAATAGACTAAGGTTAGAGACAGTGAGCAATTTATCATATTAAAAAACAAAGGCAAGAGTACCGATTCTGACTTCACTGTTTCTCCCAAATCAAACCACAACAATGGTAAAGAAAATTTACCATCCGTCTCAAAAAATAAATAAAAGGCTATTCTCTCATGAAACCAAAAGTCTTATTAACACCTCAATGACTATAAAACAAATATAAGCAATAGTGAAATACAAGTCATTCTCTCATGAAACAAAAATACTTCGATTGTCAATGGAAATAATTGCGGTGACCTTTCCAGTCACCAGATGTCAATCCAACTGAGCAGCTGTGGGACGAGGTGGAAAGAGCTTTTCAGAATAGAGATCTGCACTCATCCAATTTGTAATAACTATGAGAAGCGGTCGAGTCAGAATGGATAAGCATTCTTGTGGCGTGTTTTCAGCATTTCAAGGGTCCATGCCATGATGAATACAGGATATTCTAAAGACTAAAGTACGTATACTTACTCACTATTAGGTAGGTATACCTACCAACGTGGTCATTCAGTGTATAAAGTCAGTGTTACGATAAGTTTGTAGATTGAGTACTATACTGTCACAATTTTAAGAACTGGCTGACAACAAATGCTGTGACTAAGTTCTAATATCAACTAATCATCTCTCTCGAAGTTATGCCGATTTCGGCTTCTTATCCAATCGAAATCAATGTGGATCTTGACAATTATCTGTATATTTATCTCACCTGGCATTCACATCGATTTACTGAACATGTTTTACGTGAAAACCGACTTTTGTTGATCATGTTATTCACAAACGTTAACCAACTTCTGCTTTATAGCGGTTTGTTATCTTGATACCCACTTTCGCTTTATAGCGGTTTGTTATCTTGATACCCACTTTCGCTTTATAGCGGTTTGTTATCTTGATACCCACTTTCGCTTTATAGCGGTTTGTTATCTTGATACCCACTTTCCACCAGTTTAAATAAAATATTCTGTTTATACTCTGGAGCGAACCACACACGATCAGAGGAATTTACAAGACAGAGAATATAAGAATATTGCCGTATTTAAAGATCACGTGGGCTCGAACCGCAGACAACTGAATAGCGTGTAATAGTTAATCTTCGCGTCGCCCACTCAGCTTCGTCGCTACGTAAAACTGCAGACTGCGAAGGGAATTATTACATTCTTGCATACACTCGCAATAAAAGAGTTCTATTCCCCTCCCAAAATTAGAACATCATCGGTAATATACTGATATACACACGAGTCATAATAAGAAATAATAGACTAAGCTATATTTATTTATGAAGGCTAACTTTTTCACTCTGACATGTGCAGTATATATCAGAATCATTGAAATTAACAGCCGCTTAAGAAAAATTAAAGGTGAAAGGTGTTGCATCATTCATTATTGGTGTTCTGCCAAGAGTAAGTCTACATATGTACTCAATTACTTCTCAATATCCACCTATCCTCAGCCTTTCTCTTCATCTCCTGCTCTCAATTTAAGAGATGTTGCATCACCTATCACTATTTCTAGTGGAGTCGGCGACAGCAAATTTGTATGCCATGTGACAGTCGCTGTTGTGCAGCGATAATATCAGACAATGGGTATCACGATATTCTTGCCACTTAATGATCCGAGAATAGCAAGAAGGGTGAAAAAGTTTATGAAAGGGAAAGAAAACCAATGAAGAGCAAAGAAAGGACAGAAGGAAGAGGTACACTATCAAAGAAAGAGAAAACAAACGCCTCTAAGATAAGATTGGAGAAAACAACAGGGGAAAAAAATAACTGCAGAAATTGAGAAACAAAAGGAAAAATCGCTAGACACATAAAAATAAAGAGAAAAGTGATTGCAAAAATGTGAACGTTTGAATAGCACATGGCACTGATTCGAGTTCAACGTTCTCAACTACACAGCTGTAATACTCAGTCTGTGCATTATCTTAAATATTACATCCTCTCTTTCAGCTGTCTTGCTGGAAATCTATACGATAACTTGACATCTTCTCTACCGAGATACTTTCATGCTTGTTGTGACTGCGTCGATGTCTAAAGAGGATGCTTATCCTCACTTGAACCCTGGGATGTGCTGCTACAGACTAGGTTCGCGCGAGTTTGTTGTCAGATATGGTTTGGAACGCACGTTGTAAAAACAAATAGTTTCCGCTGAAATTTAAAGGAAAAATCGAAGTTGCATCACCCACTGTTCTTTATGGCGGAGTTCGTAAGAGGTATGTGTCACACACAATGTAATGTTATGCGAAACTGCTCCCAGTAGCGAGTTAATTAAATAGCAAAATCTCTTGTACTGCGAGCCAACTCTTCATCGACTGGCTGCACGCCGCTGCCCGTAATGAATAATAAGACAATCTAAAATATTTGCTTTTGCGTTGCTTACTTTACGAATATTTACATCAATCCTTACGAAAGGTTAAAAATTTTAACCTTTCATAAGAATTTAAATTGCCAAACTTGAATTTAACTTTGCATTTTTAAGCAGGCCCACCACAGACTCAAATTGCCACATATAAGATCCATAAAACTTTTGATTTCTATCTAAAAAAATTAACAAGATGTAAATTTTCATATATTTCGCACAAAGCATTTATCAATTTACATCTCTGATAATCAAACAGAAATATAATTACTGAAGTTTCAATGGGCATACCCCTAGTATTTTGTAACTGCAAAGCTTGAAGGTAAACGGTTAATTAGTTTTCACAATTTAAATACATATCCCCAGTCTAGTTTCAACTCACTGCCACGTCGGTTTCAACTCGGTTTGACACGTCTTTTTACTGGTTTTTGCAAATACTAAATAGTAATAAGCAATACGTCAAAAAACCCATGCATATAGTAAACAATTCGTCCTGCTGCACACTCCAATTTGCTTTTTAAAAATTTTGTCCAGCTTTCTCACTTAACAACCTCACCTATTACGAAGATACGTAAACTAGAATAATTTGAATTTTTTCGCTTTGTACCGAAGTTCGCATTCCCTTCGGCAGAGCTCTTGTTGCTCGTATAGCACAACTGTTTCCTATTTTATGGGTAATTAAAGTATCTATCTACCACGAGCTCTCGTTTCTGCGTGATGTAGTTCTGTTTATAGTGTTCCGGCAAGAACACTAGCTCACAGTTCAACTAATCAATTTTAACAATGAAGACAATCGTTAACCGTATTTAGCAGTCAAATGAGCTAGAATCACGGAAACCTGCGCGCCTGCTATTTCGCTCTGATTAACCACTCGGCTACATCAATAATGTTATTCTTCAGCACTGTTCTGTTTTTCACAATTTGACATTTTTAGTGAATTTAATCATTGTGGATTTCAAAATGGAACAAAATCATTCGGTTGATACAAGGTGGCTAAGCGTATTTCAGAGGCGAAATATGCCACCTTGGTCCCTTCCACGCCAGCTGCTAATCGGCCCCCAAAGTGATCTTTTAATTACAGTATACTCATACCAAACCAGTACGTATTGGGCTTTTATGCTTACCAAGAACTACTGAGACACGCAGAAATTTTATTTATTTGGGGTGGGGGACTCGTACGTTCCAAACTAATTAGTAACTTGTACAAGCTTCAACAAGTGACAGTATAATTATAATATAAAACAAACTTCTTGGGGGACGTTTCGCCTTCCTCAACCGCAGCGGGTTACCTATGTCGGAAAAACTAATGCCGCAATTGAATAGTGAATAAATTTTGGACTACTGAAACGATGCAATTTCCGTAGAAATGCTCGAGCTATAACTTCGTTTTATTAAATTAGTCCACATTTTATATTTGCATAAGCAGGTCCCCGCTTTGATCTGCAGGAAATCTGATCAGCATGCCCAATAAGTACGAAAATACAAAAAATTCAAAATAATAATGATTATTTTGAAATGGAATGAAACACTAGACCGAAACAATGTATTTTTGCACTTCCAGTCAAAATATTAAATATGCATTTGCTCCCCCCTCCCCCAATATTCTCCTACCTAATTATGGAATGCTTATATATATACTGTATATATATATACTGTATATATATATATATATATATATATATATATATATATATATATATATTTTTTTTTTTTTTTTTGTATGTTTTGTTACCCCAGAGGACCAAGACAGGTAAGCAACTGACTTTGTTGCACCTGGAACAAATGTTCCGTCTTGTTACGGCGCCGACTAGACTACTCACATGCAAAGGAAAAACCGCGCAATTCACATAGGGTAACATAATATGAGAAATAAATGACAAATTCGTTTCTAACAAAAAAAAAAAAGGCTGTATTTCACATAACTGTCATGATAGAAAAAAAAACATTTGTAAAAAATATAATTTTTTTTTTAAATAAAAAAACGTTACGTTCTTCGCCCTCCCTTTTTGTGCATTCCACAAAACTTTTCCTTGTTACAAATTTTATTTTCCTTGTTTTCACTATCGTTCTGATTGCATTGTTTTTCCAATCATTTCTAATCACTTTAAAAAAAAACGAAATAAACATCAGTTATCGGATCTAATGACTTGTAACCGATGAAAGAACAAATAAAGCGAAACTTCTTTTATCATAACTCAGTCAAGATGTCCATGAACTATCGACTCAAAAGATACCAGTATTAACAACTACAGTCCTTCGCTCGCTATCAGAAAAATAAAATTAACGATGAACTATCGAAAGCTGTCTACAAGAAAGAATCACCTGGTACCAAATGCAGATTACATCAGTGTAACCATTTATACTGACCAATATACCAAAGTTGGGTCATGTCTTTTTTGTAGTAATCGCAGGACACCAGGACCACAACCAGAAAGCAAAAATAGAAGCTAGTATATGTATGCCAACAAGTACAATGGGGAAATGGGGTGGGAGAGCACGATAAACACTACATAAGCAAGTAAGCCTATTCAATGTATATAATGATTACTATGCAAATACAGATGCGAACCCATCATTCTCATATATCAGTTTAGAAGCGAATTCCTTTCATTAAGGCTGAAAACTGTGGTTAGCCATCTATGCTCGCTTTCCTGATTACACTCTTGTATATAAGTGAATTAGCTGCGAACACTATGACACTGTTAGCTTAATATAGATGGAGAAGGAAGTTACATGGTGGTTTTCCATGGAATCTAGCTTTCTATAATGCCCACTCTTATAGTATGTTAATATTAAGATAGTTTATTTATCTTTATACATTAAGGTAACGTTTCGGGAACCTTGCCGGAACCCATCCTCAGACCATACATATGCTATTGCTAGCCTCCTGCTTGCCGAATGTCTCAATTCCGACTACACGTTCACCGTTAGCTTAGCGCCATGGAAGGGGGAAGGGTTTGGAAAGACCTCTTTTCAGGCAACTTTATTTTTAAAATCAATTACAAAAACCATTAAAAATACATAAACGCACTGTACTGATTAAGACAACCTCCCAAGTACCCTAGTACAGCTGCACCACAGCCTGATACGCCCCTATACCTATGATATGAGAACGTAGCGAATTTTTTTTTTAATTACTATTTCCTTTTATACTGGGTATAACATCAGCGGCCAGAAGGGTTTATTTCTTCATTGTAACAGCTTATGGCAGCCACAGTTAACAAGGGGCACTGCATTCTTCGTGGTGGTGTACTAATTTGGCAACATGCGTATCGGTGGTCAGCATACGTCTTCCCCACCCCCAGGATTACAGCTACCCCAAACCGATCCTTACAACAATACAATAGACTGTCGAAATAACGGCACCCCAAATAACGGAACATTCGAGCTAACGGCACATTGAGATTTGATGTTTAAAAAAGTGCAAATGTCTTGCAGTGCCGGAAAAAAAAAAGAGGCAAGTCACGTGATTATCGTATTTGTTTACGTTCAACATTTTCAAAGTGAATTCTGTACTGATATCATGGATTATATCGCTGTTTTACATTTATTTTAAATTAAAAACTCCTCACTCCTAAAGTTAGTAAACCTCATACAGAGAAGAAAAGAACAACATTAAAGCTTAGTGACAAACTTGATATAATCCAAGCTATTACATTAGGGTCGCCCGGAAAGTTTAATTCATATACCTATGTGTATTGTGTCTATAAATTGCATGTGTTCTCTGGTCAATTTCCCTGTTTTGCTGGACGAAAAACTCTATAGTTTCTCGTGAAAAAACCTTGCTGTCTACTCCTGAAACCAACTAACTCAGCCACGGAGTGAAAGAAAGCCCATAAAAGTTCCTCGCGTCATCGACGGGCTCTTTTTTACCGAGTGTGAGGAGGACAGGACGGTGACGATACCACTGTGCTACCGGCGCAGGCTAAACTTGATATAATAAAGAAAATATAACGGGGAGTAAGCAGGAGTATATTAATGGCAGAATATAATATTGGATCGTCAACATGTTTATGTTTTTTTATGTACAGTTAATAAAATTGCATTCTTAATCGTTCTAATTCTTATTTAACCTCATTATTTCTGCATTAATTATTTCATTATTCATTCATTATTTCTGCATTAATTTTCTAGAATCCCTGAAGGTTATTCTGAGTCTACTGTACTTAATGAGGCGCGCACCTCACTGGAAGTGCCTAACAGAAGAAGTAAAGAAACACGGTCTTGAAAACCAGCAAACTCATGAGCACAGATCTTCAATGGCAGCAGGGAGGGGGAGGCGGAAGTATATCCCCCAGATTCAACACTAGTTCGACGAGACGAAACGCGACTTTTTCCTTCATTAGGTTTAATTTGGAGAAAGAGGAAACGTTTACTGTACAACAGTTAGAAAGGGCTATTAGTGTTTTTCTTTTTTTTTTTTTTAAGAACTAGTCACAAACATACAATAAAAAAACGTGTATGGAATACGTTACCTATCCCTTTGGAATGAGGAATCTGTCATTAAAGGGCTAAGAAAGATTACTGGATATATCCAGAAAGTGAATTCAAGCAATATATTTGAACAGAAAATTGTTCCTAAGCTGCGCTTAAGCGTGGAAGGACGGACAAAGGATTAGATTCTATTTGAAAGCAGAAAAGAGCATGAGGGGCAAAAATAAATAAATAAAACTGCCTCCTTCGCTTGAGGCCAACTAAATCGGCCTTGTTGTAAAAGCCTTAATATGTCCCACCCCTTATTTGATTCGTAATCAAATCTCTCTCTCTCTCTCTCCAAACAGCTTGTATGAAGATTAAATCCATTTATCCAGGGAGTGGTGAACCAGTGTCTTGAGATATATAATAAAATACTAAAAATTAACAATTCCTTTGCTTATATGTACTATTTAAAGGCTGACTTTTCAGCAAGAAAACAAAACTGAGTTCTGCTTTTTCTAATAATTTCTGATTTTATGACATCATTCCAGAGTAGAGTTGTTATTTGTTTCTTATATTTTTCATCAACTAGATTCGTACATACATTTATTCTTATTGAGAAATCCTTTACTGAAAGTCATTAATATTTTCTTCTTCATACCTAATATTATGTAACAGTTTAAGAGTAGCAGACCTTTTGTTCATTTTGCAAGCGTAAGCAGCAACGTCAGAGCATTGCACAATTTTTAAATGGAGGATGGAAACAGTTGCTTTAGTATACCATCTAACAGACGCATAGGTAACTGAGTTTCAACATTCACGCCTTCAGGAAAAAAGAGGGAAAAGAAAGCCATTACACCAACCCTCACCCTCCAAAAAACCACACTCTAGGGAAACGTTGCTCCAGTCCCACAAATACTGTCAATTACCCAATTTCGCGAAATGAAGGGCTTCAATTCTAAGGTTTATCAGAAAACTTTTCTGAAACTGCGCATGGCTATTGATAAATATTTAACGGTACTTTTGGTATGGTTCTAAGATGGATATTTGCAGAGTGACAAAACTACCCAGGGATATATACCAAACAATCTATTATAAGCATGATATTAAGAAGTACTCACTCTTGCATATTTTTCACTCTCTATCAATGTCACTGTAACCAAATATGACACTGTAAAATTAATCAGAAAAAAAACAGAATAATTTTGTTGGAATGTTGGCAATTTCACGGTGGATGTTAACTTTGCTAGTCAGCTAGATCGTAACGATTTTCCAGCATTCAGAAACCTAGACCAAAAATCATACGATGTGATTGTCAGAGGAAAGGAGGCAATGCTAGTGGAAATCCTCAGCTTATTCTAACCTCTGTAAACATTCGGAACCTCCTCAATAAAAAGAAGTGGAGTAGGACTCCATCTTGTAGAAAAATCATACATTCAAAATTCATTACCTTAAAGAGAAATACTTATTTAACTTTATTTAAAGTTATTTTAAAACTTTTATTTATCAGGATTGTAAACGTAACGGTTTGATGGTTAACTTTTACAGTTAACAGGGTTTTTTTTAATTAAGAGGTAATTATAACGCACTAACTTTATCAATCAATGGGCAATCTTTACCAAGTGTAATAATAAAGAGATTTGTTATGAATTTTTTATTCAGTGCCTACATAAACTGAATTTACGAATGATTACCTGTACGTATTATGCAATAATAATAGCGCATCGCATAGAATATATTATGTAATACTATTATGATTACATCGTTATCTCACTTTAATGCATTCTGATTACTGTATCACCTTCGAGACAACGGGCTGTTCAGGAAGTAAATCCAAATAGTTAATAAAACTGATATTCTCGTTTCCTTCTTAAAGTCGTTAAATACTGTACTATACAATATATGTGGATGTGGCGACTTACTGATGTATTTGTTATTTACATAAATAACAGATTACAGAAACATTCCGCTCTGTAATCTTATTTACAGAGCAGAATGTCTCTGTAAATAAGACTACAGACCTTCCATCACAAAAATGATATCTAAATATTTAAAAAAAAAAAAAAAATTCGGTGACGAGAAATCAGTAATGTCAGTCGCAAATGAAAATTAAATTAGCAAACACTCAATTTTTTAAGCTGAGTTAAACTGAAGTTTAACTCAGCTTTAAACTATTAACATCATTCAACAACTCTCCAGCGGCTGCTTCTGCAGTGTTTCATTGTGCTGTCAATTTTTTTTAAACTGTGTTCGTTGCTCACCAATGTGGTGCCGTATTAGCTGCTTAGATTGCGTCTCGTCAAAACTTGCTGGTTCCTATTCGAATTGTGTTCTGGGTCGGGCGGCTGTTTTTACAATCAGTTGAATGAGGCATACTCTAGCAGTGGTATCCCATTATAAAATAAGCTTATTTTAATATTTTGGCCGTTTGTTTTATTTTTTTATTTTGGAATCACTACTTTCGTAGTGTAGGATCTGTTGACCTTACAGTACTGTAAGTTAATGAATTGGTTACATGAGATACTTCCAGACACCATCAATTTGGTCAGGCTGCTGTTATTTTTTAAAAGGAGAATTTAAATACTATATCGAGACGGTTGGAAATCTTTTTATGTAGGGTCAGTTGTGCAGGCTTCGCAATGAGCTCACAGTTTCTGCGGTGTTTTCAGTTAAATGCTTCTTATTGATGGAGTGGGCGAGAAGAGGTACCTGCGATTTCAGACGCTATGGGGCAAGCCACCTATTTTATGGCAGGTTATATACCAGACAGTCAGGTTATTAAATCTCATTAATTTTTATTAACAGCATGAACACTGCCCTATTATGAGTAAGAATCTAATGGCGAGAACAGATCCGACGTTGATTCCCATACGTTGCAGATGCACTTGGGCTATGGGCGGGGCCAATAGACATGGGTGCTATTTCCGAAATTAAACCATTGTATTGTACTGACAGCAGCGTCAACTGTCGAGTACATTGTTTCTTGTTTACTTCCGAAGAACTAACATGGCGAACGTTGTACGAATATTTTGTCTCAAATACATATATATCGGTAAGCACTGTATATGTAAAAGTATTTGATTATTTATTAAAATAGTTTTAGCTTATTTCAGATATTGGATAGGTTTGTAACTAGGAAACGACTACACTTATCGGAAGAAAGAGGTAACCTAGCTTATAACGAAGAAGCCGATACTTCAGCAGATACAGCAAAGGGAAAAAAAAAAAAAAAAAAAACTGGAATTTGCCGTCGTGATGGAAATGAACGAAAAACCCCTGTATGTACACTGTGCAAAAAAAAAATTAGCGAACACAAGGTGGACAGTTTGAAAAAGCATTTTCAAAGGCGCGCATACCGAGTTTAATAGCAAGTTTCCTATAGGTCAACAAATTCGAGTTCGTGAAATAGCTCACCTGAAGTCAAAATTTAAGGAGCAAGAAGAACAAAATTTCAAACAATTTCCAACATCATCCATTAGTAACTTTGGCTGGCTAAGAAGCGTCGTGCATCTTAGCTCGAAAAAAGATGGGAGAAAAACCGTTTTTAGATGGCGAGTTAGTAAAAGCCATTATCTGTACTGTTATTGAAACTTTACTAGACAGTTATCCAATCCATCGATTACAAAAAGTGACAAAATGCAGAAAGTTCAAAATATATAGCTGAGTCATCAAAGTTGCTCATCGATTGCAAGATTAAAAAAAAATAATAAAAAAATAAAAATAATTTATTTTTCTGTTTATACTCCGGAACGACCACAGAGGAGTTCATATAAGATAGAGAGCATACAAGAAACAGCACACAATTTAGCATTCACGGGCTTGAACCCCGGTCACTCAAGGCACGTGTACTTATACACACCCTCTCGCTTGACAACCCAGCTACAACTTGTAGCTCGATCTTGAAGTTTAATTGTGCTCAATTACAGAACTGCTTATGTTTTTCGGCGGATTTTAATGAGTCAACTGATATCAAAGTCACTGTGCAGCTAATGTTTTGGATTCGTCTCGTGTCAGTAAACCTACAAATTCATGGAGAAATGCTCGCAGTTCGTGGACTGAAAGAACGCACTCATGACACCGACATGCTTGAAGTATTTTGTAATGCTGCTCAACAGTTTAAATTAGATTTGAAGAAATTGGTTTCGGTAACATCGGCTGGTGAACCAGCAATGATTGGGTGCGAGTCTGGTTTTATTAGTCACTTGAAGCAGCATTTAAAAGAGAATGGCTTTAATGGCGATGCTTTCGTCTCATCCCACTGCATTTTACATCAAGAGAATATTTGTGGTAAAATGACAGAGGACGAAGCAATGAAAGATGTGATGGACATGCTTATCAAAATAATGAATTATATTCGAGGTAGCGCTCTGATTCATCGACAATTTGCAGAATTACTCAGTGAAATATAGAACACTGGATACAACGATGTAATAGTAACGAATGGGCCTGGTGTACTGGGGTCCATTGTTGAAATAACATACACGTATAAATTATAAATCCAGTTTAATGTAAAAATACAAATATATACTAACAGGCAGTTGATGAAGAGACACGCCAGTCTCGAAAGCTACTGCCTGTTAGTATATATTTGTATTTTTACATTAAACTGGATTTATAATTTATACGTGTATGTTATTTCAACGATGTAATATTTAACGAATGCACGTTGGTTAAGTCGTGGAAAAATCGTGTAACGACTCATTGCTTTGCTAACACCAATCCAATACTCTCTTGTTAAAAAAAGAAAAAATATTTTCAGTGTTGGAGGATGAAATATGCCAATGCGACTTGCGTTTTTTGACTGATATTAAGAAAAAAAACTGAATGATATGAACCTGAAACTCCAGGGATGGCAAAAAAGCAATTTGCCATTTGATGCAATATGTACGAGAATTGTACCAAAATTTAAACTTTTGGTGGCGCATGTGAGGGTTAAAGATTTCACGCATTTTCGAACATGATGGAGCAACATAAAGAAAATACTGATTTCGAAAAGCAGCGTTATGTGGAATGGTTGCAAAAATTATTCCAGAAATTGGAACAGCGATTGTACTATTTTGAAAATTACAGAATTGTTTTTCAATTTATGCTTGATCCATTTAATTTCGACATTGGCGATTCAAAACTCTCTTAAGACCTTGCGAGTCGATTAGATTCTAACAGGGCTCTTTTAGAGACATATATAATAATGCTTCAAAGCACGCATCGATTGTGGAGACGTGGTCGAAAATTTTGAATAGACACAAGTTCACTGTTACAAATTTAATTATTCCAAGACTGTTTCTGATGTTAGGATCACATGGCTCTGTGAATCAACTTTTTCGGCGGAAGCTTTTATAAAATCAAAATATACTGGTAGATCACGAATTCTGGATGATAATTTGGAGGTGGAGTTGACATGCGCAGTAACCGATTCTATTCCTAATTCCGTGCGCTAATTAATGCAAAGATTTGTCAAGTACCTCATTAATAGTTAACAAATTTTCTTTATAGAAAATTTATTGTGTGTGTGTCGAAAATGTCACTTTCACCACAAGTTTAGCGAGTATGTGGAACTGTTTGACATAGCAGCTCTACAAGTTGGAATAATCATCTTTTATACGGTATAACTAACACGATGCAAAGCCCACTGTAATTTGATTAATTGTTGAGTTGATGTTGGTTGGTTGTTGTAGGGTTTTAGGTGCATCAGCAACTTAGACCATATCGCACCGTATTTATGTCTGTAAACTGCGTGTGTTCTGTAATCAATCTTCTATTTGCTGGACGAAAAACTCGAATTTCAGAGAGAAAAAAAAATGCCTCAACTGAGACCGACTAACTCAGCCAATCGTGAAAAGGGTCCATAAAAATTCCCCGCGTCACTGACGACATTCGAACTCTGATCTTTTCCACTCACTGTGGGGGAGCACGCTGATTATACCAACTCTGCTACCCACGAGGACGCCGATTTGATATGATTGCTAATAGGTTAGCAATAGTTAATAAAAATGATTTGGTTATCCATCTCTTTGTGAATGTTTGCGTTTAGATGGGCTACGCTGCAAAAAAGAAGATACTGTGCAGTATTTCACTATACTTGTGAATTTATACAGAATTATATTGTGCTATTTATATAGAAATGCATACCACATATTTCACTACATTATACCGTATTTCAATGTCTCATACATCGCAGAAATATTGACCTATTATTAAAAATGCAACATATTGTTATATATAATTATAGTACGACGCGTTTAGTGGTTATGGAGGTAAACTTGCATTTAATCATGAAAAAAGAGAACAATTCCAGAAAATTTACAGAATAGCGAATTATGCATATTTATTTTAGAAAGCAATATGAATCTTGTGATATTTGCTAATACTGCATCAATATTTACTAAGATGAAATAATTATTTTTTGGATAGGTACCTTAATGTATTTGTTCTTGTACAAAAAAAAAAAAAAAAAAAAAAATCAGTTATGTATAATTTAATTGCGTATAATATAATTTAAATATTATTAGCCCTGTGGACGATTCGTAACTGCTCGAATTTATATCCTTTATATCTTACATTTTAATAAACTTGCTATTAATAAAACAAAAATTCTGTTTATACGTCCAGCCAGCCACATACGGTCAGAGGAGACAGCGAAAGAAACAGAACAAAAATTATCGTATTTTGCGGTGACGTAGGCTCGAACCACCACGGTTAACTCAAGCGCTTATACTACTGTACCTAATCTTGACCACTCGTCTACCTCAACCTATTAGTAGTGTTTGTGTTGGTAAAAGAATCCTGGAAAGCGGGCAAGTCAATATAGCATAAGCAAGAAAAAAAAAAAAGAAAGAAAAAAAAGGTTAAAAATTTATCCACCCCTTTTAATGATTTGCCCAATCCTTTAAATTCATTCAAACTACCATTTCAACACTTTATTTCAACAATCAATTACGCTGACTGAAGGCAAAAGCAGCAATTAGTTCAATTAGTATTGGTAGTGACAAATGATGCAAGAAAGCAAGCTTATAAAGCATTAGCCAAAAAAAAAAAAATACACCCTTCACACACTAAGAATTTTGTCTAGTACTTCCTTGAATTTATTCAAATCCCCACAACAAGATGAAAGTTTGTCCAACAACAATCAGCCACCCACTGATTGAAAGCAAACTGCCGCACATCTATCCTGCAATCCTTTCTCAACTTTAATTTATGCTCCCCTCATGTGTGTAATCTCAGAAAGAGGAAGAATGCCATTAACATTTAGCTTACTCGATCCATTCAAGGCCTTAAACACCTCAATCAGATCTTCCTGCAGGTGCCTAGTCTCCACACACTGCAATTTGCACAACTAAAGCCTTTCTCGGTAAGAGCAACCCTGTGTTCCCCTCAACAATCTCGTTGCCCTTCTCATTTCAACAGCTCTGCATCTTTGCTTAAATGAGGCCTCCGGACCTGTATACGGTATTCAATATGCGGCCTAACCATGGCCTTATAATCCCTCCTTATCCCTGCTAGCAAAGTTTCTATATATCACTGACAAAACCCCATGAGCTTTCCTGATGGCCTGTCTGCACTGCTCATAGAATTTCATATCTGACTGCACAATTATCCCAAAGTCGTTTTCATTTTCCACTTCCCTGAGTGCAGTACCACAGTTGGTATGTTAATCTGGAATAACTGATATGCAGTACACTGAATTTGTCAATATTAAACGTCAACTGCCATTTCTCAGCCCATCGACCAAATTTCCCTAGATCTTGTTGCAGTAGTTCACCCTGATTACTGTCATTAACCACACTGCCAACTTTTTATCATCTGTGAACTTAAACATTAGCCTGATATACCTTTGTCAATATCATTAATAAATATTGAAAACAATATTTATTAACAAATCCATGGGTCCAGCACTGAACCCTGGTCAGTGCTGGGCCCATGGGAATTCCACTAATTACATCAGTTCAAAAAGAGCAGTGCCAACTAATAACACTCTGTCTTCTTATACTTAACCATCCCTTTATCCATAAGAGTAACTTGACCTTAATGTCACATCGTTCCTGTTTTTACAGCAATCTTTTATGTGCAACAGTATCAAAAGCCTTCCTGAAATCCAAGTATATGATATCAAAATTATTTTTTGCATCCAGTTCCTTGGTCCCTGCATCACAGTATCCAATCAGGTTGTACTGCATCCCTGTCTAGATGGTCGTCCTACATTACTTTTGTAAACAGTGACTCCATTATTTTCCTTGGAACAGACGTTAAGCTAACAGGTCTGTAATTAATTAATTACTCATGTTAAGTTTTGATCTCCCTTTGTGAAATGGGTATACAATTGCATATCTGCAATTCATAGGGACCTCCCTGAATCCAACGATGATTATGGCTAAGGGTTTGCTTACCTCTTTGCTGCCTCCCTTAATATAATTTGATAGTTTTATCCATCCCCGGGTGCCTTTTTTTTTTAATGTTCAACTTTACACCTCAATCAACCTGCAATTTCTCTTACACCTGCAATTTCTCTTCCACTTTCCTTTCAGCTATCACAAATCATTCAGTTCCTCGTTATAGTTTGATAAACTTCTGGCATCCCCTTCCCTAAAGAATTCCCCACGTGTGATTGTATTCCAAACATCTCCTGTTACAATTATATTGTAATATCGATTTAAAACAAAGCGACAATTTTTTTTTTTTTTTTATAATTTAGTTAGTATCACGATGTTTTATATAATGCTAATACAGATACTGTATTAAAACAAACATTCTAAAATAAAATAATTATTACAAATCCGAATTTCTGAACAGTCGAAATGATGTCCATTTTCGCCAACTGGTGGTGATTGTTATTTGGTTTTTAGGAGCATTAGCAACTAAGGCCATATTGCTCCGGGATATGCGGTGGTCATTCCCTGACCTTTCCGCATCCTCCGTATTTGGTGGTGACGGTCTCGAACCCCGGTCTAATCAAGAAGCGTGTGCTACGCACTGCTGCTCCTTCCCACCCGGCTACGGAAGCGGCCACTGGTGGTGATAGAGTTCCTTTTCAAATCAGGCGAAAGTTCAATTGTCCGGATTCAAGTAAAATTGAGGAAAGTATACCAACATGGCACTATTAATATAAGCAATATTCGTAGATGACGTGCACATTTTAAAGGCGGATTCACTGGTACTTTTGACCATGGTTAGTCACGGCAGCGGAAGACTAAAGTCTAGAGAAAATACTAAGATTTTGCATGAAATGATTCAGATAGGACAATATCCACATATACAATGATGCAAGCACTGGGGTGTTCAAAGAGAACTGTCTTAACCGTTTAGATTATAAGAAAAATGCTGCAAATGAATACCCAAGCTATTGTTAACAAGAGAAATGAATTCTCCAGGCAGGAGATCTCCCAAGACCTGTTGCAGGAGTGCAATAACTTTCAACATTTTTTCGGAGGCCTGATAACAGCTGATGAGACCTGTACTCTCATTCTAAATACCAATTTACGGAATGAACGCATCAGTCATTTACAATGAAAAAACGCCTCGAATTGCTAGATCATAAAAAATTATGGCACAGTGTTTTGGAACAGAGAAGGTCCAATTTTGGTTGAATTTTTTTAGAGGGTCAGATTATAAATACGGGAAGGCATTACCAATGACTTGATAAGATTAATAGAGCTATAAAAAACAGCTCTAAGAGACACCAAATTATATTACACCATGATAATGCTAAGCCCCCCCCCCCACACACACTGCTCATATGGCTCAAATGAAAATGGAAACTTAGGCAGGAGAGTTTTGCCTCACCCTTCATGTAGCTTGGACTTGGCTAAGTCTGATATTTTCTATTTGGTTACATGAAGAAATATCCGCGTGGAAAACACTTTTTGAGTGATGTGGTGCTGAAAAAGGCAGCGAAAGGCTGGCTGTAGGTATCACGAACCAGCACAAGAAGCTGCTCCTGACAATTACAACATGCTGATTACAATGGTTGTAATTGGTGGCATTCCACCAGGATGTCATGTGGAAACAAAGGACATCGGTCATATGAAAGCGAAATCACAGCTTCTTCTGAGTGCAGGCTCTTCTCAGCGGAGTTCTTGATGCTCAGAGACTGAATGTAGCTTCGTGAAGACTTCCTCATTCATAGTCTGTAGAAAAGCAATTCCGTTTTGCTGAGATAAAAAGGTCCCGACTGAAGCACATGCCAGTGTTGAAAGATCCTGTTTTTGTTTACTGTGGTTTGACATGGCCACCTTTAATTGATGACGCTGCAGACGTTGAAATGGACTGGCAATTATTTTTAACCGGGACTTTGGACTGTGTGAGTTTTCTAAATTTATCTATTTTTGTGTCATCTTGAAGGGTCTTTCTCATCTTATAACTGGGCAAAACAGAGGAGGGAGTATATTACAGTAAAATGATGTAAACTATCTATGCAATAGATGGCGGAGTTGCCAAAGGATGGTTGGGACCGCCTAATTACAATAAATAAAATTGTCAACAGCAGGGTCATCCTTTACTATAGTGAATATAGTAAAAATGATGACTGGAAAGAATGACGGCAAAAATGTATTGATAAACAAGGTCAGAGAATAATTCATACTTCTCAATGTCTGTTTAATAATGATATCAATTTCAACTTTGTAACTGTTTTCTTCATACTTTATGGCCAAAATGACATTACTTATGAACAGTTCCTCGTATGACAAATCCAGTTTTGCACTGTTTAGATATCCAATTGGATTGCGTTTTGCTGGGAATCTAAAATCAGTTTTATATTAAATAGGAGAAAAAGTAGTGTTTGTGTCATTTTGTCAGACAGTGTACATAGCGTTTGGGGGAGGGGACGCCACCGGGGGTTTCCCACAGCTGCGCAAGACAAAATGACTTGAGTGTTTTTAAATAAATATATATATATCATGTTGCTTTGGTACTTGACCTGCCAGTAAAAATTTAAAATAAGCTTACACATATACGAGACTGTTACAAAAAATAACTAAATATCTAATACTAAAATTAATAAATAAATAAATATACAAAAATACTGTACACACAAAACCATAACACCTTAGCTTATGAATACATTGGAAAAGTTATTTTCAGATATGCACAGAGAAAAAAGGTTTTTTTATTTATTTATTTCATTATTATTTTGTTTTCCTGTACACTACAGTACAACAGATTAGCAAAACCACAATACCGACAAGTCCGTCAACCCAGACAGGGTCCCAAGAGTCAGGGGACCGGACGGCTGGTTCGGTACTGTTATTAAAAGACACAGGAGTGCCAGCTGAGAATCTCGCAGAGACGAGAAGGCAAAATATAGTTTCTGCCTCTGGTACAGTAGCTGTAAAAATGAATAGAAAGTGCAATGTGGCAAGATATCCAAGAAAGCTGTTAAACCCAGATGTGAAATTAATGTGCTGCAACGATTTGATGCAAAAAAAAAAAAAGAAAGAAAAGACTGTGGATAGACGAGATCTGGTATCCAGTGGCTTTTACAACAGTGAGAACCATTCGTTGCCGCATTGCTTCGAAAACAGGGAAAATGCCACTCCAGTTTCTGAGGAACAACTCCACCAGAACGACGCATTCCAGTTGGTGTAAGTGTACAGCGATTGATACGTTTTTCTGTTTCGTGTATGCTTGTTTTGTTCATGGAACCGTTATTTTGGTTTTGAAATATGTTTATTTTCTTTTAGTGTTGTATGTATTATTTGTTGGATGGTATGAATCAGAGCTGTAATACTCAATATGTTCTACGTTGATAATAATATTAGTAAAATAATAAGAGGAGTTTACCTCAATATAGTACGTAGAACACCTCCGTATGATACCCTCCAGAAATAAATTAAAACGGAAAGAACGAAAAAATCGACCGATTTTTTCGTTTTAATTTCTGGAGGGTATCATACAGAGGTGTTCTACGTACTATATTGAGGTTAAAGTTAACTGCAGCCATTATCAACCCACTGCAGGATGGAAGCCGCCTCAACAATTCATGCTGAGGGAAATAGACCATAATCTGCCATGCTGGTCCAGTGCGGGTTGGCAGATCGACCGTATTTAGCAGTCAGGGGCTTGAACCCCGGTCCACTCAAAGAGCGTGTGCTACTCCACTCCAGCCCCTGACCACTCGGCTACGGAGGTAAACTCCTCTTATTATTTTACTAGTATTATTTGTTGGTATAGAGTTGGTTTAAAAAGGTATAAACATTTTAAACGAGTTAGCTGATATACAAGATGTAACAGATAGTAAAATTTATGATTGACAACGAAACACGAACAAAATGCAACAACTTTTAACGACAAGCTGAGAACATTTCGTTTCTGCGCACACGCTATATTGCCCATTCATTCCTCTAATCAGCGCATGGCAAACAAACAAATTTTCTACTTATACTCCAGGATGGTTACATAACGTCAGAGAAGTTCACAAGATATAAGAACATTACCGTATTTATTAATCCCGTGGGCTTGAACTAGGTTCACTCAAAGTCGCGTACTTCACTGCCATCGAGCTTGAACGCTCGGCTACTGCGGCATTAACATCCGCCGTTTCAGATACGATATACAGTATCTGCCGGATTTATACTGGCCCGATTTTAATGAAATTGGGGAAAGCTAGACAAATCGTGCTATAAGATCCAAATATAAAATTTCATGAAAATACATCCACTGGGCCCTCGTAGTAGCACAATTGGTAGAATCGCCACCCTCCCCACACCGGTTGGAAAAGACCTGGGTTCGATCCCGTTGATGATGAGAGAAATTTTTATGGGTATTTTTCACAACGTGAAAGTAGTTCTGAGTGAGTAGTTCTCAGGCGAGGGCAGCATGCTTTTTTCCTCCGGGGAAACTCGGGTTTTTCGTCCAGCAAAAAGACAATCGACCACAGAACACACAATTTACAGATAATACACACGGAGTAATACAGCCTTAGTCGCTAATGCGCCTAAAACCCAATAACAACATCCACTGAGAGTCGAGTTATTATATACAGACTGACGGGCAAAGAAATAATAATTGTCAGATGTCCAATTTCAATTAATTTGGGGATGGATCGACAAATCTTTCTGAAAGAGCCAAATGTAAAGTGTTTATTAAAATCAATCCACTGGAAGTCGGGCTGTCATATGCGGGTGGATGGATGTGGTGAGGACAACAGGCACTTCACGCATATATGCTAACGTGACTAAGAATGAGAAATGTAAATTGGCATTTATTGCTGTGAGGCATACTGTACAAGAAATTAACAATTAGATAATATCTGAACATGGCAGATGTCAATTCGTTAGTCCAAGTTCATTTCTTCCGCTACTTTTTTTCGAGTATATCTGCGGTAATTAATCCACTGCCTCAGTGAGCCATCAGAAATGGCTGATCGCAATGGTGACTTCAGCAGCATCTTTTATATCGCTTCTAGTTATATAGGCATTAGTCATCCAATTTGTTTTTGCAAACTGCATAATACAATATGAATTTTCAGGTAGAGAAGCCATTTTAACAACACACCATCTTTTAACATATCCACCAGGTAGAATATGTAGGTTGAATTTTTTTTTTAAATTTAAATTTAATAGTTTACCTGTTTTCGTACTGTCCACCATAAATCGTCTAGACACATCGCCGTCTGCCACTTGTTTAGTGAAGTCTGGTTCGATTTCCATCTGGATGCAGGAATTTCTAAAAGTCCTCTTTAATCGAGGTTCTATTAGCCGATCTCAGGTGAACAGCATTTCCCTCTGCGTTCATAAAAATGCAAATCGGCCCGCGAACACAGATAAATGCACAATACGAATATAAGTGGCAAGCTCCAGTAATTAACTAATTTGAATTTTATCGTTTAATGTTTGAGAATTCATCGTCATATGTATGGTTAGTGCTTCATGAACATCTGGGAGTATTCTGGAATCACATTTGCATATATAAATACCGCAAGTAGCAGCAACAGCCCTCATATCCACTTTCGTTTTGTAATGAGGCATGAAACTAGGCACCCAACTATAGGGAGTAAACACAAAATACAAAACTTCGTCAAGTATTTACCAAAACGAGAAGCAGGTTTCTGTGGCTAACGTACAGGAATCTACAGTAGCAGGCAAATGCGGGGAAATGTGGTGAAGACATTTCTTAAAAGGCCAATAAAAATATACACAGCATTTTTATTATGGGTAAAAATACCATTCGTAGCCAGTTTATTAGATTCTATAGAGAGCAGGTTTCCCCTTTAGCAACCAGCTGTTATTGCTGCAGTAGGGTTTTAGGAGCATCACCGATATCATAATTATATATGGATTTTAATTACTTAAAACCCACATATAATTATGCCTTGTGCATTTCATCTTTAAATACATTATCTATACACCATTTGGCATCTCCCATAATTGTGGAAACACTTCGCAACTGTGATGGCGTGTTGCAGTACTAGGGTATCTGCCCACCCACCGATGACAGGCCAACAGCTTTGAACCAGTGCTGTCTGGACGGTGGTATCCACTGAGAATAAATAACAGTAGTCTTCTCTACTAGAGAAGCGTTACTTACTCAAAGTAGTGCAATACCTGGTATCTCGTTGTGAAGGCAGCCACAATATGAGATACAATTAAAACGATGCCTTTTACATACACTACATACGTAATTTAAATTTATGGGCAAACTATGGTGTATCTACACCGATATTATATAGTTAGAACTATATAATATCGGTGTAGATACACCATAGTTTGGCCATAAATTTAAACTAACTATACGATATTATATAGTTAGAACTATATAATATCAGATGGATACACTGCCGCCTCGAAGGGATACGCCTGGTAGAAATCAATTTCCAGATAACCTGTGGGCACCAGATGTTGCACCACTAGTATCAAAGTACCCAATGTGCACTACAAAACCTTTCCATGGCATTACATCGCGCCAACCTGCACAGTTGACACGTAGCAGGACAGGTTCCCGGACTCATGCTGTTCTGAGGGCAAAAACAGCATGAGTCCGGGAACCTGTCCTCCCAAAAGCGTGAAATTGCAGGAACCAGGATTCTTAAGGCCATGCAACATTTTTTCAATCCTCCAACTATCCAGTCTTGGTGTTCTTGAGTTGACTATAACCATACGTTCGTTTTTACTGACAGTAATGGAACCCAGTTAGTTCGTCGGTTGCGATATCCCATCCGTAACATGACACAAAGAGTGTGCGTTCTGAATTGCCTCTTTAATGAATACTGTTGAGCTGGGATGTTATCTGACTGGCAATAGCTTTCTTGTTACCGTGCACAAATCTTGTCAGTGTCTGTTGGTTTCTCGCATCAAAGTGGTTTTCGACCAGAAGAATCGCCAGTGGCTGGATGTTATTTGGTTAATATATAGTGTATTCATGCCAAACGGCACCAGGGGTTCCCCATCTCGGCGTAGTATACATTGTCGTATGAAACAGAACACTGTTAAGGCCAGAGATTTAAAAGTGTGTGTGGATATTGTATATGTAATGTTATATATAGTTGTTTACCTGGCCATTTAGCCGTTGGGTCCTTACTGGAGCCCACCGTTGCCCACACTAAGCTCCGTGGAGGCAGATCAGGTACCCAGTAGTTTTAAGTTTTACTCTGGCAGGCCCTAACACCTAGTTTCCTGAAATTTCGGCGGCTAGGGCCTATTCTACAAAAAAAAAAAATAATAATAATAATAATAAATATAGTTATTGCAATAACCTCGAACACCCAAGACAAAGCAGTACGTGTCTTAGGTGTATCGAGGTTGTAGTTTCCGAGATACTCATACTGGCGCAGACTACCATGGCACGTTCAAAGTCACTTAAATCGTTTGTATTGCTCATTCTCGTACTGAATTGCACACATACAGCATCTCTCCCTATTTGTTCACTGCCTGTTTCATATCTCATGGTACAAACACTTGATGCTGCTACTGATGGAGCACTCCATTTCCTGAATAGGGTAAGTGTACCTAATAAAGTGGCTACTGAATATATACACTAGCGTAAATTTTTCACTACTGAACGAGTTTAGCTCCAAAGATGTAAATAAAACTGGATAAAAGTTAAATAGTCATCCATCTTTGCTTATCCATATTTTTATAATATATTTTGAAAACAAACTTGGAAGACGACGTTTCGGATTTTTAACTTGTTTTATGTAGTATTTCACAAAGCCAAACTACTTTAAAAATATAGTATTCTTCCTCTCAAAATGTTGCATGGTCAACCTAAGACTGCTACAATATCCATTCTCACTTACTTAAACAAGCGAACCTCCCTTTTCGCCCCCGTCTACATGGGCGTGTCTTTCAAAGGCTTACGGTCAGATCCGGCGCCAGAACGATGACAGGACTCCAAGACAAATTCACTATCGAAATATTCCTCTTCTACGATCCCAATAAATAATAGCATAAATATCTAATGCCTCCTATGACTCTTTTTTGCCGTCAAGATGGCTAGTTGTTAGGGTGCAAACGCTGAACAGATTTAACATTAGTCGGAAAATAATTCATTCAACAGATGGTATTAGTGCACATACAGATATTACTTATTGAACATAATAAGTACGCAACACTTAATAGTGGTTCAAATGCATCTGTAACTAGGTCTGCCACTTTTGAGGAATGAAAATACGGGTTAGGCAGGATAGTATATTCTCCCTAGCACTGAAGACAAATTGTTCAGAATATTTATTATTTATGTATGTTGTGTTTTTAATTAAAGTACGTTTGTACCTTTAAAGAAAAATAAAGGAAAGAGAAAATAACTAGAAGAAGGCTTGAAGGTGAGGGAAAGCACTGGACATAATATTCAGAGCATTTAGTTCCGTCACAAAAATACGTCGCCTAACTTAATTCTTCTACAAAGTTGAAGATTTAAGATATTTCAGGCTGATTGAAGCAAGCAGCAATAGAGACAAATAAATAGAATACGGTACCGTTACCCTGCAGAATAGTATCACATCTTATTTCACCCCTTCCCAGGAATGCTACTTATTTGTCTTTTACCAAACACTATTCTCTATGAATCTTAAGAACAACTTAATTTTAGAAACTACTAAATATGGGCCCCATTACCAAAAAGCTATTTCTGATGGTTGCCGCCATTTTCAACAAAACCACCACCATAGTGTTTTAATATTAGAAAAGGAGATTATTTTACGAATTTAAAAAAATAATAATAATAATAAATATATATATATATAATATACCTTCCAGAATAAATTAAAACATGAAGTAAAATTTTACCTAATTAACTTCAAATCGCTCCATCTTGCACTCCCATTCCTTGCTAGTACAGCCACCTCAGAATAATGTTTTTCAAGCGATATGTGGGTGAAAAACTGGTTACGCCGTACGAGGCCAGATTTTGAAAGGTGATAAAATCTTTAATATTATTCGACAAAATATGTGGTGAAATCTGTGCTTACAAATAATTTTATTTTAAAAATTTTAATTAATCTATTCGGTAAGAAATTTATTCAAAATTTTAGAAATTGATACCTCATTAGCACGATCTGAATACAGAGTATAATCAGACATGGGCAGAAATGTGACAATCGAAATATATAATTCAGGAACTTCCCCAGGAGTGGATACCGAGCTTTAGTTCATTAGGTGGGGATCCCTCTCTACCCAAATTAACTTGTTCAAAGCGAAAAAATAAAAAATATATATATTAATAAAATAATAATAATAACAGTAAAAGCAGCGGCTTTTACGCTGGGCAAGTATCTGCTGTAAAAATTGGGAGTTGTAGAAACCTTTAACACAAACAGATCACTGTATAAGACTTCCGGGATAACAGCACGGAACACCCAAAAGTAACTTTTTTTTTTTTTTTTTAAATATAATTCGAGAAATTTCTAATCGCTTCGTATATATCATATATACAAACCTGTTGTTCTTAAACTACCTTTTTCCAACTTGAAATCCAACGATTCACTGTTTGAAACCACTTGAAATCCGAAGGTTTCAAAAAGTTATGTTTTTTTTTTTAATCACACCTCATTTTTCGCTGGGATCTCATATGATATAATGTACATATATCATATGAGATCATACATAATCCAACGACTATTGGCTTATGCTAATGCGCTGTGTCGATTCATCCTACACTGCGCATCATCATTGCAAATGATGACGTAACATGGTTTAATATGAAATCACATGGTTTAACCGCATATCTTTTATACTCGTGGAGTGTAGATGGCAGGACCTGCCAGAGTAAATAATTATAATAATGGTGTAACTGGTCTCCCTCCACGGGGCGGAGTGGGGCAATGTTGGGTTCCAGCGGCTAAATGACCAGAGGAACAACGGTACACGACACTACACATATACAAAATCCATACACCTTTAAACCTCTGGCATTGACAGTGTTCTGGTTCACACCCACAAAGTATACTACGCGGAGATGTGGGAAACCCCTGGTGCCGTTTGACACTAAACACACTCTATACGTAACAGGCCACGAGTATAAAGATAATATTCATTGTAGAAAGCTTCCATGATTACAGATTTATCAGTTTTTAGGAATTTTATTTGCACAAAATGGGTGCAGTTTTTTTTTTATATATATATAGTGTAAAGGATTCGTACATTAAAGTTTATCTCAATTACAGCTTGGTTGGTGATTGGATAGAACTAACACGTACCATGTTCCCAGCAGCAATGTTTGAATATGTCTGATGATCTGAATATCATCAAAAGTAAATATAGGTGAAAATTTTCTTTTCAGAAAATAATAATAATGATGAGTAAGACAGCAGTGAGTTTTACTAACACAGAAAGATAACCGGTCTGCTAGACTTTCCCACCGGAGAACAGGCTGAGGATCGACATTTAAGAAACTGATGACGTTTTTTTTTCAACGTTCGGTTGTCGGTGTAGGATGAACGAGACTTCTGATGGTTTGCCAAATAAGAAAGAGAGGAGTGGTATGCTATCAACAGCAAAATTTAGCTATGATTTTTTGCCACAATAAGAGCATCACAGATAAATAAAATAAAAAAGAGAAGGTGAAAGAACACACTGAAGTGCTCAAAACGTTAATCGAACCTCTGAACAACTGCGTTATCTACCGTCTCAAGTGGAGTGCAATCAGAACAAATTGGCACACAAATACAAAACGCAACAGAAGTTTACTTAGATAGTATAAATAAAATCACTAACATATATGATTTAATTTTTGAAACATATTACACCAAGAATTCATTTCACAACCTAACTATAAAAATAAAAAGGACTGCAGAAATTTCACCTTAAAATAAAATCTAAGTACATTAACTGAAGATGAGAATATTAGCATTTGGCCTTGCAAATCAAGTAATAGAGAATACATACATGTAAGTTAACAATTAATAAGATATTCTTAAAATTTCTAAATTCCTATGGTTAAACCGATGGAAAATTATACACGACAGAAGGTTATTTAAGAACTTCGTTTCGTTTACTGAACTAAGAGCAAGGCGAAAGTTCTGTTACCCGGTATATATATATACATGCTGAATATGTACACAAATACCTGACATACAAGTAAGTGATGCGACGAAATTTACATTCAATTTAGCAGTAATATCCAGATAGGTTTTAGACTTACATGCCTGCAGTAAATATATAACATTAAAACCACCAAAGACACAACTGCGGGCTGATCCATTGTCACAACTACACTCGTCACACTGCCTGTGTTCCGGGGGGCTGCCGGAAGGGCAAGGCTCCAGTTGGGTTGGAAGTCCGGCAGCCCTCCTGGCTGTTACGCATATCGAATCCATACAGCACTTTTAGTGTAGCATACCACCGGAATCCAAAGAAAACCAAAGTCGCACTAACAGAACACCATCTTTTCCATATAGCTATTGCAGCAGCCAGTACGAACAGCACTCACAGAAACCACCACGCACATACACACGGTACGAGATAAACCCGTGCACTCTAGACTGAGGTATTGACAGAACGACAGTCGGACGAAGAGCTACAGAGAGAGAGGTACGGTTGGTTGCACGTGAGCTGGGCTTAATGTATACACCAATCACAGTTAAGGAGAAGGACGAGCGGAGGTGAACGCTCACGCGGGGTGGGTAACTATAGCGGAGTGAAGGGGAGGGGGTATGATACTGGCACGCAGTCACCTGAAGAAGACGCTGATATCAATATTTGATAAATTCATGCAAAGAGCAAGCGATTGTCCATTAGAAATAAAAATGGATTGGATATACCGTACATTAGTGCAAACAGTAAAATTTCTTCTAATAACAATCATTACAACCAAAGCTGTGTGTTTACTGTATAATTAAAATTACACACTTATGTATATAAACTTTAACTAAATAAAACGGGGGAAAAAAAAAAAAAAAAAAAAGAGAAAGAGAGAGAAAAACAATATAGAAAACGTCGGTGTCTGTCTGCAAAGCATTACCTACTTATATATATACATGTATATATATATATATATATCTTTATATATATATATATATATATATATAAAATCACAGCAAAGCCCAAAGTTAAACATAGGAGGCTTGGGGGACGTAAAAAAGACAAAACGCATTGTGCTTTTCTTTATTTAAAATTTCATTAAATTTACTTATACATTTAATAATGTGCAAAACCCAAGTTCCCCGTAGAAATTTTCAATAAAATATACTTTTTTGAAAGTCATCTATCTTATTTCATAACATTTTGAACAATCAGTTTCTCACGCGAGAAGCGCTTCAGCAGTACTATAGAGTATATCTCAAAGAAGTTTATTTTGATTAACATAAGTTACTGGAGATTTGTTTTAAAATAAAATCAGAATCACCTCTCTACATCTCAAGGTGACGTTAACCTCTAGTCTGAAGAAGTGAATATTTCAACTAGACATGACAAATGTTCAATAGTACTATTCCAAAGAAATTGACTAGATTTCATTCAAGTTTATTTGGAAATTGAGAAATTAAATAAAGATGGCGATGGATATACAGCTGACGAAATGCTAGAACTTAAACCAGAATTTTCTGAAACAGAAGTCAACTATTAAGTGGTATTGTTCCAAAACGAATAAACTAATCATCAGCGTATAGAATTTATGCATAAATAAACAAATAAAATCAAAAAAGAGAATAAAATTTAATTCCTACGATTAGTTAAAGCAAAGCCATTAGAATATATATATATATATATATATATATATATTGTCGTGTGTATATATATATATATGTTGTCGTGCCGGAGTATAAACAGAAAATTTATTTACCATTCTTTCAGAATGAAATCTAATACGATTCAAAACAAATTTTAATTACAGTATAAAAAATTTTGGTTATAAATAAAAAAGAAATTTTGTCCTAGATGTATGATTTTTTTTTTTTTTTTTTTTTTTATGAAAACCACAAACACGAAAGGTATCAAAACCTATAGTACTTAGTACCGTGCATGGGTTGAAGGAGAAGCATGGGGGGAGGGGGATGACGGAAACTTTGCTCTAGACACTAAACATGGATTTCACCACTTCAAGTCTCCAATAAGCAAAATGGTGGTATTTCACCGGTTGATGAAAGTCATCTACTACCTCCAAAAGATGTCCTAGAGTTCAAGAATATACTAAGAGTATAACGGATATTCAAATGTTTTATTACGTAGTGAAGAGAGTTCTGTAATCTGGAGTTACGGAACCTATTTACAAAGTAATTTTTTTCGTGGAACTCCAATATATTTAAAACAATTAAACGTGTACAAATCAAATTCAAAGGTCAATAAAAAAATAAATAAAAAAAAGCGAAACCCCAGAGATCCTTTGGGGTACCTTAGGGTTCCGCAGAATACAGATTCAAAACTCAAGACTCTGTCTGATGAATGCCGATTCCAGTTGTTCCATGCTCAGGTCAGGACCAGTGTATGGTGACGACAGCATGCATCAATGATGCAGGCCGGATGACCGTTTGATTGTGTAGGGAGTGTTTTTGTTGCACTCGGATACCAGTGAATCAACGTGTGAATTCCACAGCCTATTTAAATATTGTTAGCCGACCACATTCATTTCTTCAAGGGCGCAGGTTCATCAACAAGCAGGCAGGCGAGTACTTATCTGAGGCAATTACATATGCCATATTCCTGTGCGTCCGGGATAGCCACAAAGTGCCGAAGCACTTGGTGGCTATCTCTAACGACTTGACATTGTTCTGAAGGCTACAGGAAGTGCTACTCACTATAACGACAGTGTATCTAATGCACTGGCCACTGTGTATATAAACTATCTTCCAATATATATCTTCATATAATAGTTCATATAAACTATCTTCATATATATATATATATATATATATATATATATATATTATGATATCTCATCTTGGGAAGTAATGGTTATTTCCACAGGTCCCATGATAGATAGATAGCAGTACCACTTAAAAGTGGGATTTAAAGGGCATGCACATTCAAGGATGGCAGATGGAACAAAAGTATCACGAGTAAAGGATCCAGATCCTTTGAGGTTATATAAGGATGTCACAGAACGAGATTGTCCATTTGCCAGATGGCAAAACGAGTGGAGCACTTAAAATCAACTACTGAAAACACCTACGTCAATAGAAGATAGAAAGTAACGTGACCATTCATCCCAAAGCTAGGTAGCCTCGCAAGTCATCAATAATGAGCTGACTCGAGAGACATCCCAAAAATAGGATAAGTGTCTCTCGATGCCAACAACCACCAGAAAAACACTTCACGGAAAGAGTTACCATGGTCGCGCAGCTGCGCCCAAGTCGAAGCTGTCTCCCAACGATGCACGTCGACGTTGTGTATGGTGCAAAACAGGGAAGCATTCACATTACAGCAATGGCGGATCGTGGTGTGAAGTAATGAATCACGCTATGCAGTCCAGGCATTAGATGAGTGCAACTGGGTGTGGCGCATGCTCAAAGAACGGTTTCACCAGATTTATTTATTTAATGTGATATCATGGCCTTATTTTACGTAGTTAGGACTTAGTCCACTGAGTGTCAGAAGATGAGATCCTGGATGCAGCAGTCTATTGTAATATTCTAAACAATTCTGCTTTACCTGCATTATGGCAATTCTTCGACAGGGGCCGTATTTGGATCAGCATGACAACACACACATCACTGTTGCATCGTCCGTGTCAAAAAGCATGGTAGTGTAACAGTGGTTTAAGGATAATAATGTGGTGAACCTACCAGTTGCAGAATCCAGATCTGAATCGAACTGAAAACACTTTTATGAAGTTTTGGAACAACGACTGAGAGCGAGAACAAGATTTCCTAGATTCGAGCAAAGAAATAGTAACGGTAGCCTTATGGGATGAGTGTGGCACGGCTCCGGTGTCAACATACCAAAAACTTCCAGAAAGTGTGTGCAGTAGATTACTAATATTATTAGAACGCATGAGAGAGGGTACACCATATTAAAAAAATTATTTCTAACGTGTTTTTTCGTTTATTATCTCAATTAGAAGCGTGTGTTTGTGCGTGGAGATATGGTATACTGTCTTGTGCCCCAACATTTATCTCTGTTATGTTAAATATCATAGAGATAAGCATAATCTTCTTGACTGTTTCAACCTGTCCACTGCATTTCATCTAAGGACGATTGCAGGAATGTAATCAAACCATAAACGAACCGATTCATTTATATGGTTAACCGGATTATCCCATTATCTGTAATAAAAATAATTTGTGTGAATTTACGGTTTGACTGCCCACTATTCCCTAAAGTGAAGCTCCAACTTTATCTATAATTATGGCGAAACGTTTCGGCTGGATTTAGATCCTCGTCAGAGTATGGGGCTATGTGATTACCGTCATCTTTGAAGCATTCAGATACGAGGTTGATGTATTTGAAGAAATTCAATTAGCTAGTTTAAAAAAATATATCTTTGTCCGCTGTAATATAATACTGTACAACAGAACATTTTGAAGTATATAATAGAAAATGACCATTTGTGCAAAATATTTTTATACAATATGAACGAATATTTATCAATACAGCGATATTTTAGAGATGTAAAAAAAACTCCCATAACTGAAACATTTCTTGGATTTTCTAGATAATGTAATTTTCTTGTTTGTCTTCTAAAAAATTGGCCTTTGAAAAAAAAGAAAAAAGTCTGCTGACACTGCTGGTTAAGTTGTCAAAGTTCAACAATGCCTATAAACAGAAGGGGAAAGGAACATCACTTTAAACAGAATATGAAACTTATGAAGTTCTAAAAACATATGGCAAACTTTTGGGAAAAAACCGTTTCAGTATGGATCACAAAAATCCTAACGTAAAAGAAGCCTGTTAGGGCGGGTAAGGTACAAGCAGCGGTGGTACCAGAAGTTGCTGTGAATAACCTGAATGCCCCGTCTGCGAACTAGCAAGAACAGCAGGAAATCTCTGGTAGCGTCGTCGTACGGTGAGAGCACGTAAGTCGCGTGCTGCAAAGGGGATGGGGGAAGCACTTGCTAAAACGAACGCTTCTGTTAAGCGAGAACAGACATCTAAGCTAACGTGGAGCACACGTGCTCACTCTATTGTACAGCGACCCGATACGTCTCGCGTGTCATTGAGCGTTCTCCAAGTAAGAGAATCTTTGTATATGTGAAAGGGCAGGCCGCAGGAGAAGCAGCAGCTAAGGACGTATCTTGACGGGAAGTACCTCTGCCACGCTTTCCTGTCGAAATAAAAGGCTCGTGCGGGTTCTTCATTCTTATCTCCCCCTATTGGCGGGGAACCCAAATGGCATTACCGGAGATGGAACGAGCTATCCGAAATCAACTACGAAACAGTCCATATTTCTCTAAAAGCGTAGTCATCAATTTGAAAATTAATGAGTACGAGGAGAGAAGGGAGAAAAATTCATAACAAAGGATATTAAAAAAGCATACCCCATGTTTAAATGATGTGAAAAATAGAAATGTAATTTCCAGAAGACTGTATACATTAAAATATTTTGCGTCCTTGTATGAGATAGTGGCCGTGGGCAAAAAGGTTTAAGTTTCAACCGTAACCGTTCTTGAGTGCTGAATATGAACCGTGCAACGTAGGTGGACGCTGTTACGCATATTGCGAGATTGAGCTTGTACATGTCCACAAAAACTTCACGACTCTTACGTTGGTTCATCGGCTGCAATAAAGCAATCACGGTGAAGATAACTCCTTTGGTCCTTTGTGGCTGTAGCGAAGTACCGTACTACGAAAATTACTTTGATATTATTACAATGTATTAATTAAGCATGACATGACATAACACGAGATTATTTATTTATTTATTTAGAGAGAGAGAGATGGTCTCTCTTGCCTACTAATTATAAGCAATGAATGAATTTCAGTACAAATGAAATTTTCGAATGAAGAAATCTGTTGATTATAAAGAGCATTTCGGTGCGGAATCACATGAATTCGAACAAGCGGTGTGCATAACGTTGTACTTTCATTAAATCACTTGACTACAGTCTGTTCACCAATTAGATATGTTTCTCTGAAACCTCCCCCACCCCCTCGTTGGAGAGAAATGTAGTCTTTGCAAAAAAAAAAAAAAAAAAAAAAAACTATGAAGTTAGGAATGTGGGCCTATCTTTTCTCCGCTAAGCAGTTTATACTGCTTACATCAGTTTTAAGAACTTGCGTTACAGTATGGTAAGTACAGGCGCCACACAGTCCGCTTCATCAAAAACTTCAATATTTTTAATTTTTTTTTGGTCATGACCATAGTACATATACTCCTTAAATTAGTTTTAAAAACTTACGTTATAGTATGGTAAGTACATGCACCACACAGCCGGCTTCATCAAAAACTTCAATATTTTTAAATTTCTTTTAGTCATGCACAATGAATGTGTTATCCGTAACCGTACAAGCACAAACAAGTATTTAAAATAATAATACTAATACGTGACTAGGTTAGAATTTGGGCCAGCTAAATAAAAGAGCAAGTATGAGAAGACAAAGGTTATGAGAGTGGGAAGAGAAAGTATGGGTTAAATATTGAAAGGAGAGAGAGAGAAAATAGAACAGGTGAATGAGTATAGATATTTGGAGAATCTAATGGTGGAAAAAGCAAAGAGCAGTAGAGAAGAATAACAATGAGTAAAAAAGCATTTGGGGTGCGAAGATGAGTATCATGTGAGATTAAGAATTGGATTAAGGAAAAAACGTTGCGTTGTCTGGTGTGGGGTGCGGTACTTGATGGGACAGAGACATGAAGCTGAAAATGGAAGATATCAGAACATTGGAAAGTTCTGAGATGCGGGTATGGAGAAGATTGGAAAAGATAATCTGGGTTGATAAAGTGAGAAATAAGGTTTTGAGGACGGATGAGAAGAGATGTTTGAGTCAAATAATCCGAAGGCGGAAGAGAAATTGGATTAGACATGTGTTACGAGGTGAGGGATTAAGGTGAAGAGGCCCAGAGAAAGTGGAGAAAACTATGATAGGTGAAATGAGAGGGAATAATGGATATCATCATTATCAGCCGTATGGTGCAAGGACGCCTGAGGCTTTTGCTGCACCAGGAAAAAAAAAAAAAATTCTGAGTTACCGAGAGAGAGAGAGAGAGAGAGAGAGAGAAATCACCAAGAAAGAGAAGAATGATGATATCCAGCTCAGGACCCTGCGTGTGCCAAGCCCATGCTCGCTAGATGTGAGCCCCTGGGGTCATGGGGAAGATGAAGAAGAGAGCTGAAGATAGGTAGATGAAGAGGAAAGCTGAGGATAGGGAGATAGAGAAGTAACTGAGTGTATGCTTAGCCTTGCCCGAATACCGATCATCATCATAAGAAGAAGAAGAAAGGGGCGCGATGGCTCAATGGTTACGACACCGGGCTACCAGCCTGGTGGACTGAGGTTCGAGTCTCGCCTTGGAAGAAGCGAACGCGTATCCATCACGCTGAAAGATCGGCATAATAATAATATAAAAATGGAAAAAATCGCGAAAGTCTTTTCAGCGGATCTATCTCCCCAAGGTCGAAGTGAAGGCTGAGGCAGATAGTGGCAGCATCTTGTGCCACCCAGGACTAACTCCACCACTGGATGCAAACCGAAGCTAAACAGGTCCATATCCACATATGGATGATAATGTCGAAGAGAGGTCATGAACATACTGCATCGAGTGTGGCGCAGGTTACAGTCATTCGCGTTCAGACCTTAGGCAGAAGGGGCGGTTCGAAAAGTCAAAGACAGTCTCCCGGCTGGGTGGTTTTGACTGGCAAAACCACACAGCAAAACAACCGGAGTGCTAACTGCGCTAATGACCACCCAGGAAGGAAGAAAAGAATACTCAACGCACCGAAATTAATACGTTCATCATGCGAACATACAACGAAGTAACCAACCTATAGATCGATATGAGATCGACACAGCCGTATACTGTGCTGCCATAGGAGCCACTAAGATAAACGGAAGAGAAACAAGGGACCAGAAGAAACGAAAAAAACAAGGAACGGCCCGCTTGTAAAAGACTGCTTCAGCAGAAAATAGGAGAATTAAAAGTCGAGATAGACCAGTTCACCAAGTACCAACGGGATAATAGGAGTAATAAGTTGATTGGAAAAGTGAAAAGCATCCTCAAGAGAGACCAAGTCCACAGCAAACACGAGACCAAAAATCAGAGAACAGAATACTTAGACACACTAAAGCAGAACCTCCTTACACTAAACAAGAGACTACGCCGATACAAAGAGAGCACCCAAAGAGATATAACAGTTTCTACAGGAGTACTGGACAAGACGAAAAAGACAGCAACAGACCCCACGAGCAGAAGACGATCGAGAAATTCTGGGACAACATATGGAGCAGTGAAGTAAGGCATAACAGCAGATGATAGAACTAGAACAGAAGAATATCAAGAACGTACAGGAGACGACAGAATGGGAGATTCGGGAGGAGGAAGAAGAACGGTCAATCACGAAGTCCCACAACTGGCGAACCCTAGGAATAGATAACATCCACAACTACTGGTACGAGAAGCTAACTTGCACACACCTAGCAGAGCAGTTCACCCGGATGATATCAGCTAGAGACAGTCCCAGAGTCTCAAGGAATCACATATCTGAAGGTTAATGATCAGAAGCTAGCTAAGAAATACCAGTTGATTAAAAAAAAGTGTACCATATTACAAGTACGAACCCCAGACTGTACTAGATACCCCAACCCACAGGCTGTACTGGGACCGTGCCATTATTACGGAAAAGACAATTCCGCACAACAGACAGCACACAACCACCCTTGTAAAAAAGAAGGAAAAAGTTATCAATCTGATTGACATACACTTATCTCGTTTTTTGGATTCCAACACTGGCAACCTCCAAAAAATCCATGAGGAAAAGATCAGAAAGTACACAGCTTCCAAAGAACCTACACAAGAGCCTTGCAGCAATAGGTCTCTCAGAGAACACACACACAAAGAACTCCAGAAAGTTCTCAATCCTGAACACCTGTAGGCTAGTCAGAGAGTTCCTCAACCAACAGTAACACCAGACGTAACAACCATCCTATGTTATGCCTGGTGTTCCACCCACGTGAAGAATACAGGTGTACCAGTACCCTTCAAGAGGTGGAAACCCATCAGGGAGAAATAATATAACAATAATAATAATAATTAGGGAACTCCGCCCCCCTGCTCGCCAATCCCCGCGCATGCTTTTCTATGTAATATGGTGAAGTATAACGGAGTAAGTCAAATGTTTTCTACGTAAAAGACACCTGTCTAAACGCACTGATCGATCTATATAGAAGAAAACGGAAAAGTGTAAGAAAAAACTATAAACAACTCCACCACTGGACACAAACCGAAGCTAAACAGGTCCATCTCCACAGATGGATGATAATGTCGAAGAAACGAATATATAACATCCAAACTACTGGTATGAGAAGCTAATTTGCACGCACAAGCACCTGGCAGAGCAGTTTACCCCGATGATATCAGCTAGAGACAGTACCAGAGTCTCTGTGTCTTTGCGTCCAGTGGTGGAGTAAAATTGTGTGAATGTTGAGTGAATAAAAGTTATTAATTGCATGTTCTATCTTAGCCTCTTCACCGGACAGACTGATGGCTATGCAGGAGCCTCATGGTTATCCAAGCTGCCACCATGCTGTAGCTTTTCCTAGCTGGCATGGTGTGGGATGCTGACACTGGCCATTTGGGTAGCCCACAGAGCAGTGTGGGACAGAGCTGCAAAAAAAAAAAACACGCTCCATCACAGGGATCTCTTTCCCTATATTGTTTTATTCCTACCACCTGGGGTGGTTGAGTCTCCTTCCTCCAATCCCCTTTCCCACCCTGGGTGGCCTCTAAATCCCTTTTGCCTGGTGGCTCACCCCACCACTCATTTTCAACTTCCACCCTCTGAACTAGGATGGGCATCCTATACCAGGGATTCCCTTACTGTCTCCCCTTTCGAATCAGGCGAGTGCCTCAACTAATACCCCCACTTTTTTCTATACCTCTTTTATCCTACCCTCTTCCGTTCTCCCCATTATCTCCTTTCCAATAATTTTTTGAGGGTCTCCTTGGATGCCTAAACTACCCCAGTGTTCACCCTGCCAGAGCTTTCTTCTCTCCTAATGTGTCCTGGCCCGCCTCCCCGTTGCGGTGACGAAAACTGGGGGTGCTAGTGGCTCTCCACAGGCTAAGTGGCCAGAGGAACAACACAACCCACACTAATATTTCACAAAATATGCACCCTGACCTTATGCAAGAGTATTGTATTCTACACAGAGTAAAAACGTGGAGTTGGGGAAGACCCCCGATGCCGCCAAGCAGGCAAAAATCACTATATTACTCTGATCGATATCTAATCAGGAAATGAACTATGTAATCATTTACCTGTGCATTTGTAGTGCGCGGCATTCTCAAATTCGAATAAATATCATTATGTAATTATTTACTTGCGTTTACATAAGATCACTTAGGAAAAGGCTTTTTTGATTCGGTTTCCATAATCCATGAGGAATATTGTTGCATCCGAAAGAGGAATAAAATATTTAACTGAAATATTTACAAACTATAAAAATATTTAAAATATTTATAAAATACTAAACTATTTTACAAATATACAATATTCATTAATGTACATAAAACGTTACAATGGAACATCAAATGATGCACGTGCACGAGGTGGTGAAGGTTATGGAGGCAGTTGTCAATAATTAATTGTATTTGCAGTGACGTAATTGCCTTGCTCTCTTCTCCCATTGGCTTGAATAACACTAGGCGGAAAACTTTTTTAATGTATAGAGAGATAATAATAATAATAAACAACACCCTGTGTACGCAGTAGCAATACCCATCATAGGGTAGAACCCCCAATCAGGGAGAAATAATATAAAGTGCAACAACATAATAATATTAACTAGGGGGCTTCGCCCCTACTCGCCCACTCCCACACACTCTTTTCTACGTAAAATGTAGAGGTATACGGAGTAAGTCAAATCTTTTCTACGTAAAAGACACACTTGTCGAAATGCACTGGTCGATATCTAATCAGGAAATGATCTATGTAATTATTTACCTGTGCATTTTGTCGTGCGCGGCACTCTCAAGGTCGAATAAATATCACGGTAAAATCCAGAACAGTGTACACCCTCCAACATGGCGGCAAGCAAAACAGTGGAAAAGCAGTGGTTTGGTTTGTTTGGATTTTTTTGGCGCATTAGCAACTAAGGCTATAATGCGCCAAGCCTAGGAAAAGCAGTGATTGACAAGTTGTGACTCCCATATTTCGACAAATGGACGGGAACAAAGCAGTGATTGGTAGATGCCACTGCTTTCCCCGCCCACTGTCCTCCTAGGTTGATATGACTAGGGTGTTTTTTCCCACATTTGTCGCTGTTTTTAAATCGGGAACTCGTTTTCCCATTTTAAAACAGCGGGATGGAGGGATAAACACCCTACCTAAGCTAAGCCCCCCTCCTCGACGACACAAAACAACCAGAAAAGGGAGGTGCCTTCACCTCTCAATTATCGCCGTCTTCGTCGCTTTCATCGAAGTGCCTGCCTCCGTAGCCGAGTGGTCATGAACAGGAGTGCAGTAGCACAGGCTCTTTGAGTAGACCGGGGTTCAAGCTCCTGACTGCTAAATACGGTCGATTTGCCTACCCGCACTGGTCCAGCGTGGCAGATTATGGTCCATTTCCCTCAGCATGAATTGTTGAGGAGGCTTCCATCCTGCAGTGAGTTGATAATGGCTGCACGTTTTACCTGCCAGTGTATACTACACTGGACTTCAGCCAATATCACTATGTAATTACAGTATATACCTCCGTTTATACAGGTCACTTAGGAAAAGGCCTTTTGCTTCGGGTTCCATAATACATAAAGAATATTATTGCATCCCAAAGAACAGGGCTAAAATATTTACCAACTATACAAATATTTAAAATATTTACAAAATAAACCACAGTATTTACAAATATACAATATTCATTAATATATAAAAAAACGTTACAATGGAACATCAAATGTTAGACAACATGCACGAGGTTGGTGAACGTTATGGAGGTAGTTGTCAATAATTAATTGCATTTGTAGTGACGTAATTGCCTCGCTCTCTTCTCTCATTGGCTCGAATAAATATCACTAGGAGGAAAACTTTTTTTAACGAATAGATAGATAGATAATAATTATGAAGAAGCTGACTTCCGAACCATAACTGTATCTGGATCAGAATACTTATTGTGAACAACGTAACGCATTTCAATTCTCTGACTGCTGATTTCATTTTAACAGGATGAGGGATTCCGTAAAGTAGTGATATTATGTAGGACTTTCTATAACCGTAAAGTCATTCAATTCAAAATTAATCACAGTCAATCAAAACTAGCTCCACGCCAAATTCAACATAATTTGTTATTATTCTTGGATTTCAAAAATTTTCTTCCCTTTTGTAAGGGCTCAGATATATTCGATGATGTGCAATAATATTAACGAAATCATTCATCATCTTTATTTAAGATTTTATTTGAATAATCTGAAAAGCCTATTGGGTTAAACTATATATGCAATTCAAAAAATCTTGCTTGTAGGCTGAAAAATTTATGAACTTGAATTTAGTAGGATAAATTTATATCCTACATACACATCTTTCTCATTAGTTATTGTTTGATTACTACCTGTGCACCAATGTTTTACATTGTACTCAGAACATACACTGCAAAATACAAGGGACGTATCTCTCTGAGACCATGTCTAGCTAAGTCGAAGAGCATCCTGCAACAATTCGCAACTACGTATGCCACAATTTCAAAATACAAAGTCAATTCCAGAACTTTTTGATCATATCTTGTATATTTTCTGACAGAGCTGAAAAATTATATACTGCATAAGTTTCTCCTGTTTTTATTACTATTGGATTCTGCGGACACAGAGCGAAATGGAGACAATAAATATGACAAGTTTAATAATAGGAAAAAACATATATTAAATTAAATACATACAAAAGCTTTCGGTTAATTTGTTAACCTTCCTCAGTTTGACTGTCCATTTCGCTCTGTGTCCGTAGAATCCAATAGTAATAATGAATCCAGAGCGCACAGGCCTCTTTAATCATATTCTCCTGTTTTGTACATAACTTGTGTGTAAAGCAGTGAATATTTAAAAATTAAAAAGCTTAATTGTAATTTTTAGACCAGCTGTACAATTTGTCTGATTCTTATTGTAGCGATACACCCTGGTTCTCATTATTCACGGCGTAACCTACCTTTAAGTGATTATAAATTTTGACATGAAACTTGTAATATCATTCTTCTTCTTCTTTAATGCTGCCGAATGGCGTTTGCGACTTCGTTTTGATATTGTTCTCTCATTGTACTGTAATATCATTAACAATAACATTAATTAAAATTAAAATAATGAATGAGTCACAGAACCACCTATATTCGCAACCAGTGGGGCATTCGCAGGTTATCCATTTATATTTCCAAAACCACGTTCTTCAACTTATTCACAAGTTGAACTGTGTAAAAAGTTTTTTTTTTTTTTTAATCTAAATATATTACAGTATATCAAAGTTATTCCCTGCATCTAGTTCCTTTGTAACTACCTTATATCTCTCAGGACTAGCCAGACAGATCTTTCCTTAAGAAAACCACAATATTAACACTGTGACTCTCCCTGCATCTTTAATCATAGACTCTACAATTTTTCTATCGACAGAAGTCTTTAAAAACGATTTAAAAGGCCTACTCTGTCTAGATCATTGGACCCTTTTATTTGGGAGAAACATTTGCGCATTTCCAATCTTATGGAATTTCATGTGAATCTACAAATACCTTCAATATTACAGTGTCTGACTTTCTTAGCCGCTTCTAGCAATATACGGAAAATATAACCAAATATATATTAAGTTTTCTTCAATTTTAAACATTTTCCTCTTAAGCTTTTTACACTTATCGTAAATTCATTTAGTTCTAAACAATTTCAGCTAACAGCTTCTTCCCTTGCAAAGTATATTCTTGTGTGAAAGTTGATACAAGGAACCTATTCCAGCATCGTCAATACTGATCCCGACACTTTCCTTTAGTAAACCAATTCTGTTTTTCCTTTCCTTCCCTTAAGAGTATTCATGTATGCAAATAATTCTTTATTATCTTTCTTTTACTTCTCTGCAAAATCCATTTCATAATAGCCTGTTTCGCCACATGAGTAATTTTATTATAAACCAGTTTATAGATTTCATATTGAACATGATCTCCTAATAATTTATATATATCTAAAAAAAACAGCCTTCCTTTCTGATAGTAATTTCATTAATTTTTTGGTGTCCATTTCGATTTTACCTTGAACGATACATTTTATGCTAATTTTATATTACAGTATTTGTATTTTATACATTATATTCGTATTTCTTAAGAATGGACACGTGCACAATCTTAAGAAAATGTTCAACGATTTCTAGGAATTCGTTCAAATTTAATGCATATTTCTTTATTCAGACATATATAGTTCCCCTTTTTCATATTTTGTTTATTATACAGAATCATTTATGAGCATCTATTTATTTTATAAAATTCAAGATTTGATATTAAATTTCATTCTACAACTGCATTCAGTCTGCTTACCCTTTAATTAAGGAAAGTATCGTTTTATGGGAAGTTGGACATTAAAAGTGAATTTAACTTTATTAAGTCCATTTTTAAATTTTTTTTTTTATTTAAGATCAAATAACTTTTTTTTTTTTTCAATATCCATAGCGTCCGTCTACTTGGAAAGAAATACCTCTCCTTCATCGTATTAAAGCTCACAATATATATTTTTTCATACTTTAATGAAATGAATTCAGTCTTTTTCTTTACCAGAATAGTTACTTTTTTCACTTAGAGGAAAAGTTTAATCCATTATATTTTAAAAAATATCTGTCGATTATCGGATTTCCTTATCTGAAAGCAGCATCAGTGCACCAGTGTGTGGCAGACGCCTCTTAATCTTTCACACGTGCAAAGAGCATCGCACGTTTTCAAAGAGGTCATCACGCACATGTGTGCAATGGCGATTTCCGGCGGAATGGAAGAGGAATTGTGCTCATATACAAAGGGGAATGATTTTAATCCTTGACTAGCCACGTGCAGGTAAAAAGTTCAGTAGCACACATTTTAGGGAAAAAATGCCACAGTAGCTTTATTCATAAATGTTACCAACTTGGCCGCATACCTTAAGCGTGCGATTGAATTTTCGTTTTCCCAGAGAAAAGTAATTCATATTACTCCGTCTGCCTTTAAATAGCACTAGTCATCCACTTTATTTTATAGTTTTTTTTTTTTTTTTTTTATGATCACGAAAGAAATACACACCTATAATATCATCACTCATGAGTTCAAAGATGGCAGGAAGAAAGACCTTATTTACACTGATTAAATTTCTTATAACTAATTTTTAAGGTTGATAACGTGCAAATTTTCAAGTAGTAGAGTTTGTTTCTCTACTACAGGAGACCGAAGCAGAGTTAATTAATTGTCTCTTCTAAATCTGTCGCTGGGGCGACAGATTTAGAAGAGATTTAGATCTTTATGGAAGGCATAAAGTGCCAAATGTCATAACGTTGAATCAGTCAAAATACCATCAGTGTTAAAACAACAACACGTGAAAACCCAAAATGCCAAACCATCGGACTGTCGTTATCTGGATTACGACGATAAGATAACTGAAAACTGTTATTATTAACAGTAGTAATGGCAAATGATGCAAGGATGCAAAACTTATATAGCATCAGCAAAAAAGGGAAGGGGGAGTGTGGGGAACGACACTACTCACCTCATCTAATAATGTCTAATTCTTCCTTAAATTTATTCAAACTACCCACTTCCACAACAATATATTGTAATTTTTTCCAACAATAATTACTCTCCGGCTGAAATAAAATTCGCACATATCTATCTTGCAGCCATCCTTTTCCAATTTAAGTTTATATCCCCTTATGTGTGTTTCAGAGAAAGAGAAAGAGTAAGAACATCATCATCATTAAGTTTACTTAACTATCTACATCTTAAACACTTCATTCCAGTCTCCTTACAAGTACCAAGCTTCAAAGTACTGCAATTTGCAGAACCAAAGTCTTTGTGGTAAAAGTTTTCCTTTACCACAAAATGACTGGTTTTTGATGTGTTCTTGATTAATCAGGTTGTTCTCTGTATTTATTCCAAGTGAGCTACATCTTTCTTAAAATGAGGCTTCCATACCTGTATGCAGTACTCAAGATGTGGCCTAGCCATTGGCTTATGCAATGGGATAATCACCTCCTATTCCCTACTGGCAAAGTTCCCATATATCATTGACAGAACCCCATGAGTTGTTTTAGCAGCCTGTCTGCACTGCACAGGGGGCTTCATGTTGAACTGCACAATCACCCCTAGATCCCTTTCATGCTCCACCACCCTGAGTGTGCTATTACCTAACTAGTATGCTATTCTGGGATTACTGCTGCCCATATGCAGTACCTTGCATTTACCAATGTTAAACCGCAACTGCCAAATCTTAACACATCTAACCAATTATTCTAGGTCTTGCTGCAATAGTATGCCTTGATTCTTGTCATTAACCACCCTGCCAACCTTCGTATCATCTGAAAAATTAGAGAATAAACATGATATGGCTTCATCAATAAATATTGCAAACAGTAAAGGAATAAACAGTAAAGAACTTCAATATTAGTCCAAGGAGAGCAGTGCCCATTTATAACCACCCTCTGTCTTCTGCCACACTGCTCCAATTTGCTGAATTCTAAATAAATTATGTTAAAGTTATTGTGTCCATCTAGTTCCTTTGTTACTTTGTCATAGGAGCTAATCAGATTAGTCAGATATGATCCCCCCCCCACTTAACAAATATATGCTGTGATTTCTGTAAAATTCCATTCCAAGATGATCCTGCAAAACGTCTTTAACTGACTCCATTATTTTTCTTCAACAGAAGTCAAGCTTACAGATCTATAGCTGCTCACCCCCCGTTTATCCCCCTTTTACGAAAAGGAGATATAATCACACACCTCCAATCTATAGAAAACTCCCCTAAATCGAAGGATGCTCTCATAATTATGGCTAATGTGGTACTTACTAACAAAACACATAATAAAGGATTCAGAAACAACACAATAATAATAATGCAATAAAACAATAATGCGATATTTATGTCATCATTAATTACAATCACTTAACTGAACCCATTATGGATTTTATAATCCATAATGAGTTCAGTTAAGTGATTGTAATTCAAATGATTGTAATTCATATGAAATGATTGTTAAGCATTTTCAATATACCAAACTGGCAATATATAAAATTCTTATATCCTCAAAAAAAAAATCACGATAGAATAAAATAAAAAATTAGATGAGAAAAAATTTAAAATTTATTAGCCCCACCAAAACTAGGGTAAAGCACAAAAAAAATTTTTCAAATAATTATAATGTTCAGTTTTTTATAATATTATAATTTTCAATTTTAATTAAATAATTAAACTTAATTATAATATAAATCCAAGTTTTTGTGATGAAAACTTCAATATATCACTAACCGAATATTAAAATTATGCATCATAATGCATAATTTTTACATATGCTAATTAACTTTTTCCTTTATAGATATTCTTACTTGGTTTTTTGAATTGTTGTTTACTTATGATCATTTAGTGTTTATTTTATATTTACATTTTGTAGAAAAAATACCTCTTGCAGGATGGGGTTTTTTTTTTTTTTTTTTGCTTTGAACATTTATAATTTAATCATGTATGCAATTTTTATATTTGATTGCCTTTTGTTTTCCCTTGTATTTCACTTTTTGGAGGGTAATAAATTTATTTATTTATTTAATAAAAAAAAAAAAAAAAAAGAACTGAGAAATTTTATTAAACTGTTAATAATACATACATTTTGATATAACGACAGTACAATAATTTTGACCTATCAAAATGGCATAGTTCTGAGGTGTCCTTGTTTCAAGGTAATTGATATTCTAAAGTTTTCTGTTCTGGCCACTGGTATTTTGATAGTCACTAATTTAAACTAAACTTCATATATATATAACTTAAGAACAAACTGCGTGCATGCATTCATGCGTGCGTGCGTGTGTGTGTGTGTGTGTGTGTGCGTGGTGCCTGCACTACATTTTAATTCTCAACACTTCACTAAGTTAAAGAATGCAAAATAATTATTTCAGATTATGTCAAATACAAATTTTCTATTAGATACACTAGTTTTCAGCAGAGCACATGAATGAAATCATAATTACATTACTATATTGTAAAATAATTCATTTTTTGTTTAAAATTCTGATGGTAATCAACAAATAAGTGGAGCATTCCCACTTTTAAGAGAAAGCAAGGCCTTAAATTTTCTAATCTTCACAATGACACAATTTCTGAATATATCACAATTTTTAGCTGATAACAGTACTATTCCACTAATTTTAATTTTTACTAAATTACTAGCAATTAATGCTAATATCTTTTAATTTTTTCTTTCATTTTTCTAAGAATCTGCACAAGCCAAAAGTCTGCCAGCTGGAAGGAATCTAAGTAATGTATGCTGGTGAAGTTGCTGGGTATATTCTTGCTATATATACCACCATATACAAAAAAAAAAAAGAATCATTAATTCGTGCATAATGTGCCCTCCAATTTATCTACTGAATGAATTGTAAATAGTCAAACTAATAGACATAAAAATGATCTAAACATCTAAACTTCCTCATTCATATCTCTCTCTCTCTCTCTCTCTCTCTCTCTCTCTCTCTCTCTCTCTCTCTCTCTCTCTCTCTCTCTCTCTCTCTCTCTCTCTCTCTCTCTCTCTCTCTCTCTCTCACACACACACACACACACACACAGCTTGTTCTTTTATTTACCAAAATATCAGAGAACCCTACTCACCCTACTCACACAACAACCACCCTTGATCTTTTTCTCACCAAATTTATCTTTTTCTGGTAAGTAAACTTTACCCTTCGGAGTAAATGGTCAATATTACCTGTCCTCTAGGTGCTTCAGATTACAATTTGGTGATGGTCTCTTCTCCAATGGAGACCTTCTCTTACATATAGCCATTTTCAGTCTCATGTTGTTTGGCATTACAGGAATATAACATGGTATCATCTATGTGATTTCTGTTCTTCTTTTCCTTGGTTGGAGTAGTTTTAAATCTTTTGATTCCAATGTTTGCTCACATCATGTCAGTAAAATTATTCTTGTAAGAATGAAATCTGTAATTCCATCCTAAAACCTCATCCTTTATCTAAACATTGTTTTCAATAAATGTGCTAAGGCTGTTCAAGGTAAGAATGTCTCATATTGCAATTGGCTTGCATCCAAATCTCCAAGTTCATTTTCAGCCTGCATTAAAGCTTGCAACAATTGTACAGCAACTATTAATCAATCCAAACTACACTTTTAACAGGCTAAGAGCAGAAAACTTGCTTCTTGTCCAAACGGTAGATGAGCATTCTGGTCTCTTGCCAAAGCTACACTGCAACTTTGCCCATCTATACTCCCACCTCTGTTAACACCTGATGGTTCTATTGTCTCCTCAGTAAAGCTGACTTACTAGTATCCTACTTTTCTTCCAACTCTTATAGTGAAAATCTTGATAAACTACCTACCCAATATATTCCACTAAATGCTCCCCCATGGTCTTCCAAAAGAGGGATGTTAGAAGAAATCTGAACAATCTTGATGCCAAAAAAAAAAAGCTCCAGGTCCTGAGAATATTTCCACACTTGTTCTCAAAACCAGCACTCCTGACCACACACCAAACTGAGCATGCTCCTGTTCTATTGTCATTTTACACTTTCTTATTCCACTGGTATTTTTCCTTGTGCTTCGAAATTTGTGAAGCAAATCCAGCTAGTTCCCAAAAAAAGGGTGGCAAATGCTCCTTTCAATGACTGCCAATATAGATTCTGTCAGTATTGATCTATTGGTGATATATTATTGGCTTCATTACTTATCTTTGGACTAATTCAATGGAATTATTTGTGAAAGTTCAGCAGTTTCTCCTGATATACTATAGGTTTTAATACCTTTTTCGTTTGGAGTTTTCATAAAAAAAAGTTTTCAGAGCATGAATCAATGAAGAAAGAGTTTAAATGTTGTGAACAGATGATATATATATATATATATATAGTATACAAATAATGTTTTAAGTATATTTGAGATTTTATCTATACAAATGAAGTTGCTAATAAGTTAATAATAAAATTAAATAGTAGTGACCTGCCTCCCCATGGTAGGGGCAGTAAACCATGCCATAATACCTGCTTGTCAGGTAATGGTTAAGGGGACCAAGTGATCTTAAAATAATTGTTTTTAATTAAATGATTCCTAATGAATGTGTTACTTACAGAGGCATTATGTATGGTTGGGCTACAGCCCAAGTAACACCCTGATATGTACTGAGATATCTAGAAAATGTAAATACAGTGGGCACTGGTTAATATAATTCCTGGTTGTCAGAATCAGCTGTTTTATGGTATCAAATTTCAAAAAACTAATTGAAATAATTAAAATGCACTACATTTTCACTGTTTATTAGAATCACGTTTGGTTATAAAAATCAATTTTGAATGTTACTGTGATATTTTTCTAAAGCACAGTTTTGTAGGTCATAAAGTTAAACAACCATAAAATAATTTGCACTTTCCAGTTTCTTGGGTTTTTACAATCTAACATTAGTACACTCCGTTATAAATGGGTAGTAAACTCAATCTTATCATTTCTGATAATACTGATACTTAGAATTCTGCAGGTTTTTACATTATTACAGTAGGCCCTCGATTTAATGGACCCCGATTTAACAGACAAAAAAATTTTGTCCTAAAGGAAAAATTTAGAACCTATTTATATCTGATAGCGTCGCACATCAGTCTGATGTACGACGCTATTAGACAGATGTGCTGAAAATTCCTTCTAATGAAATAAAGGCTGTTTTACTGCTAGATAATGCACCTGCTCACCCTAATGCTGAGACGTTAGTTAGAGGGAATAGGAGAATTAAATGTGTTTTCCTGCCTCCTGACACTATTTCACTGATACAGCTGATGGATCAGGGTGTAATCGTTGCTTGTAAGAGGTTGCATAAGAAGTAGAATATTTTGGAAGAGGTGATGGTTGTTTTGGAAGGAACAGAAGACACAAACGAAGAAAATACAAGAGGCACCAGGACACTGCAAAATTTACATGCATACAACATTAGATCTGCTATCTTCAACTTAGCAGCTTCGTGGAAAGATATGAAGATTACTACCTTGGCCAATGCTTGGAAGAAGTTGTTGTACAACGTAGAACCTGAAATGGACTTTGAGGGAGCTGAGGCATCTAATTTTCGGGACACTCTTCTGAGTGTCCAGCAACAAAAATGCAACTGAGAATGATGTGGAACAGTGGCTCGAAAATGATGAAAGTGATTCGGGCTATCAAATTTTTTCTGAGGGAGAGATTGCGGGAAATGTTCTTAAGGGAGAGCAAGAGGACTATAATGATGACAAAGAATCAGTTGCACCTCATCCTAAATTGTCTGTAATAAGACAACATATGGATGACATCATACATTATATTGAATCATCATCAGACCCTGATATGCTTCCTTATTATGAACATTTTATACAGTAATAAGGAAGCAGCACCAAAGTGTAAGGCAACTGAAGCTTGATGATTTCTTCAAGACCACTTCATCAACTGGACCTGTTTCACCAGAACCCTCTACCAGCAAGGAATTAACACCTCTCCCTCCATATGGCAGTTGTTTCTGACTCTGAAAATTGTGATTCTTTCAATTAAGTTAATATTAATATTGAATATTATGTATCTTTTTTTAATGTTTTTTATTCAATGGAGTTTAAGAATTTTAAAGCATTTTTTCCCTCTAAAATAGATTTAAATGAAAAAAAAAAAAAAAAATTAATGTTCACATTGAAAACAACTTTGTGTGAGCTTTAAAGGGAAAAAAAATAATAAAAAGTAGTAGAAACACTCCATTAGTTACATTGTATAGTTTTTGACATGTTTAATTAAAATAAAGTTTGGTTCCTGTCGTAAATTTATTTTTATATTTTTAACAGATGTTTGTTTTAGTATAAATTATTCAATGCACATTATAATAATATTTTATTCATACTTATACATTATAATAACATTTTAATGCATCCTGTATCTTTTAAGTTCATTATTAATATACGTTTTTAAAATACATTCAATTTAACGGACTTTCAGCAATAGCGGACGCCCCTTCCCCCAATTAGTCGTTAAATTGAGGGACTACTGTATTGTGAAATGTGTTTCTCCTTACATTAAATCTTCAATCATGTACTAAAACCATAAAGAAATTTTCAGAATCTTTTCTTCATTCCTATAACTAAACTTCCTAAACTTTTACCATTCAGTATTTCACTTGCGTGCGTGTGTGTGTGTGTGTCATGTTAGTTGTGATTTCTGCCTGCTGTGTTCTTTGTTATTGATTGATGTTTGGTTTTAGGAGCATTGGCATCTAAGGCCATGTTGCCCCGTGTAAATTGCCAGTAAATTGCTTGCATTCTGAGAGGTCAATTTTTTGTTTGCTGGAATAAAAAAATCCAAGTTTCTGGGAGAAAATTTGTTATTGATTGATACTTATCTTTTTTACTGTTTTAAAATTTAGAACCCAAAAAAAAAAAAAAAAAAAATGTCAGTGAACAGATAGCAGATTTGAGTGCAAAAGTTAATTTACGGCTCAAAGAAACATATAACAAATTAAACTTAAGCAATGTGTCTCAAAGGGAAGCAGCAGTAAAATTAAGAGTGCCTCGGTCATCTTTATCGAAATTATTAAAATTACATTACACATTAAACACTAATGTGATTAGTGAAATCAGAAAAAGTAAGTGTGAAGAGAAATGCAAACAGTAAATAAAGTTCTTCTGTTCATTTGGTTCAAAAAGAGGCCAGCTCATTTAATGCACCAATCAATCGTAGTATTCTTTTTTAAAAAAAGCTAATGATTTTGCTGAAAAACTACATGAAGAGTTTAAGGACATGGACGGATGGCTGACAAGGTAGAAGGAGAAGCATGGTATTGTTTAAAAAAGACTTTGTGGAGGAAAACATGATTCTGATGGTTCTGCAACGGACAACTGGTTGAAAACTTCTTGGCAAAGTGTTAAGCACTTATAATCCTGAAGGCATTTTTAACATAGACGAAACAGTTCTATAATAGAGCTACCCCCTATAGTACATTAAATATTATTTATTAATAAAAAATAAAGTTTCCAAAATCAGCATTGGCAATTCTTTCAAAAAATCCAGATTAATCATTCACAATGGTCAACTAAGTTTCAACTTTCTTTTAACAGTTTCAACATTCCTTTAACAGTTCTTTTAACATGCAACATGACATGAACAATCAAAAGGAAGCCATTAGTTATAGGCAAGAGTAAATCACCTAGATGTTTAAAAGGAGTAAAACAGCTTCCTCTTGAATATGCCAATAATGCCAATGCTCCGATGATAGCTTCTTTATTTGAAGAGTATCTTCATAAATGGGATTTCCAATCTGGGTAAAAAAACAAAACTGCACCTGGTTTTGGACAACTGCCCAGCTCATCCAAAGTTGACTTTCAAAAACACTGAGTTACACAGTTTCTACCTTCAAGTACCACATCACTGATACAATCTCTCAATCAGCGAATAATAAAAACCTTTAAGAACTTTTATAGATTGGATATGAAATGACAAATCATTCAGTCTGTAGATGATGTTTTGGAAACATCATTCAATATCACAAAGCAGATAACTGTTTTAGATGCACTTCATATAACAATGAGTGTCTGGAATAAAGTTTCCAAAACCAGCTGGCACACTATGATCTCTGTTGTCAATGTGCCAATAAACACCAAAACCAGCATTGGTAATTCTTTCAAAAAATCCAGATTAATTATTCACAATGGTCAACTAAGTCATTATACTGATCACAAACAACCAACCATCACATGGGTGATGGTTGGCTGTTTGGATTTTAATGGGGCAGCAGCAACTATGGCTATAATGTGCCAAAACCACATCCCATACAAGATAACAGTAAAAATTGTAGTGATGTAATTGCTTAGGTCACTATGTTAATATGCATAAAAATATAAATATGTACGAGGTAAAAGACATGGGTGAATGGGGGTTTAATTATTGGGTGGACATATATGGTGATCGAAAAGTTACTACAACTTTAGAAGATGAAGAAATTGACCAGTGTGTTACTGAATTAGAATTATGTTACTGATAATTTCACCAAGGAGGAGGAAAATAGAGAAAATGAAAATGAACCCGAATAAATTCCATTTAGAACACAGTACACAATATTGAAAAATCTATAAGGAGACTTTTTAGCAATAACTCAAAGCAATCTAAAATAAGTGACTGATTTTTAAATTATAATCCTATTACAAAGTATCACATTTAGTCAGTATGTATATTAATTAAGCTTAAACTTATTTTTATTTTGCTAACCTGTGGATCACATTCTTGTGATTATTCACATATAATTTAATTTTGTTAATTGATAAGGTAATAAAAAGTAAATGTGTACTTTATATATTTTTATTTTTATAGCCTGTGGATAATATTCCTCTGATTTTTGCTCATTACAATCGCTGTTTAATAGAATCAAAATTCAATTTACAAACATGATCACATTAACCAGTGCTTACTGTATGTCCTTGAGTAGGTAAGACTGAGAACTATTTCCTCCCCACTCCATAAATAGTTGCAAAGGGCTTGAAAAACAAATGCTATCTTATTTAAGTTATAAAGTTATATGAATTCAGAACCTATTTAGTTACTACTGAAAACTAAAAATTTAACCGTTTAATATCTTTTCCTAGCTAAGCGTGTTTTTCTTTTTAATGAAAGCTTCTCTGTGTATTACACAACACTGAAAAATTAAGTGAGGCAAAAGAAATAGATTTCTTTTATCTATTTCCTGAACTGAAAACCATCAGTGCAAACAGCTCTATAATGAGAGTACAAAATACTGTTTGTTTTGACAAAAATATTGACAAAAATTTCTTTTCCAGTTGTTTTTAATTCTTTGGAAGAAAGAGCAGCTGGGAAGAAATTTATCTTTTGGCTGAAGGAATATCAAATCCAAACATATGGGTGTCTCAAGATGTGTCAGTTATAATTTGGAACGTATTTTCACAGCACAAGCGCTATAAAAACCATTGCAAGAGGCATGATGTGTGAACTACTACATATTAGCATAATCCAACAGATTCAAATACAAACATACAATTCACAACAGAAGAAAAAGAAGAAAACAAAACACAGACTGATATTAGTCCTACTGCGATGGATTTTGGCTGTTGAGGGATCCAAGGCACAAAAGTCTATAGACAAATCACTCCCTAGAGACATCTTCTCAAATGGTAGCCTCTCCAAACCATTAAACCCAACACCCTTTTTTTCCACTTTTCTCTCAGTTATTAAAAAATCATTTAGCTCTCTGTTAGAGCTTGATAAACTTCTGGCCTCCACTTCCCTACAGAATTACTCATGTGTGAATGTAGATGCAAAATACTCATTCAGTTTGCCAGCAACTTAAGCAGGATCATCAACTGTCAAACCATCGATATTGAGCAGACCAATTTGTTTCATCCCCTTCCTTCTAGTGTTTACATAAGTAGAGAAGCCTTTATTGTTTTTCTTTGCATCCTTTGCCAAAAATTACTTGTAAACTTCTCTTGCATAACCTCCTTTGTGACTTGATTACAGACTAGTTTATATCTACCATAGGCTTTTGTGTTGTCCAATAATTTATATGCATCCCATGCACTTTTCTTCTCTGCCACAAGTTTCATCAGTTTATCTGACATCCATTTACCTTGAAGAGTATTTCTTAGTTTTTGGTACCAAAAGCCTAGTAGCTTCTATGATTAATTCCTTGAACCCTTCCCATTTAGAATTCTATACAGTGGAACCAACTGATGGTAATATCATCAGTTGGTTCCACTGTATAGAATTTAAAAACTGTCTGACACCACTGTAGTCACCTTTATGAAAGCAAAAACCCCTCTCTCTACCCTTTAGTAGTTAAATCTTTAAGTAAATCCCAGATAAATACCTTGTGATCAGTGCCACCTAGTGGTTCTTTTATCTGCAGATTTTTAATGCATGAATAATCACTGAGGATAGAGATCAAGAATATTACTCCCTGTTGTTTCCTCTCTAACTTGCTCCTGTAGAAAGCAGTCATCCAATAAATCCACAAAATTCTTGCTAGTCTGTGCCTCGATAACATCAGCAAATATTCTTGCATCCTTTCTATTAAAGTGTATCCCATCCCTGTAGTAGCAGTCTCTCCTGCTTCTACAGGAATGGGATACACTTAAATGACCATGCTGAGAAATATTCTACCCCATGAGCCTTGCACAATCTCTCCAGGACCAAATTGATTGAATTGACAAGGCTTTCATCATATACTCCCTCCTATGGTGTCTGGGAAGAATTGTAGACACTTTCAAATTTGCAACTTTTTTAACATCATTCTGTACTTGTTAATTAAGGCTGCAGATCTCCTTAACCTCTTAATGTTATTAGTGCCAATGTATACAACAATATCAACTTTTGTGCCCTTAAAAGATGATATCTGCTCAACAACATAATCAACTTTTGCCCCTGACAGACAAACCCTGGTCCTATTCCACCTATCCTTTTTGCGCAACGTATTTCCAATTACCCTGACAACAATTAGCTCCTGTGGGACAAGTGCATTCTATCTTGGGGGTTGCCACTGTGTTGCCTGATGATCAAGTGCAAGCTATGGCATTGATGTGGACAACTGAGAGCTTGATGGACCCCCAATTTAATTTCTTTGAGGGCATCCACTCTGTTCTTCAAGCTGTCATAGAGGTCCATAACAACACTGAGTTGGTACCTGATATCCTCATACTCCTTACATCAAGCAAACACAAAGACATCCCCCCCCCTTGGCAATATCATGTCCCATTCCTGATAGCTCTGCAAATATTAAACAAGCTGTACATCTCACAAGGCCATGATTCAGAGGACAACTCCTCCCCCCCCCCCCAGTTCACCCCAGAGACGTGGCACTCCCACTAGCTTTAACCCTTTGCTTTGCTGCTCTGGTCCGAGGATTCAATTATATTTAATTTTCATTCAAATTCAATGTAATTAAAAATACTTCGCTAAACAAATATATCTAATGCAGGAATAAAACTATGCACAGGTTATGCTATGAAGTTTACATTACTAATTATATATAATTAAAATTCGAATATTCTTATCAATATACCAGTTACTAAGTTAACTGTAATATATAACAAAACATTCCAACTAATGTCAACCTAAGTGATTTGAACTTTAAAGCTACCTATTTACGACAATTAAAACATTTGAATTCCCTTACCTGACTTGATAACAATAACAATGGCAGCAAGATTCGAATGATACAAAAGGTCCTATATATATTAAGTAGTAACCTACAAAATCTCTAGCTAAATTAAAAAATAAAATAACGAGCATGACTAGGACTGTAAAGCTACTTAAATACAATTAAATATGATAATAATGTCAATAAAATAGCAAAATTCTTAAAAATCTTATTCCCTGGAGCTGAAAATTCTTTGACTAGTGGGTGGATACACTTGTCCCAGTCTTTTTAGATGAAGAAATGTAATGCAATGAAGGTGTTATTGGTGCACCCCTTAGAAATTAGCAGATTCTGACACACAGACATAGGAATCAGGGTTGTTTACCCAAGATGAGTTGAATAACTTCATTATAGATCTAGCCCTGTCCAAAGAGGAAGGAAAACTTCTCACATTGAGACTAAAATAGAAACACTTGATTAAGAAGAACTCAAAGTATCTCACTAATGAAAAACAAACCAAGGTTTGGCAACATTCTTTACAATAAATCTTCTCTGTTACTGCCATGATATCAACAGAGTTTTTACAGAATCATCAAAAGTACAAGTATGCATTATATCTGAATGGCGCCTCTTTATTGATTCTCCACAGTAAAGTTTAAGAGCTGTTTTCTCGTACGATGGATTGCCCACTTATTGCCCACTCTGTTCATCTAAAAGAGACATACTATAATGTGAAGCAATTCTTGAGAAACAATACTTGAAACAATTCTGTACAGCAATCATCAGTGAAATCTCTGCAGTGAATTTCACTGGTATGTTAAGGGCCACGCAAGGGGGGGGGGGCTCAAAGAATACTGTTAGTTCCTATACATATGGGACAGCCATTCCACATCATCAGACATGACTGACCTCAAATAAACACATATGGAACACAAGTAGTAATAGTAATGGCAAATGATGCAAGAAAGCAAGCTTATATAGCATCAGCCAAAAAAAACCTATACACTTCAGCCATCCATACCCTCCAAGAATTTGTCAGGTAATTCCTCGAATTTATTCAAACCATCCACTTCCACAACAATGGATTGAACTCTGTTTCAACAATCAACACCCGCAAGCTGAAGGCAAACTTCCACACAGCTATCCTGCAGCCATTCTTCCTCAACTTAAATTAATGCTGCCTCATGTGTGTGTGTGTGTAGTCTCAGCAAGAGGAAGAATGCCATTCACATTCAGCTTACTCAATCTATTAAAGGCCTTATTCTCCTCAATCAGATCACCCACAGGTGCATAGTCTCCAGATGCTGCAATTTGCTGACCTAAAGACTTTCTAAGTAAGAGCACCTTTTGTTCTCTACACCAATCTGGTTGCTCTTCTCTGAAGATGTTGCAGCAGATCTACATCCTTCCTAAAGTGATGCATAGATACCCATGTACAATACTCAAGATGTAGCATAACCATGGCCTTCTACAATGGGATAATCACCTCCTTATCCCTGCTAGCAAAGTTTCTGTATATCATTGACAAAACCCCATTAGCTGTCCTAGCGGCATATCTGCACTACTCAGAAACTTTCATATTTGACTGCACAATTATCTAAAGATCTTTTTCATTTTCCACTGCCCTGAGTACAGTATGACATAGTTGGTATGTTACTCTGAGATTACTGATATGCAGTACTTTTCACTTGTCAGTGTCAAAATTCAATTGCCATTTATCAGCCCATGTGCCTAACTTTTCTAGATCCTGTTGCAGTAGCATGCTCTCATTCCTGTCATTAACCTCCCTACCAACCTTCGTATCATCTCAAAACTTAGACATGAAGCCTCATATACCTTCAACATCATTAATAAATATTGAAAAGAACAATCAGCCCAGCACTGAATCTGGGAGCCTCCACTAATAACATCAGTCCACAAAGAGTAGTGCCCATTTATAACTACTCTCTGGCTTCTTCCACTTAACTATCTTTTTATCTATAGCAGTAACTTTCCCTTAATGCCACATTGCTCCAGTTTGTACAGCAGTCTTTTACACAAAACAGTCAAAAGTCTTCCTGAAATACAAGTATATGATATCAAAATTATTTTTTTGCATCCAGTTCCTTTGTGCCCATCATAGTAACCACTCAAATTGGTCAAACAAGATTTCCCCTTAACAAACACATGCTGTGTGTGAAGTATAATTGTAGTCTTGTCTAGATGATCCTCCATTACTTCTTTTACCAGTTACTCCATTATTTCCCCTGTAACCAAAATTACACTAACAGTGTCTGTAATTAGTCACCTTTTTTACCTCCCACCCTTTATGAATTGGGGATATGTTTGAACATCTCCAGTCTATCGGGACCTTCCATGAATTCAAGGATGTTCTCATAATTATGGCTAAGGGTTTGCGTACCTTCTTTGCTTCCTCCTTTTATATGATTGGATAGATCCTATCCACCCCAGATGCCTTTTTAATGTTCAGTTTCAAGAATTTCTCTTCTACTTTCCTTTCAGTTATCACTAAATCATTTAGCTCCCTGTTAGAGTTTTAAAAATTTCTGGCATAACCTTTCCTAAAGAATTTCTTTGTGTGTTTATGTAGATGCAAAATATCTATTCAATTTTTCTGCAACCTGATCAGGATCATCAACAGTTAACTCATTGACATGAAGTGGCCCAATGTGATTCAACCCCTTCCATCTACTATTAATATAAGCATAGAAGTCTTTAAGTCTTTATTGCTTTTCTTTACATTCTTTGCCAGAGAGTTCTCATAATCTGCCTTAGCTTGCTTAACCTCCTTTGTGACTTGATTACAGCTAATTTATATCTACCAGAGGCTTCTGTATCACCTGATAATTTATATGCATCCCATGCACTTTTCTTCTCAGCCATGTGTCTCAATAGTTCATCTGTCATCCATTTAGATCTAAGCCTTGAATAGTATTTCTTCATTGGTATGGAAAGCCTAGTAACCTCTTTGATTACTTCTCTGAATACTTTCAATTTAGAATTTACTGTTGGTAACATCATCAGTTGATCCCACTGCATAGAATTTAAAACGTTTCTGAGACCACTGTAGTCACCCTTACAAAAGCAAAAGCCTTTTCCTTTACCCTTGACAGACGTTATGTCTATAATTAAATTTCACATTAGACATTGTGATCACTACCACCCAGTGGGCCTTTTACCTGCAGAGTGGATCCAGTGAAAAGTTTCCTTCCTCCATGTCTCCACATTAAGCTTGGCCTAATGAAGAGTTTTGTGAGGGAATTTAGGCAAGCTCAGGCTGGTTATAAGTCTTTGGCTAACAACTGGTGGGTATGGGCTTGGCACACCCAAGGTCCTGAGCTGGATATCATCATTCTTCTCTTTCTTGGTGATTTTCTCTCTCTCTCTCTCTCTCTCTCTCTCTCTCTCAGTGTAACTCGAAAAATTTTTTTAGCTGGAGCAGCATAAGCCGCAGGCTTCCTCGCACTATATGGCTAGTAATAGTAATAATAATAATAATGCAAACAAAAGTAGCAAGGTTTTCTTTGCATATGTTTAATACCAGAAGAAAAGAGATGAATCAGTTTGATCCAATGGATATGAGTGACATGACTACTGATGATCTTGTACAAATTGCTGATAAAATGAATAAATACTTTCCAACTATGTTTTCACATATGGAGAAGCCTTTAGAGTGGGGTTAACAGGCATCTATCGAATAAGAATTGGGAGTTAAAAGATTTTATAATAATGGAAAAGAAGGTGATTTGGAGTTGGGAGTTAAAAGATTTTATAATAATGGAAAAGAAGGTTGAAGAGAAACTGCTGCAGCTAAAGGTGAACTTGGCTGATGGAATCAATCCAATTATATTAAATGATGCTCCAAAAAAGTTAGTTAAATTTTTAGCAATAATATAAGAGCACTCTTAGGTTTGGGAGAAGCCCTCCCTACAGATCAGAGATGTGCAAATGTATCCCATATTCACAAGGGTAGTTCAAAGGATGAAATGCATTACTACAGACATGTAAATCTGACCTCTGTGCCAGCAAAAATAATAGAGTCAATAGTTAAAGAATGCATAATCATCTTGATAGGAGTGATGCCATAAAGCCATCACAGTATGGATTTGTTAAAGGTAAAATATATTTTTTAAAGGATCATGCCTGACCAATCTGATTAACTGCTATGCAGTCAGCACTAAGCAACTGGATGCAAAGAATAAATCTGATATCGAATATTTAGATTTCAGTAAAGCCTTTGATACTGTATCCTATGTATGACTTTTGTATAAATTAGAGAAAGAGTGGTTATAAATGGCCACTGCTCTTCATGGACTAATGTGAGGAGGACCTCCTGTACCATGGAGGTCAGCATTGGGTCCCTTACTGTTTTTAATATTCATTAATGATACTGATGTAGATACATAAAGTTTGAAGTTGATATCTGTTGACACAATGGTGGGCATAGTAATTAATGACAGTAATTAGGATAAGCTACTTTAATCAGAGCTAGGTAAACTGTCCTTGCACATAGCAGAGTGGATATAATCACTGTCCTCCCCAAACTGAGTAATAAAGGCTTGTTTCTTGAATCTTAGTTGTATCACTTATTACTGTTAATCTAGATAACATGAGCTATGCCCAAATATCTCATGCACAGGATTTAATAAGCAACCATCTGATTAACCTAGCATAATTATACCATTCAACTAAAAATTAAAATAATTATATCACTGTTTATTATCCTCTACAAAGGCTATTACAGAGTACCATAAAATAATAAAACAATCAAGTGCCACTGATCACAGTCTGCCTCAATGGATTCTTCCCATTTCTTACTATCCCTAACCTAAATCATCTTAATGAAACTGTTACATCTTCATAAGTTAGAACGATGGAGATATGTTAATAAAATTTTTTATTTCTAATTTTCACTTAAAAGAAGGAACTTTGTTGATAGACAAGTGCAAAATTTTTTTCTTACGATAAACTTGTCAAGTTTATCAACTTGTCAAATTTTTTTTTATGATAGACAAGTTTATCATAAGAAAAAAATGCAATGTAATGTAAGGTGTGAATAGAAAGTGAATCTTTGTGAAAGGAAAAATAAATGGTTTTTGTTATATAAATATATATTGTTAGAACATAAACTTTTACACTTAGGAATATGGAAAACACACCACAACTATTTTACACAAGAAATTCTCTTGGATCAGCCTTACTGCAAAAGATAAATCATTCTGCATGATTTGTTATCTTCATAAAAATCAAATCTGTGACAGAAACTCTGTCATAAGTTATCCTGTATTAAACCATGATATTCTAACACACACACACACACACACACACACACACACACACACACACACACACACACACACACACACACACACACACACACAGTTTGCCAGAAGAACCTTTCCCAAGATTCTTCTAGTTATCTTTTGACACCATCAAATTTATAAAAATTCTGCACTACAAGAGAAGATTATGAACAACACACATGCAAAAAAGCCAGTAAAAACTTATGCAATACAACTAATAATTTGTGAAGAAATTAATAGCTGTAAGAAAGATATGCAAATGCTGTTAAAAAGGATATATAGATAAAGTGAACAATTAAAACAAATTATTAGCATATTGATACCAGTTATAATAATGCATATTTTTAAATATCTTCTATATAAGCAAGCCTCATTACCTTGCTCTGTCTCTAGATTTTCAAGTCTTTTTTCAATGTACTGTTCAGCACACTTTACCATTTTAGGTCTACATGCAGTGGCCCAATAAAATCTAAAAAAAAAAAAAAAAAAAACTTATGCAATACTTATGAAATCCTGCTATGGTGTTTTTTCAATGCAATGTAAACTTTACGAAGTTCTCGATTCATGTTATTCCTGGTTGATTTTATGAAGGCAATGCAGTTTTTTCCCATTTCGTCCCAGGCAGTGGCTAAGCAGTAACATCTGAGGAGGGGAAAAAAAAAAAACCCCAGTTAGGTAGAGATAATACCATTCAATATCCTATCATAACACAATGCATCATCTCGTTTAAAGTGCTATTGAATAAACTTACCAAAAATTATATACATATATATTTAACAGTAATCAATAATGAATTAATAATACAGAAATTATTATTTTAAAGTCTGTTAATTCATTAAAATCACCCCAACAGAGGCATTCAGCTAGAAGGGATGTCCATTAAAATTTGTTATCATCAGTGCCTCTTAAATGGAACTTACACTTAAGAAATATTTGTGCATCTAATAATTCAGCTGCTGTTTACACTTCTACACAGTTTTGTTTAACATACACAATTATAATACATTTAGATGCCTGAGTAGATGAGTAGTCAGGAGCAAGAGTGTAATCACCCCAGGGGCTCACATTTTGTGAGTATGGGCTTGGCACACCGAGGGTCCTGAGCTGGATATCATCATTCTTCTCTTTCTTGGTGATTCCCTTCTACTTTCTCTCTCTCTCTCTCTCTCTCTCTCTCTCTCTCTCCCACACACACATCTCTCTCTCAGGGTAACTTGAGAATTTTTTTTGGCGTGCAGCATAAGCCTCAGGCTTCCTTGCACCATAGGGCTAATAATAATAATAGCACACACTCTTTGGGTGGACCGTTGTTCAAGCCTGTGACTGCTAAATACAATTAATGATTGTATTCATGATTTATTGTACACTCCTCTGACCTTGTGGTCGTGCCGGAGTATAAACAAGAACAAGTTTGATGCAGGATTAATACAGGTATCCCTCAATTTATATTTCCATCTTTTTGCTTATAAATCCATAGGAAATTATAACCAAAATCTCCACTCATACATCCATTCTCATTATGTATCCAAGGAAAGAGTTGATAATAACATACTGTATTGGTGTCAACTACAAAATTAAGCAATATAATGAAATATGCACAGTACTGCAGAGATAAATATTTTCGTTTGTCAAGAAAATAATACATCAAGTTTACCGTTTTTTGTTTATCTCCTTGCAACAGCAAATAAAAGCAGAGCTTCAGCTCTAAAACTATTCTGAAAGGGATTCAACATCCCAAAATCCATAAATATCATTAATGAAACCTGTAATGAAATTTCCTCCAACTGCATGAATGGTAACTTGAAAAATACAAAGGTGAGAATAAAACAGTAACTTCAAAGGATTTGAAGAAACTGCAGAGCAAATCCAAGCTGAGATTGTGGACTATGAAACTGGGCAAACAGTTGGGCTTTAAGGAATTGGAGAAATTCAAATTTAAATTATTATTATTTTTAATGATGCTTATTGTTCACATCCATATATCTTTATTGTCTGTATAACAATGTGTTTTCCAGCCAATTTCCATGTTATATGGACTGAAGAACTCGGAATAAAGTTTTCCAAGGAAGCTGAAGGATTGGTTACCTTGAAGAGCTAATTCAGATGGATAAAATGACAACAGAATATGGTAATGGAGATGAAACTGAAACTCCTTTGTTGTTAAGTGAGATCTCTTAAAGCAAAGGATACTAAATCAGTTTTCAAGCATTTAGAGGCAATAAAAAAAAAAGATTATTCAAACAAATTATCCAATCCCTCAATTAAGAGAGAACTTTGGAGTCCATGCATTACCATTAGTAAAGGCATATGACGCATATGATCAGCCAAAAAAAATAAATTCTTTGTTGAATTTATTTAAGCTATCAACCTCCACAATGACAGATGGAAGTTTGTTCCAGTAATCAACTACCCACTGGCTAAAGGCAAATTTCCACACATCTGTTCAACAACAGTCTTTCCTCAATTTTATACCCCCTCAATTTATAATCTGAGCAAGAGGAAGAATTCCATCAGCATTCAGCCTGCTCAATCCATTCAAGGTCTTATACACCTCAATCAGATCACCTCGCAGGTGCCTTAGTCTCCAGATGCTGCGATTTGCAGAACTTTAGCCTTTCTTCATAAAAGCACCCCTTTGTTTCCCCTCACAAGTCTTGTTCCCCTTCTCTGTACTCATTCTAGTAACTTTACATACTTCCTGAAATGAAACCTACAGCCCTGTACACAGTACTCAAGATGTGGCCTGCCCACTACCTTATACAAGGGGATAATCACCTCCTTACCCCTGCTCGCGAAATTCCTATCTTTCATTGACCCTATGACCTGCTCTAGCAACCTGCCTGCACTGCTCAGAAAACTTCATATCTGACTGCACAATTACCCCCAGGTCTCTTTCATTCTCCACTACCTTGAGTGTAACACCACCCAGTTGGTACATTTCACTGGGATTACTAGAAATGCAGTACTTTTCATTTGTCACTTCTCAAAACATCATATCTGACTGAACAATTACCCCCAGGTCTCCTTAATTCTCCACTACCTTGAGTGTAACACCATACAGTTGGTACATTTCACTGGGATTACTACAATGCAGTACTTGCATTTATCAATGTTGCAACTGAAGTGGCAACTTCAGTTGCCACTTCTCAGCCCATCTGCCCAACTTTTCTAGATCCTGTTGCAGCAGCATACTGTGCTTACTGTCATTAACAACCCTGCCAACCTATGTATCATCTGCAAACTTTGACATTAAGCCTGATATACCTTCATCAATATCATTGATAAACACAGTTGTTGTTGTTGTTTTGGTTTTTAGGAGCATTAGCAACTAAGGCCATATTGCTCCGGGATATGCGGTGGTCATTCCCTGACCTTTCTGCATCCTTCATATTTGGTGGCGACGGGCTCGAACCCCGGTCTAATCAAGAAGCGTGTGCTATGCACTGCTGCTCCTTCCCAGCTGGCGATAAACACAGAAAACAACAATGGACCCAACACTGAAACCTGGGGGACTCCACTAATAACAGTAGTCCATGAAGAGCAGTGTCCATTGATTACCATTCTCCGTCTCCTCCCACTCAACCACCCTTTTATCCATTGTAGCAACTTGCACTTAATACCATACTGCTCCAATTTGTACAGTAGTCTTCCATGTGCAACAGTATCAGCTTTCCTGAAATCCAAGTATATAATATTAAAATTATTTTCTGCATCAGGTTCCTTTGTGATCGCATCATAGTATAGAATCAAAGTTGTCAGACAAGACTTCCCTTAGCAAACCCATGCTGTGTCTGAACTATATCTGCAGTCTTATCTAGAAGATCCTGCAATGCTTCTTTAACCAGTGACTTCATTATTTTCCCCAGAACAGAAGTTAAACTAACAGATCTGTAATTGCTCGTGTCACCCTTTCATCCCTTTGTGAATTGGAAATACAATTGCGCATCTCCAGTCATGGGGACTCATCTGAGTCCAACGATGCTCTCCTAATTATGGCTAAGGGTTTGCTTACTTCCTTTGCCGCCTCCTTTAATATAACTGGATAGATCCCATCCAACCCAGATGCCTTTCTTATGTTTATCTTCAACAGTTTTTTCTCCACTTTGCTCTCAGTTATTACAAAATCATTTAGCTCTCCGTTAGAATTTAATAAGCTTCTGTTCTCCACTTCCCTACAGAATTCCTCATGTGTGAATGCAGATGCAAAATACTCATTCAGTTTGGCAGCTATCTAAGCAGGATCATCCACAGTCAAACCATCGATATCAAGCAGACCAATCTGATTCATACACTTCTTTTTAGAGTTTATATAATTAAAGAAGTCTTTGCATCCTTTGCCAAAGATTTCTTTAATCTGCCTTCGCTTGCCTAATCTCCTTTGTGGCTTGATTACAGACTAACTTATATCTTTCATAGGTCTCTGTATTGCCTGATAATTTATATGCATCCCATGCATTTTTCTTCTCTGCCACGAGTCTCATTAGTTCATCTGACATCCATTTGGGCCTAAACCTTGAACAATATTTCTTAGTTGGTATGAAAAGCCTTGTAGCTTCCAAGATTAATTCCTTGAATGCTTTTATCTTTTAAGATTTGCTGTTGGTAACATCATCAGTTGGTCCAACTGTATAGAATTTAAAAAATCTCTGAGACCACTGTAGTCACCTTTACGAAAGCAAAAACCCTTCCCTTTACTCCTGATGGTAGTTACATATTTTAGTAAATCCCACATCAGCATAGTGTGATCACTGCCACCTAGTGGTTCCTTTATCTGTAAATTCTTAATGCATGAATAATCACTGCTGATAATTAGATCAAGAGTATTACTCCCTCTTTTGCCTCTTGAACATGCCGCTGCTGTAGAAAACAATCATCAATAAATCCATAAAAGTCTTGCTAATGTGCAAGTTACCTACCCACAAGTTCCAATCAATATCTAGAAAGTTAAAATCCCCCATTATATGACATTTTGATTTACTACCCCACTATTTCTCGGTATAGTTGTTCAATGTACTCATCAGAGTCATTAGGCCTATAATAAACTCCTACTCTCATTTTTGCTTTCCTAGTGCTTATGTCACACCAAACTAACTCAACATTGCACTGACCATCTAGGTGAACTGGATGCACTTCCTTAGATTTTAAGTGTTTCTTAACTAGTACAATCCCTCCTCCCTCACTAACCTGTCTATCCTTACTGTACACATTGTACTTCCCAAATTCCAATTCTGCATTCCTTATATCTGTGTGATACCACATCTCAAATATCCCAAGAATCCACCTTTGAGGTCTTGACTAGCATTTCAACTTGATCAAATTTATTCACTATACTCCTAGCATTGGTGTACACGCAAGTATACATGCACTTATTTTACTCTTAGTTACCATAATACAGCCCATGTAGTTACTTGTTTCACGATGACTCCCAGCAGTTCTTGAATTCCCCAGCAACTTGTTTTCCAGGCTGCTGCTCATTCCAATAGAAGCAATGCAAGAATTACTTCCACCTCTACCTGCAGCTACTGTTAATCTATTAGTCTGTGAATCCCCTTCAAGGTAGCAGTTTTCTGACCCACCTGACATTGCCTCGAAAACATCAGCAAATATTCTTGCACCCTTTCTATTTCCCATCCCTGTAAAAGAAATCTCTCCAATTAACAAGCACAGACTACACTGAGAAAAATTCTACCCCATGAGCACTGCACAATCTCTCCAGGGCCGAATTGATTGACAAGACTATCATCATATCCTCCATCCTAAGTTGTCTGGGCAGAATTGCAGACACTCAAATTTAACCCTAACTCACGACTTTTTTTCAACGTTGACCTGTACCTGTTAATTAAACCTGCAGATCTCCTACACTTAATGTCATTAGTGCTAACGTGTATCACCTTTTGATATCAACTTTTGCCCCTGGCAGACACCGCCAATCCTATTCCTCCTATCCTTTTTGCACAATATATTTCCTGTTTCCTTGACAATTGAGTCACCGACAATAACTAACTCCAGTGGGACCGGTGCATTCTGCCCTAAAGATTGCTGCCATGTTGCCTGACACACAAGAGCGAGTCCAGCATTGAGTTGGGCAGCTGAGAGTTTGATGGGCCCCCAATTTTAATTACTTCGAGGGCATCTACCTGAGTCTTCAAACTCTCATAGATGCCTATCAGAATTCTGAGTTGGTGCCTAATTTCTAATAACTGATTTAGATAATAACAATTGTCATATTTTTAAAATAAATTATATTGATTTAATTATAGTTATAATTTAATAATTTTATTAATTAATATTAATATTTTAATTGATATCAATTGTTATTAATTAATATTAATATATTAATTAATGATAATTATTTTAATTAATAATAATATATTAATTAATGATAATTAAATTAATTGTGGTAAATTATAAATTAAAACAAATAAAACTACAATAATGTCATATTTGCCATTTAAAACATTACCTATTTGGTCCACTGACATGAAAACAGTAAAGCTTAAAAAAAAAAAAAAAAAAAGTAATGAACAATTTGCATTACACCAAATAATGTATCCTGGAGGTTAAAATTTTCTATACAGAACAAAGGTTAAAAATTTCTTGTACAGAACTAAATTAAACAAATGGTTACCAAAATCTAAACCATATGATGTTCAGATGATGGGAAACTGTGAGGTGAGATTTTGTATAGCAGTTCTTTAATTTTTTAAGGGGGGAGGACACAGAAAGATCCTACGGACATGGGTTAAGCTATTTACATATTATGGACTCTGACTTTTCTTTCTTGGGTAATGCTCCACACATACTTTCATTTATACAGAGTTATATAGAGGGTATGAAGGTCTATGGAATTGTAACTGGTCTTAAAAGGTTCTCAAGGGCTAAGAAAACATATGCTGAAAATTTGATATCAATTTGGTATTTCCTTCTAAAATAATGCTTGAACATCACAAACTAATACAGGCTCCTATAGTGGGGAAGGAAAAAATTTGATGGACTGTAGAACTGAAAGTGATCTTAGAAACTTCCTTGGGACTAACAGAACATACACTAAAAATTTTGTGCCAATATGATATTTCTTTGTTGAGTAACAGTCAAACAGCTGAAATAATCTTATATTTATGTATAGAGATAACTAGAAATTTTACAGTACAATCTTAATGAAATTTGGGAAGGTCTGAAAAATCTTTCTGTAAGATCCAAATAATACATTTCATCTAAATCGGTCTGCCAGAAATGGAGTTATTAGATGCAGGTCGGCATACATGATGAACACGCAGAGAAACTTTAAGAACACACAAGTGGTTAAGGGCTCAACGGGTGATATTGTTGTACACATTGGCACTAATGATATTAAGAATAGGAGACCGGCAGAATTACTTAATAAGTACAGGTAAATGTTGAAAAAAAGCCATGAGTTAGGGTTGAATTTGAAAGTGTCTGCAATTCTGCCCAGACACGATAGGAGCGAGTATATGATGAGAGCCTTGTTGATCAATTCGGCTCTGGAAAGACTGTACAAGACTCAAGGGATAGAATTTTTCTCAGCCTGGTCTATGCTTGTTAACAGGAGAGACTGGTTCTACAGGGATGGGATACACTTAAATAGAAAAGGTGCAAGAATATCTGCTGATGCTATCGAGGAAGAGTTGGGTGGGTCGGAAAACTGCTAGTTTGGGAGGATACACGGACTAATAGATTAACAGTAGCCGCTGGCAGAGGTGAAAGAGATTCTTGCACTGCTTCTACTGAAATGCAATTGAGCAGCAGCCTGGAAAGCAGGGCAATGGGGATTTCCAGGACTGCTGGGAGTCATAGTGGAACAAATAAATACATGGGCTGTGTTAGGGTAACTAAGAGTAGAAACAGGGGAATACTTTCATGTACACCAATGCTAGAAGTATAGTTAATAAATTTGAAGAGCTGGAAGTGCTAGTCAAGACATCAAAAACAAATATTGTAGGGATATCAGAGGCATGGTGTCACACAGACACCACGCCTCTGCAGTGCAGGATTGAAATTTGGGGAGTACAATGTGTACAGAAAGGATATACAGGAGAGGAGGGGCTATGCTGTTAGTTAAGAAACAAAACCTAAGGAAGTGCATCCAATTGATGTTGGTGGACAATGCAATGTTGAGTCTGTTTGGTGTGACATAAGCACTGGGAAAGGAAAAATGAGAGTAGGTGTGTGTTATAGGCCTAATGATGCTGATGAGTATAATAAACAACTGTACAGGGAAATAGAGTGGGCCAGTAAATCAGAGTCTTATAATGGGGAATTTTAATTTCCCATAATAAACCACAAAAAAATTTCAATGATGCCATCAAACTGTTTGAACACTCCAATTATCAGATTTTCTATAAAAATAACTGCCTCTGAAACTTTGAACACTCCAATTGTGAGATTTTCAATAAAAATAACTGCCTCTGAAACTGTTTTTCAATATTCTAATTCCTCATATAAATTGAAAATGGATTCTGCCAATAGCAGTGATTTTCTGGTCACCATCTATAGGCAGAATTTTTAAATCCATACTAGAATTAATTGTTATGCTTTACAATCAACTCAAACCTGCCCTTTAATTAGTGGACTGAGCTGTCAAAAAATATCAAAAACATGGATTGTAAAATTTTCCTTCTCTATCATTCTAACTTTGCCCTAGTATTAATTATCAAATATTCTTTTTAAGTGGAAAATTCTTGTTAGCTGAAATTCAGATTCAACTTCAAATTAAATTATCAACTTTTTTGCATCGTCTAAAAAGGCATTTAAATTTATTATCTGTTCTGCAATTTTAGATAGCATTAGCATACAATGCAAGAAAGCAAGCATATACAACTTTAGCAAAAAAAAGAAAACATCCTCCATATCTGTCCATCACCTTGAACAGTCTATCCAGTTCTTCCTTGAATTTATTCAAACTATCCACTTCGACATCAACTAGATGGACGTTTGTTGAATGCAAATTTACAGACATCTCCTGCAACCATCCTTCCTCAATTTGAATTGATGCTCCTGTGTGTGTGTGTGTGTGTGTGTGTGTGTGTGTGTGTGTGTGTGTGTGTGTGTGTGTGTGTGTGTGTGTGTGTGTGTGTGTGTGTGTGTGTAAGAGGAAGGATTATATCAGCATTGAGTTTACTCAATCCATGCAAAGCCTTAAACACCTCAATCACATCTCACAATATGCCTAGACATTTCAATTTGCACAACTGAAGCCCTTTCTGGTAAGAGTACTCTTTTGTTCCTCTCACTAATCTCGTTGTTCTTCACTGCAGCCACTGCAACAGATCCATGTCCTTCCTCAAATGAAGCCTCCAGACCTGTATATAGTACTCAAGATGTGGCCTGACCATTGCCTTATATAATGGGATAATCACCTCCTTATCCTGGCTGGCAAAATTCCTGTATATCATTAACAAAACCACATAAGCTGTCCTGGTAGCTTCTCTGCACTGCTCAGAGAACTTCATATCCGACTGCATAATTATATCTGACTGCACTGAGTGTGATACCATACAGTTGACACATTAATCTGGGATTATTGCTATCTATATGCAGTACCTTGCTTTGTCAATATTGACCCTTCTCAGCCCATCTGCCTAATTTTTATAGATCTTGATGCAGTAGCATATTGTCATTAACCATGCTACTAACATCAGCAGACAATAATGCTACTATTAGCAGATAGTAATCCTATCAATAGCAGACTCAGCCATAGGCCTGATATGCCTTCATCAATATCATTAATAAATATAAAAATACAACAATGGGCCCAGTAGTGAATACTGGGGAACTCCGCTAACAACATTAGTCTAAGAAGGGCCATGCCCACTGATAAACACTCTTACTTTTTTATTTTAAGAATTAGACCAATTTTGAAAAGCAGGTGAACAGTTTGTAACATATTCAAACTGACTTCTTAGAGGATTTTGCTTATAATGTTCATTGGCTCAAAATGTTGTGCCAAAACAATTTAGCAGCAAATAAATTTGCTTTAATAGTTTTTACAGCGGTCAAAAATTTAGACACTAATTGCCAATATAGAATTCCTTTTTTAAACTGTTCACTTGTTTCTTGAGAGCGATTTCTTTTTCTTTTTTTTTTTTCTTTCCTTTTGTTTCTCCCCCCCCCCCCCGTTCCTCTTTCAATTTTTGAACCCCCCTGAACTTAAGCACTCTGAGTCAACTATGGTGCTGATTAAATTTCCACAGAGGACTGTTTATTTGATAGGGTAACACTATCAACTGCATTACTCGCTTTGCCTCCAATTGCTATTACTTTAGCTACAGCCTTTATCGCTGCCACTTCAGCAGCTTTGGATATTGCTATAGTATGATTCACAATAGGCTCCCAAAGTTTTAACATTTTTAATTCTCATTGCAGTGATGAATCCGGGAAGGAGTGATCAAGGAAATCCAGCCGCATCCCCCAAAGTCTGATTAAATTGAAAGAAATACTGTTTTATGACATTAAGTTGTATGGTAACTATTCATGTTGTATGTATATTATATAAAGACTGGTTAAAAATCAGAGATAACTTTGAATTAAATTCAAGCTTATTAGGTGCATTCACATATTTATATGCGTAATCATCTATTGTCTTCACCATGTTTATCCATCTGTCTCATATTCAAATTTCATCTATATGTCTCTCTACCTGCTCATCCCAACTTGATGTAACAACTTGACTCCCAGTAGCCAGCTTCTATGAAATTTTATATTTAGTTCTTTTAGAAAGATTTGTCGAACGATCCCAAATTTCATTAACATTGGACAAATGGAAATCTGGCAATTACGGTAGGGTCCCAACATCCAAGGGTTTATTCGTTCCACAAAACCCATTGTATGTTTAAAATATTGTAAGTTGACACCAATATATATTGAATACCTATTTCAACACATGAAATAGGTATTTCAGACATGTTAACGGCCTCCGTAGCCGAGTGGGCAGGAGCGGGAGTGCAGTAGCATACGCTCTTTGAGTAGACCGGGGTTCAAGCCCCTGACTGCTGAATACGGTCGATCTGCCAACCTGCACTGGACCAGCGTGGCAGATTATGGTCCATTTCCCTCAGCATGAATTGTTGAGGAGGCTTCCATCCTGCAGTGGGTTGATAATGGCTGCACTTTACTTTTTTTACTTTATATTTCATTTTTACATTAAAAATTTGTGTTTTATAAAGATTATTTAATAAATAGTCCTAAAACATCTTAAAATAAAAAAACTAACAATAAATTAGCATCTACCTTAGACTTGAAGTGCAGAGCTGATGAAATCAATGGTGGCGTAGTGGTGGTTGAACTATATCAAGCGTCAGGTATCTTTTCAGTCTCTTGTTGCTACTGACAAAGTAACCGTCCAAAATGGACTGTTTCTCATGACTTTTTTTTGTAGCTTCCTGAAGTAAGAAATGACTTTGCTTTCCATTTTTCACATCATGAGTTCAGCGTTTTCAATGTCAGGGTGTTTTACCACTTCTCTTAAATGCTACCAACAAGAAATGACAGTCTTCAGCTGAAACTTTTCAGGTGTCTTTTTCTTCCTCTCCAGTGTCACTCTCCACAATTTTCTCCAACTCTTGTAGCTGCTGTGTTGTTAGCTCATGCCCACGAGCATCAATAAGGTCATCCACATCCTCTTCACTAACCTCCAGACCCATTGATTTAACAAGAGTGACAATATCATTTGTCAAAGCATCATCATCTACAAATCCGTCAATGTTATGGACAATTAAAGGCCAGATGTTTTTCAAAGCTGAATTTAAGCACCTGGTGGAAACATCATTCCAAGAACTTACAATCAGCCTCACATAATCCAGCATATTGAACTTCGACCTTCAAAAATCTTTGAGGGCGACAACATTTTCATAAGAGGTCACTGAAAAGCAACTTGCGAACACTTTCCTGGTGAAGATTTTAGTATTTAGTATTAGTATTAGTAATGGCCGCATGGTGCAAGAAAGCCTATGGATTATGCTGCACCAGCCAAAAAAACAATCCGAACAAAACAATGATAAAAACAAAAAAATAAAATAAAATAATAATAATAATTAATGAAAAAAAAAGGAAATTACATCTATCATCCTATGCGCTTCCCTTACCCGAAAGTACTATCCAGATGACCTTTGAATTTCCCCAAACTGTCGGCTTCTACCACCCATTAAGGCAACTTATTCCAGTAATTTATAACTCACTGGCTAAAATAAAACTTCCTGCAATTCAATCTAAACATTTTCCCCCCGTAACTTGAATTTATGTCCCCTAGCTCTAGCATCATTTATAATCTTGAAAATTTCGTCCTCATTCATTTTACTAATGCCTCTCAGAGCCTTAAACACCTCAATCAAATCTCCTCTAAAGTGTCTAGTTTCCAAACTCTGCAACCCACATATTCGAAGTCTTTCTTCATAAGGACGCCCTTTTGCCGATCTCACCAGGCGAGTTACCCGTCTTTGCACCCTTTCAAGAAGCTCGATGTCTTTCTTTAGGTGCGGTCTCCATACTTGAACACAGTATTTCAAGTATGGTCTAACATGAGCCTTATATAATAGGATTATCACGTCCCTATCTCTACTTGCAAAAGTTCGATAGATCATCGATAGGACACCATGGGCCTTCCTTGCAACCTGTTTACAATGCTCAGAGAATTTCATGTCTGACCGTATCGTAACACCCAAGTCCCTTTCCTCCAGTACTGGGTTTAGTTGAACTCCACCAAGTGAATAAACTATTTTGGGATTACTGTTTCCCAGGTGTATTACCTTACACTTTGTTGGATTAAAGCCATTTTTCTGACCATTCCTGAAGTCTATCTAGGTCTCTCTGAAGAAGCTCAGCTTGACAGTGATCATTAACTACTCTACCAATTTTAACATCACGCCCTCTATCCCTTCATCAATGTCGTTTATGAAAATTAAAAACAACAGTGGCCCTACTACTGATCCTTGGGGAATCCCACTTCTTACATCAACCCAATCTGAGGAATAGCCATTTATCACAACCCTCTGCCTCCTGCCCTGAAGCCATCCTTCTATCCATTTAAGGATTTTCCCAGTGATTCCAACCTGTTCCAGCTTATAAAGTCAATAAAGCTTTTGACTGAGTCAAAAGCTTTGCTGAAATCTAAATAAACAATGTCGAAATTATTCCCTAAATCCAGCTCGTGAGTGACCCTTTCGAAATAGCGAACCAGATTTGTTAAACATGATTTTCTCTTTACAAAACCATGCTGAGTATCCTTGAGAATTTCAATTCGATCCAAATGATCCTGAATTCCACCCTTGATCATTGCCTCCATGATTTTCCCTACTACTGAAGTCAGACTGACAGGTCGATAATTTCCAACTTCACTTTTAGAGCCACCCTTATGTATGGGAGATACATTTGCACTTTTCCAATCCAAGGGAATCTCCCCAGAGTCTAGCGGTGCTCGCATAATTAGCCTCAATGGTTCAATGCTCTCGCTTGCCGCCTCCCTTAAGATTATAGGGTATATTCCATCAGCTCCAGGAGCCTTACTGGTCTGTAGGCTTGAAAGTTTTTTCATTAAATAATCTTGCGAAATTTCAATATCATTAATTACATATTTTTTAACTTCGCTCCCACAATTTCCCATTGCCACAAAAGGTTTTTCATTTATAAATATTGATGCAAAATAACTGTTGAGTTCATCTGCAACAGCAGCTGGTGTATTTAATACTATCCCCTTTCCCTTACGTAAAGGTCCGATCAGGTTTGTCCTGCTCTTCTTGGCATTTATATATGTGAAGAATTCTTTATTCCCCCTCTTTGCTCTGTTTGCTAGTGATTTCTCATAAACTGCCTTTGCCTGTCGAACCTTTTCTGTGGCTCTATTACACATCACCTTGTAGCTTTTGTAGACTTCAGTACTTTTTATTGCTCTGTAACCTTTCCATGCCACCTTTTTCTGCTCAAGTAATGCGGCAACTTCACTATTCATCCAACTTGGAACCCTCCTCGTGGAGTATTTTTTTAATGGTATATACGCATTCAAGGCATCTGTGATTAATGTTTTAAAAGTGTACCACAGTTCAAATGTATTCATTTTCTGCACGATATCTACCCAGTTAATAGAGGCCATGTAGTACCTTAAGGCATCGTAATTTCCTTTTCTGAAATTAAAACCCATTCCTTTGCCCTTTACTTCTGCTACCTCTCTCATCATCATCCACTGTAGAACTCCGTGATCACTTCCTGCTACTGGTTCCTCTACCGTCAGGCCTGTTATGTCATCTGATTCATGGGTGATGATAAGGTCTAGGATATTTTTTTCTCTTGTACTTTCCCTAACATGTTGATACAAATAACAGTCATCTAGTTGATTTAAAAATTTTGTTCCCCATGTCAAGTTTCCTTCCCATTTACTCCAATCAATTAGAGGCAAATTGAAATCACCCATAATAAGGCATTGACGCTTACTTGCCCATTCCATTTGCATGTAGAGGCTTTTGTCATAATCTTCACAATCACCTGGTGTGTAGATTACTCCTACTCGCATTATACCTTTGTTTCCAACTATCTCACACCATACAGACTCTATACTAGCGTGTGAAATGTCTGAATCCGGGAAAGCTATCATCGCACTCAGGCTGCTTCTGATAAGAAGCATTACCCCACCACCCCTTCTATCTACCCTATCCTTCCTAAATACATTATACAAGCCGTACTGAAACTCATCATCCCCAATTTCCGGGTGGCACCACGTCTCTGTAAGCCGTATTATGTCCGCGTTACTTGTTTTAACCAGCAGTTCGAATTCGCTCATTTTATTGACGACACTTCTAACGTTACTGTATAAACAATTAAGATTTACTCTTCTTGTATATTTAACAATCCTAACACAACCCTTGAAGTTTTTTAGGCTCTCTTCCCTGATATTAGCTACCCGCTCACGTGAAACGTTTCTGCCCCCAGAACATCTAGATAATACGTCCAGTTGGGGTAACAGATAAGAACAACTCTTAAGTTATATGCAAGAGTTACTTTGACCAATATTATCAGATAAACGCGTGTCAGTATTACCCACATCCCCCCTAACTAGCAGTTTCCCTGAACCTTTAAGGTATCCTCAATAATACTGGCAAAAACTTTTGCACCACCTTTGTTTAAGTGTATCCCGTCTCTACAAAACAAATTCCTTCTACCTACAAGTGTGGGCCATGCTGATAGAAATTTCCCCCCTAAAGCCTTGCAGATTCCTTCAAGTCTTGAGTTAATCCACAAGGCTCTTAACATATAATCCCTCCTATCGTGTCTGGGCAGAATTGCAGACACATAGACATTATGGCCTAGCTCGCGACATTTCCTCAGCATGGTCCTGTATTTTTCCAACAAATCATCAGATCGTGTACGTTTAATATCATTAGTCCCCACATGAATAATAATACTCTCTTTACCCCCTTTAAAATCTGACAATCTGTTGGTGACATCATCAATTGCTGCTCCCGGCAGACATACCCTGGTTCTACTCCACCTATCCTTATTACAAAAAATATTCCCCATTTCCCTTAAAATGGAGTCTCCTAATAAAATAATGTCCTTTTTAACCAGAGTAGTTTGCACTTGGTTTTTCTGTTTTGAGGCTCGAATTGGGTGTGCATCACTTGGTAGATTGCTGGAGTCTTGAGTCACTGATGAGCTCCCAGATGCATTATTTTCAAGGGCAATCACCTGTTTTTTCAGGGACTCAAATTGTTCCATCAGTGCACCAAATTGTAATTTAAGATCGGTGCACTCCTTACATCGATCACAAAGAAAAGAATCCCCAGGTGAGGTAGGATTAGTCACCAGGTCGACCTTGGAAAACATTCCACAGGTTCCACAACGGATTAAATCATTACTCACCCGTAAATCGCCATCGGCTATTTCCGCGTGAGTCAGGATACCCTGTGACGTGTTTAAGGAAGATCTCGTAACTACCATTATAAAATTAAATAAATATCAATGAAAGTTAACTTTAAAAAATTATATTATAATATTATTAAAATCGAACTGTTACAGGAAAACCTATAACAAAATAATCCAACAATATCTAAATAAATCAAATATTTAAAAGCACTATCCAAAAGTAAACCACTTAACTGAGGAGCCCTGACTAAGCGCGTCCGCTCACCTTGAATGCCAACAACTGAACTGAAGAAGAGGAGTGGTGTTGGGTGGCAAAAATTTGACTTGTACAAAGTCAAATTGTGCCTCAAGAGATTGAACGAGGTTGGGATCATAGCCTGTGCATTATCCAGCAGGAGCAGTGCCTTCACAGGAAGCTTATTTTTCTCAAGATAACTCTTCACTGAAGGACAGAAAACTTCAAGCTCTTATTCATTGAAGATATATCATATAACCCAGGCCTTCTTGTTACTGCGCCAAGACACTCCCAGCATGCCTCTGTTGAACTTTTGTTATTTAAATACTCTTGGGGGTGTTAGAGGGATACACAAGCAAAGGCTTCAGCTTAAAATCTGAAGAGGCATTGGGACCCAACAGGAGAGTGAGCCTATCTTTCATAGGTTTATGCCCAGGTAAACTAGACTCATCCTTAGTGATGTATGTTCTTCAGGGCATTCAGTTCCAGAAGAGGCCAGTTTCTTCAATGTTAAAACCCTGCTAGGGAAGATAACCCTCCTGATCAAAAAACCTCTCGAAATTCAATTTTAAAGGTCTCAGTTGCTTTTTTATCAGCATTGGATACCTCCCCATGCCTTTCAACACTTGCTATTCTCCCTTTTTTTGAAGCACTCGAACTAGCCTATACTGGCTTTAAAGCCTTCAAAGTGCACAGTACGGTCACTAGTTGATGGAGCTTTAAGTTTCAGATCATCGTAGATCTGAAACAATTATACGAGTAATGATCCACGCACGCGCTATGAGATGAACAATAAAAAAGATAATACTGTACTCAATAATGGAAAAAAAAATTTTTAAATACATATATATAGTGTTATAACTACGTAGGGATATAAGTTTAGGGTTATAATTTTGTACTGAAACTGAATTTTATTGAAATTAAATCTAAACCATGACTCAGAGTAGAGCAGCAAAGCAAAAGGCTCAAGCTAATGGGAGTGCTGTGGCTTAGGGGAGAACTGAGGGGGTGCAGTTGCCTCTGAATCACAGCCTTTTAAAATGCACTGCTTGCTTGATGTTTGTGGAGCATCAGGTACAGGACATGATATTGCCAAGGGGAAGATCATGAATATCAAGTAAACACATGGTCTGTTTGTTAACACAACAGACTGCTTCTACAGGGATGAAATAAACTTAAATAGAAAGGGTGCAAGAATATTTGCTGATGCTAGTTAGGTGGGTCTCTCCCCCAATCTAGCAGTTTTCTGCTAGATTGGGGGAGATACACGGAGTAATAGATTAACAGTAGCCGCTGGCAGAGGTGAAAGTGAATCTTGAACTGCTTCTATTGGAATGAGCAGCAGCCTGGAAAACAATATGCAAGGGATTTCAGAGACTGCTGGGGGTTATTGTGGTACAAGTAAGCACATGGGATGTGTTAAGGTAGCTAAGAATAGGAACAGATGCATGTATACTTGCGTGTACACCAATGCTAGGAGTTTGGTAAATAAATTTGATGAATTTGAGGTGTTAGTCAAAACATCAAAGGCTAATATTGTTTGGATACACAGATATAAGGAATGCAGAACTGGAATTTGGGGAGTACAATGTGTACAGGAAGGATATACAGGATAGGAAAGGAGGAGGTAGTTATGCAATTAGTTAAGATACATATAAAATCCAAGGAGGTACAGCCAGTCGACATCGCTGAACAGTACAGTGTCGAGTCAGTTTGATGTGACATAAGTACTGGGAATCAAAATTGAGAGTAGGTGTGTTATAGGTCTAATGACTCTGATGAGTATAATAAAAACTGTACGGGGAAACAGAGTGGGCCAGTCAATCAGAGAGAGTCTTATAATGGGGGATTTAATTTCTCAGATATTGACTGGAATTTGTGGGTTGGTCACTCACACACTAGCAAGGCTTTAGTGGATTCATTGGATGATTGTTTTCTACATCAGCATGTTCGGAAGGCAACTAGACGGAGTAATACTCTTGATCTGATTATCAGTAATGATTCTTCATGCATTAAGAATCTGCAGATAAAGGAACCACTTTGTGGCAGTGATTACAGTTTGCTGAAGTGCGATTTATTCAAAGAGATAACTACCATCAAGGGTAAAGGGAAGGATATTTCCTTTCGTAAAGGCGACTACGGAGGTCTGAGACAGTATTTAAATTCTATACGGTCGGACCAACTGATGATGTTACCAACAGCAAATTCAAAATGGGAAGCATTCAAAGAATTAATCTTGGAAGATACCAGACTTTTTTATTTTATTATTAGCCATATGGTACAATGAAGTCCAAGGCTTATGCTGCAACAGCCAAAAAAAAAAAAAAAAAACTTCTGAATTACCCTGTGAGAGGGAGAGAGAGAGAGAGAGAAGAAAATCGCCAAGAAACAAAAGAATGATGATATACAGCTCAGGACCAAGCCCATACTCACCAGATGCGAGCCACTGGTCTTTACATACCAACTAAGAAATATTGTTCAAGGTTTAGGCCTAAATGGATGTCAGATGAACTAATGAGACATATGGCAAAGAAGAAAAATGCATATATATATATATATATATATATATATATATATTTTTTTTTTTTTTTTGTTAGTTGTTTGCGCATTGGCTTCTGTGGCCATAATGCACCATCCAACGTTTTTTGCATTTTACTCTGATCCAAGCCCGAGGCGGGATTCGAACCCGCGACCTTTGGGTTGCCAGGCAGGCACTTTACCCACCTGGCTAGCCCGGTCGGCAGAAAAATGCATGGGATACATATAAATTAATGGGTGATATAGAAGCCTACAAAAAATATAAGCTGGTCTGTAACCGAGTCTTAAAGGAGATTAGGCAAGCAAAGGCAGATTATGAGAAATCTTTGGCAAAGGATGCAAGGAAAAACAGCAAAGAGTTCTTTACCTATGTAAAATCTAGAAGGAGGGGGATGAATCAGATTGGTCTGCTGGATATCGATGGTTCAACTGTTGATGATCCTGCTCAGGAGGCTAACAAAGTAAACGAGTATTTTGCATCTACATTCATACATGAGGGAGTTATTCAGAGAGGGGAATGTCCGAGGTAAACTAAACTCTGGCAGTGAGCTAGATGATTTTGTAATAACTGAGAGGAAAGTGAAGGAGAAATTGTTGAAAATAAACATAAGAAAGGCACCTGGGGTGGATGGGGTCTATCCATTTATATTAAAGGAGACAGCAAAGGAAGTAAGCAAACCCTCGGTCATAATTAATCCCTTGGACTCAGGGACTCAGGGGAGGTATCCATCGACTGGAGATGTGCAAATGTGACCCCAATTCACAAAGGAATCCTCCTTTGATGATTCCTTTGTGAATTGGGCAAAGGGCAAAAGAAGAAAAGAGGATCAGAGGGCAAAAGAAGTAATTATAAACCTGTTACTTTAACTTCTGTTCCAGGGAAGTTAATGGAGGCACTGGTTAGAGAAGCACTGCAGGATCATCTAGACAAGACTTCAGTTATAGCTCAGACACAGCATGGGTTTGTTGAGGGGAAGTCTTGTCTGACCAATTTGATTGGATACCATGATTTGGTCACAAAGGAACTGGATGTAAGGAATAACTTTGATATCATATATTTTGATCTTAGAAAGGCTTTTGATACTGTTGCACATGAAAGACTGCTGCAAAAATTGGAGCAGTGCGGCATTGGAGGCAAATTGCTGCTATGGATAAAGGGATGGTTGAGTGGGTATGGGTAATCAATGGACACTGCTCTTCGTGGAGTCCCTCAGGGTTCAGTGTTAAGTCCATTGTTTTCTGTATTTATAAATGATATTGCTGATGGTATATCAGGCTTAATGCCCAAGTTTTCAGATGATATGAAGGTTAGCAGAGTTGTTAATAACACTAATGACAGTATGCTGCTATCATTTGTGTCATTAATGCAACAGGATCTAGAAAAGTTGAGCAGATGGGCTGAGAGGTGGCAACTGAAGTTTAACATTGACAAATGTAAAGTACTACATATGGGAAGCAGTAACCCCAGAATAACGTATCAACTCTATGGTACTAAGTGGTAGAGAATGAAAAGGACCTGGGCGTAATTCTGAAGGCAGATATGAAGTTTTCTGAGCAGTGCAGATGGTCTGTAAGAGTAGCTCATGGTGTCTTGTCAATGATATACAGGAATTTTTCTGAAGGCAGATATGAAGTTTTCTGAGCAGTGCAGATGGTCTGTAAGAGTAGCTCATGGTGTCTTGTCAATGATATACAGGAATTTTTCTAGCAGGGATAAGGAGGTGATTATCCCCTTGTATAAAGTGATGGTCAGGCCACACCTTGAGTAATGTATACAGGTCTTGAGGCCTCATTTTAAGAAGGTTGTAGAGCTGTTGTAACAAGTACAGAGAAGAACAACAAGATTAGTGAATGGAACAAAGAGTTTCTCTTACAAAGAAAGGCTTAAGTTTTGCAGACTAGGCACCTGCGAGGTAATCTGCTTGAGGTGTATAAAGCCTTGAATGGTTTGAGCATGCTCAATGCTGACGGGATTCTTCCTCTTGCCTCGGAATAATCACCTGACAGGGCATAAATTCAAATTGAGGAAAGACAGTTGTAGGATAGATGTGCGGAGGTTTGCCTTTAGCCAGCAGGTAGTTGATTGGTGGAACAGACTTCAAGCTTTTGTTGTGGAAGTTGATAGCCTAAATAAATTTAAGTCTCAGCTGGACGGACAGGATTTGGAATGAATGGAGGGGTGAAATCGGAACTTTTTTTAATTTTTTATTTTTTTGGCTGATGTTGCATAAGCTTGCTTTCTTGCAGCATGGGCCTCTACTAATGCTAATGGCGCTAATTGGTTGAGAACAATCATACGAGTGATGTTCCATGCAGCACGCGTCTGAAAATTTCCATGTATATTTCCAGCTATATCGGAAAGCTACCGGTATCTGCAAATTTCATCGGTCCTTAAAACAAATGATAGTATAGAAGGTATATTGGTTCCTGAGAATATCAGATGTCGATGACATCGACATCCGACAAAGAAAAGAAATTTACAGATTAAATGTGGTTTTAATGTAGTATTGTTAGCATTAGCCTAGCAATGTGCAAAACTTGGCCACTTATGTTCACAGTCAGGCCTGCAATCTAATTTCAGGAACAAAAAACAAATATTGAAGCTGAGATATAATTATTATATTCCTATAAAATATCATTACATAATTTTACCTTTTTTTTACTGATAATACAACTAATAATTTTAATTTGAAAGTATAAATCAACAAAAATTTTATCTATCATAAAAATACACAATAGTGGTATTCGGCTTTGTTACTTCAGTTTACGTTTGGGACAATACTAAAATGGCAATGTAAATTTCAAACATATTCAAAAATCATATTTTATTGTGATTGCTTCAATACAGATATTTTCCTAGTTTCACAGTACTGATCAATCTGAAATGTAAATTTACTGATAAATAAATAAAAAAATATTGATATCATTTATAATGCAGTCTGCAAACATTTCTTCCTCAAAAACTGATAATTTTTGATAAATAGATAATTTTATGTTCTGTAATATTGTGTTCAGCAACATATTTAGAGAACCTAAAATTGTTATCTAAATATACAGGGTGTTTCAAAAGTGAAGGTCAATAATTTAAAGGTGAACTGTACAGACTACAATATGCAAAAAAAGCCAAGTAAACATGGGTCCTTAAGTAAATCGTTTTCGAGAAATTACACATTTCTAGTTGGGATCCACCACTGACTTGTTTGTTTAGGTTATGTTATGCTCATTCTCTTCCTTTCCTCTTTCTCAACACTCTGAAACATTAGCATTAGTAGAGGTATACGCACAAGAAAGCAAGCTTATGCAGCTTCAGCCAAAAAAAAACACTCCCATTTCACCCCTCGATTCGTTCCAAATACCTGTCCGGCTCAGCCTTAAATTTATTTAGGCTACATCTATCCTACAATACACATCTATCCGCACATCTATCCTACAACTGTCTTTCCTCAATTTGAAATAAATAAATAAATTTTCTGTTTATACTCCGGGACGACCAAACGGTCAGAGGAGTTCACAAGATAGACAGAATACAAGAAACAGCACCGTATTCAGCAGTCATGGGTTTGAACCCCGGTCACTCAAGGCACGTGTACGTAGACACCCGCGCGCCTGACCACTAGGCTACGGCAGCCTTCCGAGCAAGAGGAAGTATCCCATCAGCATTGAGCATGCTCAAACCATTCAAGGCTTTATACACCTCAAGCAGATCACCTCGCAGGTGCCTAGTCTCCAGACACTGTAATCTGCAAAACTTAAGCCTTTCTTCATAAGAGCAACATTTGTTTCATTCACTAATCTTGTTGCCCTTCTCTGTACTCGTTCCAGCAGCTCTACATCCTTCTTAAAATGAGGCCTCCAGACATATATACAGTACTCAAGGTGTGGCCTGACCATTGCCTTATACAAGAGGATAATCACCTTATCCCTGCTAGAAAAATTCCTGTATATCATTGACAAGACACCATGAGCTACCCTTGCAGACTGTCTGCACTGCTCAGAAAACTTCATATCTGCCTGCACAATTACCCCAGGTCCTTTTCATTCTCTACCACTGTCAGTGTAGTACCACAGAGTTGATAAGTTACTCTGGGGTTACTGCTTCCATATGTAGTACTTTACATTTGTCAATGTTAAACTTCATTTGCCACCTCTCAGCCCATCTGTTCAACTTTTCTAGATCCTGTTGCAGCAGCATACTGTCATTAGTGTCCTTAAAAACCCTGCCAACCTTCATATCATCTGCAAACTTGGATATTAAGCCTGATATACCATCATCAATATCATTTATAAATACAGAAAACAACAATGGACCCAACGCTGAACCCTGAGAGACTCCACTAATAACATTAGTCAACGAAGAGCAGTGTCCATTGATTACCATTCTCTGTCTTCTCCCACTCAACCATCCCTTTATCCATAGCAGCAATTTGCCTCCAATTGCCACACTGCTCCAATTTGTGCAGCAGTCTTCCATGTACAACAGTATCAAAAGCCTTTCTAAGATCCAAATATATGATATCAAAGTTATTCCCTGCATCCAGTTCCTTTGTGACCACATCATAGTATCTAATCAAATTGGTCAAACAAGACTTCCCCCTTAACAAAACCATGCTGTGTACAAGCTATAACTAAAGTCTTGTCTAGATGATCCTGCAGTGCTTCTTTAACCAGTGCCTTCATTAATTTCCCTAGAATAGAAGTTAAACTAACAGGTCTATAATTACTTGTGTCACCCTTTGATCCTCCTCCTTTGTGAATTGGGGGCACATTTGCACATCTCCAGTTCATGGGTACCTCACCTGAGTCCAAGGAGTTCTCATAATTATGGCTAAGGGTTTGCTTACTTTCTTTGCTGCCTCCTTTAATATAACTGGATAGATCCCATCTACCCCGGATGCCTTTTCTATGTTTATCTTCAACAATTTCTCCTCCACTTTCCGCTCAGTTAATACAAAACCATCTAGCTCACTGCCGGAATTCACCTCTTGCATTCTCCTCTCTGAATAACTCCTCGTGTGTGAATGTAAATGCAAAATACTCATTTAGTTTGTTAGCCACCTGAGCAGGATCATCAACAGTTGAACCATCAATATCCAGTGGTCCAATCTGATTCATCCCTTTCCTTCTAGAGTTTACATAGGTAAAGAACTCTTTGCTGTTTTTCTTTGCATCTTTTGCCAAAGATTTCTCATAATCTGCCTTTGCCAGCCTAATCTCCTTTGTGACTTGGTTACAGACTAGCTTATATCTATCATAGGCTCCCATGTCACCCATTAAAAAAGGTTAGGTTACCCCTTCCATTTCAGGAGGGGGATCAAGTTCCCATGGGATTCAAGTGGAGGTAACCTGACCTTTTTTCACCATTATGGAAAGCGTTCATTAGGGCAAGTTACCATTAGTGATTCTGAGTGCAACTAAAGTGATACTAAACGGATGTTATCATGTGTTATGTTTGCGTACCGATCAGCACATTGTTTGCCACGCCTACCTGTCGATCAATATATCGTTCTCGACATTGCTCTAGACTAATAACACCTATCGGCTGTTTACCGAGCGAGCAGCACTAGAGTGCCGTATCGGGAAACTAATTTTTCTCATAAATTATCCGACATTTCTTTACTTTCGCCATTTTAGTTTGTACCTTTCACCTTTAAATTACTGACCATCATTTTTGAAACACCCTGTATAATAATAGGAACCAATAATCACACATTTACATATTATTAAAGCAATTATTGTACACAAACATTGTTTAGATAAAATATTTAATCCCTTCTAACAATCTTTAATCACATACTGAATTCTGAAACAATCCTGACAATGTAGTATCACTACCATACCCAAAAGAAGAAACCCTAAGGAACCTAAGGACTTTATACCGATCTCCGTGGTAGACAGTTTTCTCAAAAGATCTCAGTGATAGACAGTTTTTTCAAAAGTGTTTGAGAAAACTATCTATCAGCACTGATCGGCCAATGCTTCTCTCATAGACCTAAACGTTTTCATACTGCAATCCCCAAAAGATCTACATATACAAACCTACTGGACATCCTATTTAAAATTCAAACTGCTCTTAATAGTAAATCTCAGCTGGACATCATCTTCCTTGATATTTCATCTGCTTATGATAAGCTCTTATTTTCTCACTCTCATCTATATTCTAGAAAATGTACTTCGGCATTACTGGAAGCCTGTTAAAAGCCATCAACCTCATCCTTACACCAAGACAACTGATCATCAGCCATAAATCCTTCCAGCAAGAGTGCATTATAATGTGAGGAGTACCGCAGGGAGGTATCCTGTCTAGTCTGCTATTCACCACTGCCCTTGAACCTTTCCACGCAAGGTACGCTGATTTCTTATCATACAACCTCAACAGACGGCCAGCAGATCTCAGACGATCTCAGCAGATGACAAATTAATCATAACATCTAAAGATACTCATCAAACTCACCTCATAAATCAGTCTCCATCCTGATCAATAGCCTTGAAGCTCTACTGCAAATAGGCCTGGAGCTAAACATATCTAAATCAGCTCAAATTACCTTTACAAAAAAGAGAATCAAAAATGACATCTTGGCCTATCACAATGAATTGCAGATACGGAAAGTGAAGTCTCACACCGACCTTGGCATGACTTGGGACAAGGCCTCACTTTTCGGAATCATTTTTCGACCATGAGAACAAAGACCTTCTCGGCGACGTGGGCAATTTGACAAGAGCTGACGGGATTACTCAACGTCTATGTAGTCAGAGGATACATCCAGCGGTGCCTACAACCTATTGCACTATATGCATTGCCAATCTGGTCTTTTGCCCCAACGTCAAACATAAACAGATTCCTGGCAGTTGAATACTGGAAAATGCGATGGATGGATAGGGTCACGGGCAACTCATTCACCATCTCCAGGACTGTTTTAAATACCAACCTAAACATCACTCCCTGGAGAGTTCACATAGCATCCAGGAATATTCCTCTTCTTTCTCAGATGCTTACTGGTATGACTGACGCCCCCAGTCTTCAAGGACTTATCTCTACTCCATGTGCTGGAAGCAGTAATGACAACCCCTACCAACCGTTCTATTCTATACTGTCCAACCTGTGCTGACTGAAGAATTTTCAATAATCATTTTTGTAAATAATATTGTAAATATATGCACTTCTGTAAATATTGTAAATAATTGCAATTCATGCATTTTTGTACACCCTTCTAGCCAGTTGGCTGTGTAAAAGGGGTGAAAATAAACACTTGCTACAATAATAAATAAATAAATTTCCAGCCCTTTTGGCTACTAAGTCATTAATAATGTCCCCTTAATAATAATAATTTTTTTTTTTTTTTGCTATGTCATTTTTGATGGAAATAATAGATAGTGAAGTTAGTCTTTCCTGGGAAACGGACGACCTTAATTTTTAACTATTTTTAGCTTGGAATAGGATCTTTCATTCGATGCCACTGTAACTGGGCTTGTTAAACTCAATATTAAGGCAATGGCATATAAAAATTAAATTTTTAAATAATGTCCTATGTTCGATATCAAGATGGCGGTAAGCTCATTGATCAAAATGCAGAAAAGATGCGGTGATCTTATTATTTAGACAATTTGAGCGTGGGCTCTGTTCGACAAATCTGACTGAACATGCTTGCGGCCAGCACTGAACACGTTTAAAAGGATACCAATTTATACAACATCGAATAACATATCTTAACATTTCTCAACAACCTTTGGTTGTATCAAAAAAGTATTAATTTCATTAGCCCTAAACTTTTATTTGAAACATTTTATGATCCATCCTAAAGATGTAGAAGATAGTGTTACAGCTAAGCGTCATGCCATATAATGGAGAGCAACTTTTTTTTTTTCTTTTTTTTGTTTTAGTAGCACCTTTCTTGAAAACGTAGTCTTACAGTAAATGTCATCAAAATATTAGTGAAAAATTCCCTAACATTAACCGTCCATGCAGAGTCACAGTTTTTATGATAATAAAATTTCTTGAGTGTGGATCATCCAGAAATAAAAATGATGAAAGCAGGGTTATTCTTACATATCATATGACATTTGACAAACAATTTTTCAATCTTTAAACAAATCTCTATGGAACGACTTTCTTCAGCTCGTTTTGGTATAAGAAAAAACCAAAAAAAATTTCTGTACTGAATCCACATAGGCATGAGCTTTGATTTCAGGATAATATTAAAAAATTACTTCCCCATAAAGATATTTACATTTTAAATAAAATTTATTTCACAGAAGCATGGTTTAACCTTAGTGGCTACATCAACTACCAAAATTATAGAATATGGAATGCTGAAAATCTGCACATTTTTTTGAGGGTAACAGGGAAAAAAAATCCAAATTTTCTAATTATTATTATAATACTTAACAGCATAAAAATATCCCCGGATAATTGGTTTTCTTTCTGATTGTTTTGTGTCATTGGGGGGGTGCTTAACTGAGGTAGGGCGTTTTCCCCCTTATCCTGCTGTTTTAAAATCAATACACGAGTTCACAATTTAAAAAAACTGCATCAAGTAATGGAATAAACACTCTAGGCATATCAACCTAAGAGGTCAGTGGGCGGGGAAAGCAGTGAGTGGCACCTGTCAATCACTGCTTTGTTCCTGACCATTAGTCAAAATATGGACTTGTACTCAAGATCTGGAGTTTATTATTATTATTATTAGCCATATGGTGCAAGGAAGCCTGAGGCTTATGCTACACCAGCCAAAAAAAAAAAAAAAAAAAAAGAGTTACCCTGAGAGAGAGAGAGAGAGAGAGAGAGAGAGAACAAGAGTAAGAAATAGAAGGGAATCACCAAGAAAGAGAAAAATGATAATATCCAGCTCAGAGCCCTGGGTGTGCCAAGCCCATACTCACCAGATGTGAGCCCTTGGGGTAAATAATCTTATTATAATAATAACAACAAGAAAATTGGATTTTTTTTTGGGAGATATTTTTACCGGGATTCTTTTTGAGAAAGCCCCTTATATACCAAAACAAAAAAAAAAAAAAAAAAAAAAAAATCGGTGTTTGGTGTGGCAAAATTCAAATGAGGTTACATAGTCTATTTTTTGAACAAACTCATCTCGTGTTTACCAAGGCAACAATAGTGCAGTGTATTGCACTGCTAGAGGAAAATAAAAGAGATATCTGACTCTAACAGTAAGGGACAATCTGCCATATCACACATCAATTGGTGAGGAGCATAATCGAATGACTTTCACAATCGGCATAATCGAATGATATGAGTATGACTAAAATAATCAATTACGCCCGCCACTACCAAATCACCAAAATGTTGCAAAAAAATTTTTGGGGATCGAATTATATCAAGATCTTTGGCTACCCTAGGTCTCTTGATTGTACATAACAAGAGTTCTATATGGTTGGTTATTAAAGAAGAAAGCTTACACTGATGCTCCTACCCACCAGGCTACGGAGGCACCTTTTTTTCAAGTATCAACAAAATCAAAAATATGAACATTAATTGCAAAAAATGAATGTTAAACAATCATAAATACCAAATTTCAAACCACGCACGTAGCTATACAATACAGTGTACCCCACTTTACGATATTAATCCGTTACCATCGTATCGCGAAAATATCATAATGTGAACCCAATAATACATTGTTTTTTGGTAATTCATTCCACGACCTCGGAAGTTCAAATTTTCGCTATAGAAAAAAAAAAGGTAAACTGCAGCCATTATCAATCCACTGCAGAATGGAAGCCTCCTCAACAACTGATGCTGAGGGAAATGGACCATAATCTGCCACGCTGGTCCATTGCGGGTTGGCAGATCGACCGTATTTAGCGGTCAGGGGCTTGAATGCCGGTCTACTCAGAGCATGTGCTACTGCACTCCCGCTCCTGACCACTTGGCTGTATTAGTAGCAATTCAAATCTAAATGCACTACACTTTCATCGTTATCATATGTTCTGTTATAAGAACCAATTTTGAATGGCTTTGTGATATTTTTTCTAAAGCACATTTCTGGAAGTCACGACCATAAAATAAAAACAATTTGCACTTTCCGGTTTATTGGGTTTTTCTGTTACTGCAAGCAATTATAAATGGGTAGTAAACTCGATGTTATTGCATTTGTGAAAATACCGATAGCTGGAACTGTGCGGGTTTTTACGTCATTATGGTGAAATGTGTTTGCCTTTTACTGAAATCTTCAATCTTATAAAAAACAAATTTTCAGAATCTTCTCTTCATTCCTTTTTTTTTAAGCTTCGTAAACTTGTTACTCCGCTCAAATCATGTTAGTTACAATTTGTGCGTTCCATTAAAAAAATGCTTATACATGCTATTGAAATTTATAGAGAAAAGAAAAGATTATCTTGGAAATAAATGCCTCTTGAAGCATTTCTGAAGAAGACGATTCCTTGTGTAACAGACCCCACAGGCTCACATCTGGTGAGTATGGACTTGGAACACCCAGGGTCCTGAGCTGGATATCATCATTCTTCTCTTTCTTGGTGATTCCCTTCTACTTCTCTCTCTCTCTCTCTCTCTCTCTCTCTCTCTCTCTCTCTCTCTTGGGATAATTCAGTATTTTTTTTTTTTTTTTTTTTTTTTTGCTGGCGCAGCATAAGCCTCAGGCTTCCTTGCACCATATGGTTAATAATAACCAACAAGTGCTGAGCCAATAATCAGTAATCAATGAGTGTGCATTTAGTCGATGATGATCATGAAGAATAAAATTCTTTAACATTTGTAAGTCAAATAATTTCTCTATTATTATAATTTGCTTGATTTACAGGCTACATTTTCATTTCTTTGGATAAATCAATCATTGTTTAAACATAAACTAATTAGCTAACTAATTTCATTGTTGATAATGTAATCCCTATTTTTAACATTATGTCTATGGGAAATAAATTCTCGCTTTAAGAGTTTTCACTTTACGAGCGTGCGCTAGAAACGAATTAACTTGTAAAGTCGAGATCTACCTGTACATAAAAATCTTAAAACTAAATTTCATCGAAATCTACCAAACCGATAAACGCTATAACAGGTCAGGACAGGCATGACCTCCACATAACAAAGTTTTTTAAAAGTAAACTAGATAAATGTGAAACAAAGCGTGCAGATCAAAAATATTATCATTGGTATGGAAGTCAATCCAATTCAATAGTAATCCAAACGTTCCCTTGAAGTCAAGGATCCAGAGCATACAACTTACAGTAAAGCGAGCAGAAGTCCCGAATTTAAGTCGTTTGCCCCGCACTGAAAACTGTCCCGGAAAATGTTCCGGATTGGACATGTAGCCTCCCTAAGAAAGTGGGCTTTATGACGAGATATCATATTTAAAAAAAATATGTTGACGATTCAAAAATAAAAGAATGGAATGATGAAAGAATGCCAACAGATATGAGGTTTGTTGATATGCTTAAACATTTTCACACAAAGGACGACATACCATGCAGGCATTTGAAAAGAGTAATTGTATTTGCCGGGAACCAATGGTGCGACAGAGAGTTTTTGCAGTAGTAAATAAGTTGTGGACGTCAAAAAAAAAAAAAAAACACAACTGACGTAGAAACGCTGAAAGTAATACTACAAGTTAAGTGCAATTTTGCTAATTCTTGTGAAGAATTTTGCGAAGAAATAGCAAATAATGAATTAAGAAAAATTCACTCCACAGAAAATATGTTTAATTTCTATTGTTTTTATTGTTAAAAAAAGTACGAATTGTTATTATTATTTCACAGAAATACCTAAATAAAACAAATATATGTGAAAAAAAAACCCAAACAAATATAGGCTATACATGTATTTATTTTATATATATGTATATATATATATATATATATATAAGTTTAATTCAAAGAAGTATATGTATTTATATTTGTATGTGAATTTTTTTAAATAAAAAAAATTTATAATGTGTATATTGTTTTTCGGGGGGGGGGGGGTTCTAAAATCGATGTCTTACATAGGAGTACTAAGGATCTGGTCACTTTAACTTATACACTGAAAGTGTATAAGTTAAATGAGGGTGTATGCAATGCCCGTCATTGCATACACCCTCATTAAGATAGCGAGACGGGTTTCATGATCAAGCGAAATGAATATATCAGAGTTCATCTGATAATAGATAGATGTAGAACAATTTTGAATAATTTCTTTTCTGCTCCATACACTTTGAAATCCTTTCTCGTACACACTGAGAAATATGTCATGGACATTCTGAGATACAAAGTAGAATATACAGTACTGTACTACACATGCTCAGATAAAAACACGACTTCAGCTACGTCCAACCAATTGAATGAAACTTTTCAATAATTCAAAGCTTTACCCTTTAAAGCTTAAAAAAAAAAAAAAAAAGAAAACAGGGATATCTATAAAATCAGATTATTACTATCAACAGTGAAGTTTTTTTAGGAATAAATTGTAGGTCATGAAAAATAAATCGGCTGTCAGTATGTCTAGAATTAGTTTCAAAATTAACCACAGCGTCATTATTCTAGGTTTCATAATTCATATTAATCTTTCTTAGTATTACAAACAGTTCTTTGAACAGTCTTTTATTTATTTATCGAGAACTCGTTGATGTTGTATTTGATAAAATAAAAACAGTAAAACTTTGTGTGGTTCAGCCATGTGGTTTCTTGTGCCTCTGAGCAATCTAAACCACTTTGTGAGACCGTTACTTTAATCAAGACGCGTTTTCTTTCTTTTTTTTTCTTTTTCTTTTTTTTTTTTTTTTTTGTTACTTGCCTTTCGCTTAGTCTTTGTTCCTTAATTAGCAATTTCCTGGGTTCCTCTCCAGCGATAATTCAAGACAGCTTTTTTTCATGTCTACTTATTACTTACTCACTAATCATTTCCTTCACTTGATCATAATAACCTTCATCCTTCAAGTCTTATTTTGACAAGGTGAGAAAATTGAAACAGTTTTTCACATGAAGTTGAAAGCAACTGTTCAAAAGAAATTAAAGGGATTGGAGTTTGAATTTTGTTATTGTTTGCAGTTTAATTTATTTTATATGTTTTTATATATATTTTCTTATTTTAGAATTATATGATACCAGCGAATAAACAGACGTAAGCCGCCGTAGCGGAGTGGTCAACGCAAGCGTGCATAAGTACGTGCCTTAATTGACCGGGGTTCGAGCCGTGACTGTTAAATACGTGCAGTTTCTTGTATTCTTTCTATCTTGTGAACTCCTCTGACCGTGTGGAGTATAAACCCGTGACCAGAGTATAAACAGAATATTTAGTTATAAATAAGAAGAAGAATCAGTCAAAGCCATAACTAGGTACTACTACGCGCCCGGAATTTGCAGGCATATTATATACGGCGCAATACGGTCTGTCATCGCTGATCAGCCTAAAAATCCTACAACAACTAACAGTAACAACAACTTAAAATGTCAATTCGCTGATGCTCACGTTTCGACCGTCTTCTCCGAACAACATCGCCCAATCGCCGCGAAACTGTTTTGTAGCATTCCTGATTCACCGTTTGACCATGCGGGACAACTTTATAATGAACAATGCCCTGTGAGTCAAAAATATGATAAGCATGATCTTCATATTTGATCGAAACTTTCTTGGATTTTTGAAAAGCCATAGACTTCCATTAAGAGGACTGGGCCTTCGTTTCCAGACGATAGACCCGAAGCCACAATTCGTCACCAGTAATGACGAAAGAAACAAAGGGTTGGTCAGAAGCAAGCAGCACGTTAACGAAGATCCTGAATGCGAGAACTCGCAGCTCTCTATGATCACCAGCGAGGATGCGAGGTAAAAATTTGGCTGAATAGCATCCCATTCCCAAATCTTGTGACTGACATGTCCCATAACAAATACCAATTTCACTAGAAACTTCGCGGATGGTTAAACGTCGACTACTTCCGATCAGATCAAGAACACTTGAATCACAGGTTTCTGGAAGAAAGGGCGGCCTGAGCGAGGATCATCTTCGACTGACCAGTGACTCAGTAACTTTGAAAACCATTGAAAAGTCTTCGATCGATACACAATATCTTCTTCGAAAGCTGTTTTTAACATTTTGTGGGTTTCTATTGCATTTTTCCGAGTTGAAACAAAATCTGATGCACATTTGCTGCTCAGTAAAATCGCTCATTTTAAATTGCATAAAACACCCTCTATTCAAAGCTCGCTAACTGAGACTGAATACAGATAGTGATTCATGCCGAGATGAGTCATCGAATATGTCCAACAAATCGCAAAGACGCCACAATTTCAAGATACAAAGTCAGGCCCCGATTTTTTGTCGAAAGCCGTGCATCCATAATTTTTAAATCCGACGTTTTGCGCTCCTGGTTTTGATGGGTACATCTTTTGACAAAAATAAATTGTAATGTATTGTATTGTATTATTATTAGCCATATGGCGCAAGGAAGCCCGGGGCTTATGCTGCACCAGCCAAAAAAAAAATATATATTTCTGAATTACCCTGAGAGAGAGAGAGAGAGAGAGAGAGAGAGAGAGAGAGAGAGAGAGAGAGAGAGAGAGAGAGAGAAGAGAATCACAAGAAAGAGAAGAATGAT